>NC_137739.1:46055256-46510256 GCF_963264785.1 Psittacula echo
AAGTAATGCTTCCCCTAACAATACTTAGTACTGTAATGCAGAAAGTATTCAGGCAAATACGATCTATTTTATTAAAAATGAAGATGAAAATATTCAGTAAAAGGCATGTTTAAGGCATTATGAGTTTAAAGTGTTTACAGTATAATATGTTTGTACTGCAGTGAATGTATAGAGATCAGTAACCTCCAGTATCTCTGGTCAAGGGTGATGCTAGAAAAAATTTTCTAGCTATTAATGTGATTTTCTGTTTTCTGAAGAAGTCTTGCATTTCACACTGTGATCCTAATCCCTTTTGGTATT
This sequence comes from Psittacula echo, assembly GCF_963264785.1. Taxonomy (NCBI): domain Eukaryota; kingdom Metazoa; phylum Chordata; class Aves; order Psittaciformes; family Psittacidae; genus Psittacula; species Psittacula echo. The sequence goes on from NC_137739.1 coordinate 46,055,557, forward strand.
CAACAGAGAAAAATGTGAGTTTTCAGGAACTGCTTCAGGAAAACATGGGTAACACCTTTGATGGGGAATGGGAAACTTGGTCAAATGAGTCTCACAAAAAATGTCTGCACAATTAAGAAGCAGCGGCCCTTCCTTTGTATTTTTCATTGTGTTATGAGTGCAGCACTTCACTGTCAGCTTAAAATTGATTAGTGTGAATAACTGCATATCATGAGCAACAATTATCACTTTGTTATTCCCAAGTATTTTGTGAATATGTTGAACTAGGCAGGAGTCCTTGTTTCTTTGAAGTCCAAAGGCAATTCTTCAGAGTATGAGAACTAAACATAACTTCCACAGCTGACAGAACTGAAATCATTAAGGCAGCTTGCTGTCTGATGGCTTTGATCCCATGGACAGTCTTTCAGATTTTGAAGGATCTATGTTACCTGTTCCACAAGGGTAATAATAATAGGCATCTGCTAGGTACTGCATCTGTCTTCCATGTGGGCCATGTCATGGAAAGGGAAGAAGCTCATCAGAGCTTGATAGCCCATGCTGATTCCTTCCTTGGTATGGCCCCCAAGGAACCCAGAAACTGAGAATGTCCCCTAAAACTTGCACTAACCCAACTTCAAATCCAGTTCTTAGAATCATAGAATAGTCAGGGTTGGAAAGGACCTTAAGATCATCTAGTTCCAACCATCCTGACATGGGCAGGGACACCTCCCATTAAATCATGCCACCCAAGGCTCTGTCCAACCTGGCTTTGAACACCGCCAGGGATGGACTATTCACAACTTTCCTAGGCAGCCCATTCCAGTGCTTCACCACCCTAGCAGTAAATAACATCCTCCTTATATCCAATGTAAACTTTCCCTGTTTAAGTTTTAACCTATTACCCCTTGTATTATCACTACAGTACCTAATGAAAAGTCCCTCCTCAGCATCCTTATAGGCCCCCTTCAGATACTGGAAGGCTGCTATGAGGTCTCCACCCAGCCTTCTCTTCTCCAGGCTGAACAGCCCCAACTTTCTCAGCCTGTCTTCATACGGGAGGTGCTCCAGTCCCCTGATCATCCTCGTGGCCCTCCTCTGGACTTGTTCCAACAGTTCCATGTCCTTTTTATGTTGAGGACATCAGAACTGCACGCAGTACTCCAAGTGAAGTCTCATGAGAGCAGAGTAGAGGGGCAGGATCACCTCCTTCGACCTGCTGGTCACGCTCCTCTTGATGCAGCCCAGGATACGGTTTGCTTTCTGGGCTGCGAGCGCACACTGCCGGCTCATGTTCATTTTCTCATCGAACAACACCCCCAAGTCCATCTCGAGCAGGGCTGCTCTGAATCTCTTCTTTGCCCAACCTGGAGCTGTGCCTGGGATTGCTCCGACCCAGGTATAGGACCTTGCACTTGTCACGGTTTAACTGCATAAGGTTGGCATCAGCCCACCTCACAAGTGTGTTAAGGTCCCTCTGGATGGCATCCCTTCCCTCCGGCGTATCAACCGAACCACACAGCTTGGTGTCATTGGCAAACTTGCTGAGAGTGCACTCAATCCCACTGTCCATGTCAGCGACAAAGATGTTGAACAAGACCGGTCCCAACACTGATCCCTGAGGGACACCACTCATTACCGGTCTGCAGCCAGACATTCAGCCATTGACCACAACTCTTTGCATGTGGCCATCCAGCCAGTTCTTTATCCACCGAGTGGTCCACCCATCAAATTGATGTCTCTCCAATTGTCGTGGTTTAAGCCCAGGCCGTAAATCAGAACCACGAAGTCCACTTCCCCCCCCCCACACCTTTCTTCCCTCCGCTTCTGGAGGGACGGGGAGGAGAATCAAAAGAATGCAACTCCCACGGGTTGAGATAAGAACAGTTTAATAACTAAGGTATAACACAAATCACTACTGCTACCACTAATAGTAATAATGATAAAGGAAATAACAAGGAAGAGAATACAACCGCTCACCAACCGGTACCTCACCCCCACCCTGCCATGATCCAGCCCTTCCGGGAACTCTCTGTTCTACCTCCTGGGCATGACGTGCTGTGGTATGGAATACCTCTTTGGCTAGTTTGGGTCAGGTGTCCTGTCCCTGCTTCCTCCCAGCTTCTCCTCCTCCCTGGCAGAGCATGAGACTCACAAAGTCCTTGATCAGTCTAAACATTGGTGTTATCAACTCTGTTCCCAGGCTGAAAGTCAAAAACACAGTGCTGCAGCAGCTACTAAGAAGAAGAAAAAATGACTGCTACTGCTGAACCCAGGACACATGCCTTCCAAGAGAATCTGCTCCAAGAGTTTGCCAGGCACAGAGATGAGACTGACTGGTCTGTAGTTCCCTGAGTCATCCATTTTCTCCTTCTTGAAAATGGGGGTTATGTTTCCCTTTTTCCAGTCGTCGGGAACTTTTCTTGAAAATGGGGGTTATGTTTCCCTTTTTCCAGTCGTCGGGAACTTCACCTGACTGCCATGATTTTTCAAACATGATGGATAGTAGTTTAGCAACTTCATTTGCCAGCTCCTTCAGGACCCGTGGATGGATTTCATCAGGTCCATTGGACTTGTGTACATTTAGGTTCTTAAGATGATCTCAAACCAGATCCTCTCCTACAGCTGACTTAAGGTCTTCATTCTCACAGTCCCTACGTCTACCTTCCAAGACTTGGTTGGTGTGGTCAGAGCATTTGTCAGTGAAGACTGAGGCAAAGAAGTCATGAAGAACCTCAGCCTTCTCCAAATCCAGGGTAGCCAGTTCTCCTGATAGGTTCCAGAGACTGCCTACGTTGTCTCTAGTGTGTCTTTTATTTGCAATGTAACTATAGAATTGTCATGGTTTAAGCCTAGGCCGTAAATCAGAACCACACAGTCTACTCCCTCCCTGCCTCTTTCTTCTCCCCGCTCCCGGAGGGATGGGAAGAAGAATCAAAAGAATGTAACTCCCACGGATTGAGATAAGAACACTTTAGTAACTAAGGTATAACACAAATCACTACTGCTACCACCAATAATAATAATGGTAAGGGAAATAACAAGGGAAGAGAATGCAACACCTCACCAACCTCCGACTGATACCTCACCCCCACCCAGCCCGACCGAGCAGTGAACTAGCCCTTCCGGGTAACTCCCAGTTTACAACCTCGGCATGACGTGCTGTGTTATGGAATATCTCTTTGGCTAGTTTGGATCAGGTGTCCTATCTCTGCTTCCTCCCAGCTTTCCCTCCTCCCTGGCAGAGCATGAGACTTAGAAAGTCATTGGTCAGACTAAACATTTGAGCAGTAACTAAAGCATCGGTGTTATCAGCGCTGTTTCCAGGCTGAAAGTCAAAACCATAGTGCTGCACCAGCTACTAAGAAGGAGAAAAAAATGACTGCCACTGCTGAACCCAGGACAAGAATCCCTTCCTGTTATCCTTAACATCCCTAGCCAAGTTCAATTCTAACTGGGCCTTAGCTTTCCCAACCTGGTCCCTAGCTTCCGGGACAACATCCATGTAGTATTCTTCCCAGGCTGCCTGTCCCTTCTTCCACCTTTTATAAGCCTCTTTTTTCCTTCGAAGTTTCCTCAGCAGCTCCTTATCCATCCAAGGAGGTCTCCTGGCCCTCCTGCTGCACTTCCTTCTAGTTGGGATGCAACACTCCTGAGCTTGTAGCAGGTGATCCTTGAATATCAACCAACAGCCTTGGCCCCCCTGCCCTCTAGGAGTTCTTACCAGACTCCGGTATGAGTCAAACTGGGTCTTGGTAAGAGTGGGACAAATCACTGTGTATGCACAAGAAAATTATGGTAGGATGTTTAATGGAGAGATTACCACTAATTCCTTCAACATTTCTCATTGGGTCTTTCACAAACCAAGGGACTTTGTTCATTTTTCTCTAGGAGTGGTGCTAAAGCTTGCTTCCAGAGCTGTTTTAGTCACATACAGAAAGTGCTACTGCTGAACCCAGGACAGTGCCCTAACACTCTTGTGGGCCTAGCTCTGCACACTGCCCTATACTCCTACTGTTGGTTCGTAGGCTTCTATGGACCTTCATGGGCAGCGCAGGAGAATCCCATCTCTGCATCCAAGCACATGCAAACTGACTTTTCATAATAATAAACTTATTCATGTAAATAAAGACACAGACATATTATCTAATATGATATCATCATATTATCCAATGTATCCTGCAAATCACAATCAGATCTGCTTTTTGATTAGGAAAATAATGGATGCAATTGACTTTAGTAGTTTCACACTGTTCCTTTTGCCACCATTAACAGCACATTCTTTCCTTGTTAATGTTCGCTCATTCCATAGTTACACAAGTAACTGCACCACACATACTGGCTTTGGAGCAAAAATGCCCAATTTAAAAGTGTATACTCTTTGGATATTCCAGTTTATTCCAGGCATTAAATTTTAACAAAGGCTACAAAATGCAATGAATCAGTATCTCAGGTAACAGCAGAAAGGTGCAATTGGTACTTGTGCTACCACATTTATTCAAAAGAGCTTGCTTTATAGAACAGATGAATGTTTCAAATCATTTGGGGACACTTTCAAAGGAAAATGTTATAAATCACAAAATACAATTATATTGAGAGGACAGCAGCATGATTTGTTTCTAGAATGCAGATTTTTTTTAATGATTTCACCAATCACTGAGATTTTTATGTAGCTAACAACAGTTGCAAAATTAACATTTGAACAGAAATTTGAGAAAATATGCATGCAAACCAGTTGATAATTCACTATTATGTCTTTATGTCTTAAGTATTTCACTTTCCTGAAGTCTCAGAATACTACTAAGATTCTTGTGAGATTGCCTTTTTTTCCTGTAATTTGTAGTGCATTAAACTTGAGAAAGATGACTGCTTAAGGGAATTAGTTGTTATGAATTACTGATGTCAGGAATTAATACAGAGCTGAATATTAATTTCCTGACTTCATAAATTGCCTTCAATAAGACTACTCAGAAGGCAAAATAGTCAGTATCAGGAAGGTTGTCACAATGAACTCCTAAGCGTTCTGCTTGTAGAGTATACTATATATCGTGTATGAGTTGTAATATTTATTTTCTGCCATGTGCTATAGACAAGAAATTAAAAATATAGGTAATTCAGAGTGTTCTCTGCAGATTGAAACAATTTTTAGCTCTGAGCAAATCGAACATGTTGTGCAAACCTGAAGAAACTACCTTTCTGCATTGAACGGTACTATAAATGCAACAGTTTCTTTACGACAAGCTACTTAAAACTGATGGGTTTTCTGACCACATGCTCAGAGTAGAACAAAATTTGAATTAGCCTTTTGCTAGATTATATGAAGGTTTTTGCTTTCCCAGTTGTAGAACTTTTTAAAAACTGACCTGACTTTTAAAAAATCATGTACACACTTTGGACACATACCAGAGTATCATAATAGAATATTGATGTAATTTATTTTTGAATGAAATTTTGATGGCATTGTTTATTTCTCCAGACAACTCGAGTAACTCTTCGGCATTCTACTCACAAGGGCAAAAGAATCAGTATGTACCCCTAAATCCTGTAACTTTAATAACCTGAAAAAGATTGAAGCTATTGCAGTTTAGCAGATTATCTGTTCTTATGGTGTCCTTCTGTAGCTGCAGAAATATTCTCACTTCTGAATTACTGAAATTTTGAAAGCTGACCAATACCTTTTGTTACTTGTTCTTCTCGACAGGCATAGTCCTGTCAAACTCCCCTTGGACTGAACTGTTTCTTCACCCTTATTCTATGCATACTGCAAAATAGTGTATAGTATTTTGTAAAAATCTTCGGAAACAGTAGTAATCGCAGATCATTTAAACCAGTATAGATACAGTAGTAATAGTAAGATGATAAGGTCTGATTGGTGAATTGTAAGACAAGGTAATAATAAATATAAACTCACGTTTAGCATATGTAGAGAAGTTGCATGCATTTAGAATGGATTTACAGAGAAGCTAAACACGTTGTAGTCCAAAGCTGCTCAGCTGGGACTACTCTCCTGTCTTCTAAAATTGACCTTCCTGAATTTGAAATCAGTAACTTCACTTGTTCCTTGATGTCAATTTGACTTAGCTGTAAGCATCAGGTGAAATAAATGCAGAAAGCCAGCAGTGGAAATGTTTAATAGATTATTTGGCCTGTATTTAAAGGTAGACACATGCTTACATTTTTGTTGACCTGAACCTGATTATTATATAAACCTTAAAGAAAATCAAAAGCAGATTGCTCCATCTGAAATAGCTTATTTTGTTTAATAAGCAGTTTCAGTTCAATAGTCTGGACATGAACTGAAAAGCCCACAACTCAAGAAAGCTGTGCAAGTTGAAAGAAGTTTGTTACTGTTCCTATTTTGCAAAAGAGTATCTGTAAAAGTTATATTTTGAAAATTAAGTATCCGCTGTTCCCCTGGATAGACTCAGAAAACTTTCTTTTTTCCATTTTAGACATTTGCTTCCATATTTCTATTTCTATCACTGGTGTTGACTTTTCAACAGATGTTTTACCTTCCCCTGTGCATTGATCCTGGCTGGGAAATCATTACATACTAAGGAGTGAGTGAGTCACATAAAAGGCCTGTGCTGTGCTTCATGGTCTTCAGGACTGTGTGGTGCAGTACGAATCACTTAGCCACGGGATGACCTCAGGCAGCCCCCACTTGGTGCTGGTGCTTACACCACCTGCATGGCCTTGCCTTTATCTAAAAGTGCAGCAAAATATTCTCGTGTGAACATCACTTCTGTTTTGACTGTTGAAATGATAGCTCAAGTTATTTCCTTTTAAACAAATCAAATAATAAGTTACTTAAATATATAACATGTATTTCCACAAATACAAGGAGAAAGCTGTGGATAAGACCTGGCTTTATTTCAAGTCTTCCTGTCTAAGTACTGTGAAATACTGAATTTCCAGGATTTGTGTTGATTTTTAAGAAGCTAACTCAGCCAACTGAGATTGTTAAAGCCTACTTTTAACTTTTCTAGTCAAGGAAACTGTGTCAAATGCCCCAGGAAGGGAAGATACGGGCTTCCACACTTGTACCAATTACATGAAGGACTAGAAATCAGTTCTCTCTCAGGCCAGCAGTAAAGTCCATGCCATGTCTATTGCCTATGGAATTCTGCTGTGAACTTGCAATTCCATGCTGAGGCCACAACTTGTCCTTCCCTGCCCCCAACTAATTTACAAAAGTCTTTTCTTAGCAACAGGCTGTGTAAGGGGTTCTGCTTGCTTATTGCTTGCAAAGTGACTTTGAGGGAAAAAAATGAGTAGAGAACATCTTTAAATCAAATGTGGCAACGTGCATATCTGGCAACCTTTTAATAACATGCAAAGTGGATTTTCCATCCATATTTACACTCTTGTAGTGTCAAAAAAGGACAAAACAGGCACAGCTGTTGTTATTTTTAGATCTGGAACAGGCCTTGTAGAGTCTACTGTAGAGCTGAGACTGACAAAAACTGGGGAATAATTACAATCAAGCTCATGAAATTTTAACACAGAAGTGGCTGCATTATTTAGAACATTAATGTGGTTTCAGGAAAAACATAATTACTGGTTATCTATTGCTAGAGACATCATTTGCTGTCTAACTCCAGGGGTGCCGTTTATGTATGAATTAATGCAAATGGTTTCAAATATTTTAAGTAAGTCTACAGTAAATATTTTTTTGTGTGCTTCAACTGCCTTTGGTTGAAGAAACTGGACTGGTATCAAACAGAATACATGTAATTTCTCCCTAATTATGGTGAATCATAGTTCTTTCAATTTTCTACAGTGATTTACGTTGCAGAATTTTCCCCATTATAACAAATTCATCGACAAATCTGTTACCATGCCAAGCTTAGAAAAATCTTGGGCTGCTCAATACATGAGGCTGTATCAGCAATAAGAAAGAAATCAATTGATAGTGTCCTGGTTGAGCAGTAGCAGTCATTTTTTCTCCTTCTTAGTAGCTTTGTTTTTGACTTTTGGCCTGGGAACAGAGCTGATAATACCAATGTTTGGTCTGACCAAGGACTTTGTGAGTCTCATGCTCTGCCAGGGAGGAGGGGAAGCCAGGAGGAAGCAGAGACAGGACACCTGACCCAAACTAGCCAAAGAGGTATTCCATACCACAGCACGTCATGCCCAGGATGTAACAGAGAGTTACCCTGAAGGGCTGGTTCACTGCTGGGTGGGGGTGAGGTATTGGTCGGTAAGGTGTTGTATTCTCTTCCCTTGTTATTTCCTTTATCATTACTATTATTGGTGGTAGCAGTAGTGATTTGTGTTATACTTTAGTTACTAAACTGTTCTTATCTCAACCCAACTGGGAGTTACATTCTTTTGATTCTCCTTCCCATCCATCCGGGAGCAGGGGGAAGAAAAGGGGGGGAATGAGCAAGTGAGACTGCGTGGCTGATAGAGTTTAAACCATGACAGATAGCTACTCCTACTTGCAAATTTTGGCCACTGAAAAATGAAGAAAAGTCTTTTCTCATAGTTTTGTGTGTCACGGCAACATCCAAAGCATAGCAAGAGATTTAAAAGTCTGGAAGACATAGAGTTAGTCCCTGTGCTCTGCACTGGTTGGGGTGAGAAAGAGACATGGTGCAGGGTTCCGTCTTTATGTCAAAAAGAAAGGTCCAACAACAAATGGTGTAATAAAATAGCTGCTTTAATAAGACAAAAACCAAATCTAGATAGTGAGTAAATCTTACCTCACCTCAGATGCTGGGAACCCCAATTTCATGTGGCATCTGACGGACCCAGGGTGGCTTTCCCACAGCATGCTGCACAGACCCTCTCTATGGAGAGATGCTCCTCCTTTTTGGTCATTCATACTATTATATAATTTTCACACATGTATTCATAAAGGATGTTTGCCTTTGGAATTCTTACTGCGTTTTTAAATAAAAAAAAGGCCATGAAGTTTCAGGTCTTCATGCTTACATTCAAACTGTTTCAAGAATTTAACAGTTAAATGAGACAAATATGAATCACTGTTTTACTTATTGCCTTGTTTGAACTGGCAGCTATGACTGCCAGGGAACCCTGCCAGGTGTGTGGCAGTGAGCACGCTTCCCAGGGTACTACTCCCAGCACCCATTAATAGGCTCCTGCGGTGTGAAACTCTAAGCCACTGTATGGCTACTAGCTTCAGCTTAAGCACCACAAAATCAGCTTCTGTATTTTTAGTAAATATGTATCTAAATACGTGCCTGATCCAGCTAGAAGTACTGTAATGCAGTTTCTGTTCTACGTACTACAAAGCTGACAGATTGTGATCTAAACCTTTCCTTTTTTTTTTTTTTTTTTTTTTTTTACAATTTCTTTTTTTAATTTCTTTCATTAACTCTATCGCAGCCAAAACCAGGACATCCATATTTGTAATATAATGGAAAGAGTGAAGAATTATGATGTTAAGAAAATAAACAAAACACCCACAATGCTGGTTAGAGTTGTTTGAAAACATTACATTGGAAAGATTTCCCTTAGAAATTGCTGATTTATTAAACAAAAATATTCCAAGGGACATGTCAATTCAGATAAAGTCAGAAGTAAATTAAGATGATTGTTGGAAACACATTTTGATTCTTTATTAGTTCTAATGTTTATAACATCCTGGCTTTCTTAAATTATGCACTACTTTATTTCTATAGTGGCTTAACTGAGCCCATTTTATTACTGCAGGTGGCTTTTATTAACATCAGATAGCAATGTGGGTAGTGAAGCAGTTCATAGAGGATATCTATTTTTCCTCCCCTTATTCCAGAAGTGTCCTAACATATATATTTTTTTATTTCTCATGGAAAGGAATACTTTTTTTCTCAACACTGCTTCAAATGTATTGGTCTCCATTAAAGAGATCTGTAATCTTACAACAGCAAAATTGTGAAAAATCCCTGAACTTCAGTAGAGCAAATTTTTTATATATTTTGATTATCTTTTTTTTTGCATCTATTTGTCTTCTTGAAATTTGATAGGCAAAAGTTTTTAACTAAAAAATTACCTTCCACTCTGGCCCCTGATGCTGAATTTTAGAGATCCAAACAAGAATGGTTAACACTGAACATTCTCTGTGCAGCCAGAATCCAGTGTTAGTCTTCTAACACGGGTTCAAACTTAAACATGGGAAGTTTAGATTGGATGTAAGGAAGAAGTTCTTTACTGTAAGGGTGGTGAATGTCCTGGGTTCAGCAGTAGCAGTCATTTTTCCTCCTTCTTAGTAGCTGTTGCAGCACTGTGTTTTTGACTTTCAGCCTGGGAACAAAGCTGATAACACTGATGTTTAGACTGACCAAGGACTTTGTGAGTCTCAGGCTCTGCCAGGGAGGAGGAGAAGCTGGGAGGAAGCAGGGACAGGACACCTGACCCAAACTAGCCAAAGAGGTATTCCATACCACAGCACGTCATGCCCATGATGTAGAACTGAGAGTTCCCGGAAGGGCTAGATCACTGCGGGGTGGGGGCGAGGTACCGGTTGGTGAGCGGTTGTATTCTCTTCCTTGTTATTTCCTTTATCATTATTACTATTAGTGGTAGCAGTAGTGATTTGTGTTATACCTTAGTTATTAAACTGTTCTTATCTCAACCTGTGGGAGTTGCATTCTTTTGATTCTCCTCCCCGTCCCTCCAGAAGCGGAGGGAAGAAAGGTGTGGGGGGGAAGTAGACTGCATGGTTCTGATTTACGGCCTGGGCTTAAACCATGACAGTGAGGCACTGGAATGGGTTGCCTAGGGAGGCTGTGAATGCTCCATCCCTAGTGGTGTTCAAGACCAGGTTGGACAAATCCTTGGATGGCATGGTTTAGTGTGAGGTGTCCCTGCCCATGGCAGGGGGGTTGGAACTAGATGATCTTAAGGTCCTTTCCAACCCTAACTATTCTATGATTCTATTCTATGATTCTTTTGTTTTTCAAAAAATTACTGCTGGCAGGTAAAATATACATTAAAGATGACATGATATTGTAGAAAATATAAACAAGAAAGGAGCAAAAGTGGAGCAAAAAGATGAGAAGCCTGACTTGTTATTCAGCTTCATTTAATGTATGCCCTGTAAAATGATCTGCATTATGTAAAGCTGCTATACACTTTAACAGATGATAGTTCCATGGAGTTCCTCAATGAGTTTAAATGTGCAGTTACTTATTGAAAGAAGGTATAAATGATGAGACCAAAGTTCATCAGATTACAGCATTGAAAAGTCATATAAGTAATGGACCCATTAAAATTTAAACTGGCCTGTAATGATTGAGACTAGCTACAGATTCACCACCAGATCTGATTAAGCCCCTGCCAAACATTACTTGTATCCCCCATCTTATCATGCTAATATACCAGTTTTTCACATCTGTATGGTAAGGAGTCAGGGAATTTTTCTATTTGAAAAATAACCTTGTGAGAAAAAAGGCATAATTTCCCTGATGTTGTTTACCATGAGGTCTTACCCTCACACATCTGCAATGTTAGAGCAGAAATATTGTGTCATAGGATTTGATTGCAACCAATTCTTCTTCACTTCTGACCTTGCATTGTTAACTCTTACATTCTTATCATCTGTCTTGTGAGTCTTAAAGCATCCCTTGTATTCATTTAATATTCTCATCTTTCCTTTATTTTCTCAGTCCTCATGGCTTTAGACAAGTTAAGCTCAAGTGAACAATACTGAATCCCAAGGGCAACACTTAGAAACAAAAGACTATTAAAAAAATCCTTGAAAACTGACTTGGTTTTTCTGGACATTTAGACCTTGCAATATTGCTGACACTCATATGTGGGTAAACAGTTAGATCAGAGCTATTTTATGATCAGAGCTACTATGACAGCTTTATACCCCCTGGAGAGTTTCTTTCTGCTCGCTGCTCATTGACAGCAGAACTTGATAGGAACTAAGGACTAAAGTCTCATTCCTCATTTTGGCCAATTTAACCAATAAACTGCCACATCATCCTCACCGAATGGAAAACTCTTCTGTGACACTTTTCTGTGACAATTTTTTTTTTTTTTTAAAAAGCAGAATGCTAATGAAATAAAATGACATTTGCAATCTGCTGAACCTTTCCTGATTTTATGTTTCATTAAGAAAGGAAAAGGTAACCCAAATATTTTGGAATTTGAGTCTTCTGTGAACTCTGAAGAAATGACTACATCGATGCTAATTCCAATAACCACACTTAAAAACTTCATGTAAACTGCTAATGTATTTAACCAAAGTGAAATTTCAGACAATTATTGCTCTTTAATTGTGTTACTGTATATACACAGCAGTATTATGAAGATTGTGGTTGCAATTTTGTAGCAAAATATAGTATCAGTTTTTATCCGTGTATGTTATGTTTTAATTTAGTCCTAAATAATCTTTTTAAATTGTAAATGGTGAAATCTAGTATCTGTTTTAAAGGTAAGATTTTCAGAACCTGAATATGTGGTTCTCTAACAGACCAGAAGTAGACCATTATCTTATAAATATTTTCCCTGAAGCCATTTGTCCTGGTTTCAGCTGAAATAGAGTTAATTTTTTTTCCTAGTAGCTTGTGCAGTGCTGTGTTTTGGCTTCAGTCTGAGAACAATGCTGGTAACACACTTTTCTAGTTGTTGTTTAGTTTTAGTTTTGCTTAGTAGCACTCATCCTGATCAAGGACTTTTCAGTCTCTCATGTTCTGCCAGGGAGGAGAGGCACAAGAAGCCGGGAGGAAGCAAACAGGACACCTGACCCAAACTAGCCAAAGGGTATTCACAGCACATCATGCTCAGTATATAAACTGGAGGGAGTCACCCAGAAGGGACTGATCACTGCTTGGATTGGGCTGGGTATCAGTCAGCAGATGGTGCACAACTGTATTGTCCGTCACTATTTGTTGTTTTGTTTTGGAGTTTTTTTGGGACAGGGGAAGGGGTTTATTCCTTCCTCTCTCTCTCTCCCGCCTTGCCTTTTATTCTTCTTCTTCTAATATAATTATTTTTTATTATTATGTTTTATTTCAGTTATCAAACTGTTCCTATCTCAGCCCATGGGTTTTTACATTTTTTCAGATTCTTCTCTCCATCCCATGGTGGAGAGGGGAATGAGTGAGCACCTGAGTGGTACTTCATTTCTGGCTGGGTTTAAACCATGAAACCATTGAAGATTAAGTGATATCACAACCCCTTTGAACAAAGAAGGCTGGTAGGTCAGACAAATGAACCTTGACATAGGGAAGAATGAAAAAACAAATGGTTTTGAAGAAGAAATTATTCTGATATCTTAGATGAGACTGAGGGTTGAAATCTAGAAGAGATCCTCTCTTTACCTCATGTTACATGGTCTTTTGTTGAGCTGACAATCAGATGTTCTATAGTCATGGAAGACTGACAGTTCTTCAGAAAATGCTCAAGAACTGTGAAAAATTATACATGTATTGTTATTGTTGGTTTTGTCTACATCTGCATAGCATACTTGTAAGAAAGAACACTCCATCAATGCTTTCATATTATGAAGAATTTTTAGTCTATGCTTCCAGGATGTTACAAAAGAAAATAAAATGTTAATGTTGCTAAGATTAACTGTAGAATAGAACTTTAAAGTATCTAATATCTGGACTAGCACACAATTAAGCAAATCCACACATAGTCTTATGTACAGACATGAAGTTGGCTGGATGAGTCTGATCTGCAAACAAAAGACCCTGTACCCACTTAACAAGGATAGCTCACAGCTATCACAATGTTAAAAAAGAATTTCTGACATCATGTGCCAATAAACTTAGGGCATGGCAGAGGCTGGGCTTTGTGAAAGACAGGAAAGCTAAAAGCAGATGGAGTCCATTGGATGGAACTCAAATGCTACAGATGATTGACTACCTAAAAATGAGTCTTTGGCCAGGGCTTTGACAAATTTGCAGACAACTTTTCACTGAATAGCTTATTTTGATCCCTGTCATTTTATCTTCCTTAAAGTTTTTTTGGCTACAGTTAATCTTAGCAACATTAACATTTTATTTTCTTTTGTAACATCCTGGAAGCATAGACTAAAAATTGTTTGCATGGAAAAGAACATATTATTCTATTAAAATAAAAAACAAGTTTACATGTGTTTTGACTTCTAATGAAAAATATGTTCCAGAATATAAAAAAAGCTGTTTATGAAATTGTCATATGCTAATGTAGTAGACATTTTCATAGCTATAATATTCTCCTCTGTCAAAGAAAGAACATTTTTCAGTGAGAAAATAATATTTTATGTGAAGTTCATATTTACAGAAGAAAAAAAAGCTAACGGTTTATTCATCCAAGTTGCTCCATAAAGGATTCATTCTGTTCACACTTCATGTCCTTTTTGGATCTTTGGAAGACTTTTCTTCTTAGGCAGTTGAAAATGAGACATTTGTTGTAAAAGGAATGGCAAAATCAAAAAGCAGGAAGGGATTCTGTGACATGTTATCTCAAATGGATGCTTTCAGGAGGTACCGAGTAAAGAAACCTACCCATATGCTGTATTCATATTTCTGAACAAAGTACTAGAGGATACACTGGTTTTCTACAGACTAAATCTATTTTACACTTACAACATGCTATTCCATAAATGATTTTGCCTGGTAGCATTGCTGGCTAGTGTATTATTGTCGCCTTTGATTCCACTGGAATGATTTTAGAGTTCAGAGACACCATTGTGCTATTCAACTCCTAATGAAATATCTGACAAAAAAAAAAAAAAAGTGTCATCTTTCCTTTTAAAGGTTTATGAATAAAAGAGTACTGAATGACAGAGATATATTAAGCACATTATAAAAAATTGTAGCAGATTATAAAACTTTTATAAGTATAAAAGTAGAAGGTTTTAGAAATATTAAAAGCCACAGGTGTTGACCAATTATGTACTAAGAATTTCAAATATGTTACATAAAATGTCTCATTCAGTAGTATTTGCAGGATCTCTAGTTGACACTGCACTCCACTATGTTAGTGTATATTTAAACCTTCTCAGGCTCAGAGATGTATATATGTGTATCAAACATTTTGCTTGGGGTGTTATATAGTGCTTTAACTCCACAGTGTACAAGTATTACAAGGAGTTAGTTTACAATATACATCAGATTTCAGCTTGTTTTAAACCTCAGCTATAGTCTCAAAAAGGCTTGACACCCTCTGACTATGCTCCTTTTGCTAGCAGCTGGAGCAAAAGTATGGTTAAATAAGCTTCAGCTATAGACGTGGAAAGTATATATATTTGAATACAGTTGTCATTACTGTAGTTAGAAATGCAAATTGAGATATCCTAATTATGGCTACCACATGACGCAGTTTTCCATTACTGATAATTTGGGGCATTTGTATTATTGAATTAATATTAATAAACTGTGACGTATTCTTGCATAGAGCAATAAGTATCAAACAGTTACTTTTGGTATCATTGTTCTGCTGTTATGATTTACAATTAAAAAGCAAAATGTCCCACCTGCCCTCCATCAGGCCTGTCTCCTGATATCTATGTATAACGAGATGAAAGGGAGTTAACCTTAGCAATGGCACTTAAATAAAGCTGTGTTTTCCAGACTCATTATGGTGCTGTGTCTTGTGGCACTCCTTACTTGACAGCATTAACTCTACGTTGCATAATGATGTTCATAGGCATACCCAAAATGACTTGGGTGATGATAGATGAGGAAAGAGTTCCAGCAAGACACAGGTTTGCAAGATACTCCTGGTTCCTTCTTTCTGCTTTTAATGCAGTTGATTAGACCGACAGACTAATTTTACAGAGGATCTGGCATATTGACAATAAGTCATTTCAATGAAGAAGCTATCCTTTTATTTCATAATGAATTTATGTTATAACTTCTATGATTACAATTTTGTATCACTGCAGGTTAATACTAGAAATAGTTTGTGCCTGGTACTGAACTCTGATTTTTTTTTTTTTTCCCCCAGCTTGGGTTTTGTTATTATTGTTGCTTGGTGTGTTTTTTTTTTTTTTTTTTTTTGTTTTGTTTTGTTTTTTTTTTAAATGATGCCATTAATTGAACAATCACTAAGTAGAAAAGTAATTTAAACAGAAGAGTAACATGTAAGTAGGTTCTTGAATGTGATGTTAAATATTGGCTCTCAAAGACTAGCTTAATAACTGTCAAAGGTTGGTTTCACTATTTTCTAGCTACTTTTCTATAGATGTCTAGATTAGGTGGCTTGTTGTAGTGGATGGAATGAAGGACCCAAACCAGCTCTGCATAGCTTATTTCAACCTACATCATTGTTTATTACAAAGGAAATAAAACCTGAAGAACTTCTGAGAAAACAGGTTATATATATATATATATATATATATTTTTTTTTAGCTGTGTACGTATAAAGACCTTGGCAGGAGCTATAAAATGCATTTGGCTGCTTCTTCATGATAAAACTTTTCTAATCCAGTTATGTTACCTCTTTATAAAAAAAGGTATTTTTCTTTAATTAATAAAATTTCTAAATATTTGAGCTGGAATCTTAGTTAAAGTAACTAGAGAATTCATGTAATCTTTTTTGAATATATGAGATCAGGCTGAGCAACACCAAGGAAAGAAAATAATGTGTTTTAATATCATGTTTTTCTAAGCAATTGGAAGCTTGTCTTCATGAATAAATTGTAAACTATGTAGATGACTGTAAACTTAATATCTCCCAAAATGAAAAGTTTTTAATCTCTAAGGAAGTGTCACAATTTGGACACAGTTGGCTGTGGAGTATTCTTTCATATACAGAAAAAGCAGTGAATCAGAAAGCTCGTTGTAGAATTGTTACATGCATTATCTTCTTCCATGACAAAAAGAAGACAGAAACATGATTAACCAAGTCAGTCCCTTTTGCCTGGCTGTTCTGAGGCTTGTTCTGAATTTTGACTAAAAAGAGGAATATAGATAGCAAATAAATCTTATATGCATTCAGATGCTGGGAATTCTGCATTTGTGAAGCCTTGACCAGATGCCAGATGATTTTCCCATGGCACACTGTGGAGATCCCATCTGTGGAGAGGTTCCTCCTCCCTCTTATACTGTGATACCTTTTATTTTGTGTAACAAACAAAATCATCAATCTTCTGACATGCTGGAATGCCATCTCTGCTTTTACAGCCACCAGCACACAGCACATGCCAGTATGGGGAGTTCCAGCAGTCTCCCTTAGAGCAACTGCTCATGCTAACAGGCTTCTCAAGCCTTAAGTAGAAGGCCTAATAGGGTAGGCATGGTTTACTTAGAATCACTAACCCTTTGAATACAGTGTACTCCACAAAGGTTTAATTACAAAATTGTCACATAGGCCAATTTGTAAGAAATAAGTTTGTTCAACTTTTTTTTCTTTCTTTTTTTTTTTTTTTTTCCCCTATGATGGTATCAAAATGGAGCTCAATCATTTTGTGCAAATTTAACACTAGCAAAGGGTATTCAATAGCCTTTTTCTTTTCAGTACCCAGACAATTAATTGAGCTAGCATTGAATACAACTATTAAAGGCATAGGACAATTTATATGCTTGCTTCTATTAGAAAATTCTTCTGTTGGGCTAAGTTTGGCTATACTCATTTTGAATTTTTCATTTCACTGTTATCTTCATGGTATGGATACATGTTGGATTCGTACATGTTTCTATAGATTTTAATGGTCCAAACAATATTCATAAAGGAAGCAGGAGAAAATCTTCTGGGACAAGAGCTCATTAATTTCCTTTCTTCCTCCCAGAAATTGCTTTAAGGAAGTTGTATGCTCCTAAGTAAAGCAGGAGCCCTCAATGGAATTACGTATTCTGGGCTGCTTAATTAGTTTTTAAGTGCAAGAATTGTGTATTCAATTTAAATGAGTCACACTGTCAGGTGGATAAATTCCTTCAGAAATGGGAAATGAACTTTGAAACAAAAGAACGTATATATATGAAAATGAGAGGATGTGAAAATTATGTGTTTCTTTTATTTTTTGTAGACACCAGAGAGGATTTAGGAGTAAATCTATGGAAAAGAATGTAAACGGAGAAGGGGGCCCTTCAGCAATGAGACTAGTGCTTTAAAATGTGGAAGGATAAAAAGAAAACATGAATGCAAAGTATCTTGCTGAGTTCTAAGGTTGTGGTTGGTTGGTTTCCTGGGTTTTTGGTTTGTTTTGTTTTTGGTCTTCGGTTGGCTTTTTTTTTTTTTTTTTTTTTTAAGAATAGCACAAGCTGCTAGTTTAAAAGAATCTGAAAATTATGTTTAGGATATGTATAAAAGCTCATTTAAGACTAAAAACCAATCTTAAAATAGTTATTCAGAACAACTTTTACAGAAAATAATAAGAAATTACATAGAGGTAGTTGGAAAATGGACTACATTAAAGTCAAAGTTTCATAAAGCAGAAATCCATGGAAGCAATGTAAGGTACAGAAGACAACAGAATAAATTAGGTTGTAATGAAAAGGGAGTTGAGTAGATGGTTACTTCTGGGAAGCATTATACAACTTTCACTAATCTCACTAGTAGAAATCCTGGGATATTATCAGTTGGAAATGACAGGTAATCTAATTATCCTAAATGTGCCAGTAGTGACAGCAGAGATTAGTGGTAAAGGAAACGGTTTACTGTGGGGAACTTGTGAGGAAAGTAAATCAATTTTAACACTATATGAACAAAGCATCAAAGGATGCATTTATCTTTAGGCAAAGAAATAGGTCCTATCTGAAGTTAAATCTCTAATTAAGTAGTTTGTTAAATATTACTAATGAGACAGAAGTAGGAAGGAACTGACAGAGCTCTGCACATTCATAAAAGGGTTAAAAATCTGTATTAAGTCCAGAAATGTTCTGAGAGAATGGACTGGGTTCCTTCTATGGACAAAGGGGCTCAACCGTCTCACTGACAATGTAAGTAGTCATAGAATCATAGAACCATAGAATAGTTAGGGTTGGAAAGGACCTTGAGATCATCTAGTTCCAAACCCCCTGTCATGGGCAGGGACACCTCACACTAGACCATGTCACCCAAGGCTCTGTCCAACCTGGCCTTAGAAACTGCCAGGGATGGAGCAATCACAGCTTCCCCAGACAACACATTCCAGTGTCTCACCACCCTCTCAGTAAAGAATTTCTTCCTTAGATCCAATCTAAACTTCCCCTGTTGAAGTTTGAACCCGTTACCCCTTGTCCTGTCACTACAGTCCCTGATGAATAGTCCCTCCCCAGCATCCTTATAGGCCCCCTTCAGATACTGGAAGGCTGCTATGAG
This sequence comes from Psittacula echo, assembly GCF_963264785.1. Lineage (NCBI taxonomy): Eukaryota > Metazoa > Chordata > Aves > Psittaciformes > Psittacidae > Psittacula > Psittacula echo. The sequence goes on from NC_137739.1 coordinate 46,074,724, forward strand.
GTCTCCACGCAGCCTTCTCTTCTCCAGGCTGAACAGCCCCAACTTTCTCAGCCTGTCTCCATACGGGAGGTGCTCCAGTCCCCTGATCATCCTCGTGGCCCTCCTCTGGACTTGTTACAACAGTTCACAGTATCACAGTATCACAGTATGTTAGAGATTGGAAGGGACCTCAAAAGATCATCTAGTCCAATCCCCCTGCCAGAGCAGGAACACCTAAATAAGGTTACATAGGAATGTGTCCAGGCGGGTTTTGAATGTCTCCAGAGAAGGAGACTCCACAACCTCCCTGGGCAGCCTGTTCCAGTGTTCTGTCACCCTCACTGAGAAGAAATGTCTTCTCAAGTTTAAGTGGAACCTCTTGTGTTCCAGTTTATACCCATTACCCCTTGTCCTATCATTGTTTGCCACTGAGAAGAGCCTGGCTCCATCCTCATGACACTCCCCCTTTATATATTTATATACACTAATAAGGTCCCCCCGCAGTCTCCTCTTCTCCAAACTATAGAGACCCAGCTCCCTCAGCCTTTCCTCATGCTCCACTCCCTTAATCATCTTAGTTGCCCTGCGCTGGACTCTCTCCAGCAGGTCCCTATCCTTCTTGAACTGAGGGGCCCAGAACTGGACACAATATTCCAGATGCGGTCTCACCAGGGCAGAGTAGAGGGGAAGGAGGACCTCTCTCGACCTACTGACCACCCTCCTTCTAATACACCCTAGGATGCCATTGGCCTTCTTGGCCACAAGGGCACAGTGTTGGCTCATGGTCATCCTGTGATCCACTAGGACCCCCAGGTCCCTCTCCCCTACACTACTCTCTAACAGGTCGTTCCCCAACCTATATTGGAACCTGGGGTTGTTCCTGCCCAGATGCAGGACTCTACACTTTCCCTTGTTATATTTCATCAAGTTTCTTCCTGCCCAACTCTCCAGCCTGTCCAGGTCTCTCTGGATGGCAGCACAGCCTTCTGGCGTGTCAGCCACTCCTCCCAGCTTAGTGTCATCAGCAAACTTGCTGACAGTACACTCAATTCCCTCATCTAAATCATTGATGAATATATTAAATAATACTGGTCCCAATACTGACCCTTGAGGCACTCCACTAGATACAGGCCTCCAACTAGACTCCGCCCCATAGACTACAACTCTCTGGCTTCTGTCCTTCAGCCAGTTTGCAGTCCACCTCACTACCTGATCATCCAGACCACACTTCCTCAATTTAGCTATGAGGATGCTGTGGGAGACTGTGTCAAATGCTTTGCTGAAGTCAAGGTAGACCACATCCACCGCTCTGCCATCATCCATCCACAATGTTATTTCCTCATAAAAGGCTATGAGGTTGGTCAAGCATGACTTCCCCTTGGTAAAGCCATGTTGACTGCCCCTCATAACCCTCTTATCCTTGGCATGCCTTAAGATGGCATCAAGGATAAGGTGTTCCATCACTTTCCCAGGGATGGAGGTGAGGCTGACCGGTCTATAGTTACCCGGGTCCTCCTTCTTGCCCTTTTTGAAGACTGGAGTGACATTTGCTTTCCTCCAGTCCTCAGGCACCTCTCCCGTTTCCCAAGACTTGGTAAGGATGATGGAGAGTGGTCTAGCAATGACTTCCGCCAGTTCCCTCAGCACCCGCGGGTGCATCCCATCTGGACCCATGGATTTATGGATGTCCAGATTGCTCAACTGGTCCCTAACCCATTCTTCGTCGACTAAGGCAAACTGCTCCAGTGACCTGACTTCATCTGAGGTCTCAGGAGTACAGGGCTCTTCAGGACTGCCTCCGGCAGAGTAGACTGAGACAAAGAAGGCGTTCAATAACTCTGCCATCTCTGTATCTTCTGTCACCAGGGCACCCATCCCGTTCACCAGTGGGCCTACCTTGCCTCTGGTGTTAGTTTTATCAGCTATGTATTTGAAAAAGCTCTTTCTGTTGTCCTTGACCCCTCTCGCCAGATTTAATTCTAAGGAGGCCTTAGCCATCCTAGCTGCCTTCCTACATCCTCTAGCAGCAGCCTTATATTCCTCCCAAGTGGCCAGCCCCTCCTTCCATGACCTATAAACTCTCCTCTTCCACTTGAGCATACCCAGCAATTCCTTATTTAGCCACGCAGGTCTCTTGGCCCTCTTCCTTGACTTCCTACGTGTTGGGATGCTCTGCTCTTGAGCTCGGAATAAGCAATTCTTGAATGTCAACCAACTATCCTGGGCCCCTTTACCTTCAAGCAGCCTTGCCCATGGGATTTCCCCTAGCAATTGCTTGAAAAGGCCAAAGTTTGCCCTGCTAAAGTCCAGGGTTGCAATTCTACTTGCTATTGTACTGGTCCTACCACACAAGATCCTGAATTCCACCATCTCATGGTCGCTGCAACCAAGGCAGCCCTCAACCTTTACTGCTTCGACCAGACGCTTCTTGTTAGTGAGGATGAGATCCAGCAGCGCTCCTCTCCTGGTTGGCTCATCCACCATTTGCATGAGGAAGTTATCATCCATACACTGGAGGAACCTCCTGGACTGTGGCTGGGTTGCCGAGTAGTCCTTCCAGCAAACATCAGGGAAGTTAAAATCCCCCACGACAACCACGGCCTGTGACTGTGAGGCCGCTCTCAGCTGCCTGTAGAAGGCCTCGTCAACTTCCTCACCCTGATCTGGTGGCCTGTAACAGACACCCACAATAGTATCGCCCCTGTCAGCCTGCCCCTTAATTCTCACCCACAGACTCTCGACTCGCTCGTCCCCTGTCCCTGGACAGAACTCAGTACATTGCAGCTGCTCTCGCACATAAAGAGCAACCCCACCACCCCGCCTGGCTGGCCTGTCTTTCCTGAAAAGGACATAGCCCTCCATGAGTATATTCCAGTCATGCGAGCTGTCCCACCACATCTCTGTAATTGCCACCAGATCATAATCTCCTGACTTAACACAGGTCTCCAACTCCTCCTGCTTATTTCCCATGCTGCACGCATTGGTGTACAGGCATTTCAAGGAGGGAGCTGAGCTCACCAATTTCACCCTAGGATTATAGGAGGCCTCCCAGTCTTCATTAATTCTAGAGTGCTGCCCCACTGGGGCAAGCCCAGTTACAACCCCATCCCCCTTCGAATCTAGTTTAAAGCTCTCCAAATGAGCCCTGCTAATTCATGCCCCAGCATCCTTTTGCCTCTGTGAGTTAAACCTTTCCCACGTGCCATCATTCGGACTGGAGCCTTATAAAACCAGCTGTTACCAAAGAACCCAAAGCCCTGCCTAAAGCACCAGTCTCGTAGCCAATCGTTTACAGACTGAATTGTCCCATTCAGTCCCACATCATCACCGGAAGATGGAAGAAGTGAGGAGAAGATCACTTGAGCCCCAGACTCTTTCACCATCCGCCCCAAGGCCCTATAGTCTTTCTTCATCCCCCTCAGACTGCGGGAAGCAGCTTCCCCCCCACCTGTCTGGAAGACCAGCAGCGGGTAGTAGTCTGTCGGGTGCACCAGGCTGGGGAGCGCCCTGGTGATATCCCTGATCCAGGCTCCAGGCAGACTACACACTTCCCTATGATGAGGGTCAACTCTGCATATCGGGCCCTCTGTTCCTCTCAGAAGGGAATCGCCTACGACAACGACTTTTCTTTCTTTCTTGTCAGAGGCAGTCTTGAGGTGCGAAGTCGACCGCCTTTTCCTATGTGACCTTGTAGTCTGGCCTTGCACCACATCCTCACTTACCTCTCCATCAAGATCCAGGGCCTCAAACCTATTACGGAGGGGCACCTGGGGAAGAAGGGCAGGAAGGGAGGAAGGTTGCCCACGACTCCGAACTGGAACTTGTTTCCAGCCCTCATCGTCTTTTTGGTCCCCTACCTCTGCGCGACAGCTACAGGGCAGGGGCTGTCTCGGGCCATCCCCCTCTGTCTGAGAGGACAGGGGGTCCATCCCGTTTTGGGAGGCATCTCCCTGGAACCGTTCCTGCTGGCACGCCAGGGAGTTACTCCACCAGTCGATCTCCCTTTCACAGTCCCTGATGGTCCTCAGCGTCTCGACCTCCTCCTTAAGTTCTGCCACCAATCTAAGCAGATCTTCTACCTGCTCACACCTCACACAGGTGGAATGCTGGCCTCCCTCTCTCGGCAGCAGCAGGCTCTGGCACTCCCTGCAGCCAGAGACCTGAACAGCCACGGTCTGGGACGGGGTCTCCGTCTGAGTTGCTACAGTCTCCTTACTGCAAGCTCTCCTTCTGGAGGCGACCATATTGGTCAGCAGTCTGGGACACCAGCAACAGAGTCCACAACACGACCTGCTTGTTCCTCCCTGCGCCTGGTGAGCAGTGACCGGTCGCTGCCCCCCCAAAGGCTCTTTCAAGGCAAGGGGCAGGGGTGCTGTCGCCGTCACCGCGGGAACGCCCCCTGCCACGTCAGCCGCTCTCTCGCAAGGGCTGCTGGGGCTTCGGGGATCGGGAGATGTCGGGAATCGCGATGTCTCTGCGCTGTCCCCTCTGCTTTTCCTAATCTCTTCTGAACCTCGTGGTATCTGAAGCGTGCCGGCTCCGGCTCTAGCTGTGCTAGCTCCGATCAGCTATGTTGAGGACACCAGAACTGCACACAATACTCCAAGTGAGGTCTCACGAGAGCAGAGTAGAGGGGCAGAATCACCTCCTTCGACCTGCTGGTCATGCTCCTTTTGATGTAGCCTGTAGTTTCTCGCTACTCGTGTGGTGAGGGACGGAAGCACTAGTTCCCTCTGAACTAGGGCTGAGACATAGAGCATTCACGGAATGCGGGTCAACAACAGATTTATTGCGCAATTACAATTCCTTATATTTGCTGCCTAAGCACCTCCCCAGAGTCAGCTGGTTCCTGTCCCTCTTAGCAGCTTCCCGTCCATGCACCAATCCCTACATCTCCCCTGCCTCAAGACTAGAAAACTCAGGGTTTTAACAGCTATTCCAGATAAGTAACTTATAACTCTAATTAACCAAGTAAGAAAGGTTTGTGCCACTAAGTATTCAAACATGGTGCGTATTACATAATCAAACAAGAAGGAAACAAACATCCTAATACTAATAAACACAGAGCATCAGCCTAAAGGGACTTAGACGCAGGTGTTTCCGGCCTGAGTGATGTCGTATTCAACAGCCGGCTACAAAGTTCATAAGGCACGTCGTGACTGGATCCGTGAGTGAAGTCATCTGGACACACAAGGGCCAGGGATGTCATTTCACACCTCTTTCCATCACTCTCTCCCAGATACAGCTGAGCGCCAATCACCATCTGTGAAATATAGCTCCAATACAAACTTACAGACACAACTACAAATACGGTAATAACCATTTGCTGGTACCCAGCGTAGCCCAGTCTCACCCTCTACATAGGCATAGCCATGCTCGTGAGCACGAAGGGCAAATGGACCTATCTTACCCTTTTCTGGATCTTTCACCTGTACCTGCGGATACAGGGGTTTGTCTAGAGGTGAGGCAAAGTGCGAGCTCATCGGGGATTGTTCACTTGATCCATGTGAGAATTGATTCAAATTAGTCAGAGCAGAAAGTAAAAGTCGGCGCACACGGACTGCAGGAGCTCCTCTGGGTACGGTCTCCCCCGCCTCAAGACACACGAGGCGAGCTTTCAGAGTCCGGTGCGCGCGTTTGACGATAGCTTGGCCAGTGTCGTTATAAGAACAACCAGTCTTATGTTCAATGCCCCACTGTCGTAAAACCAAAGCCACCAGTTGACTTGAATATGCTGGACCGTTGTCGGTCTTGATCTGGCTAGGGACTCTCAAAATCGCCATGACCTCGCGCCAATGCAAAATGGCCGCTTTAGTGTCTTGCGTGCATTGTGCCATAGCGAAGATGACACTGCTACAGGTATCAACCGTGACATGTAAATAGCGCATAAAAACTGGAGCGCAACAGTCAGGGACTGGCAGACCTTGTGCAACACGGTCTGCACTATTGTTACCTTCAGTTAGGAGTCCAGGGATGTGCGAATGACTATTACAGTGATTTGGGCAAATTTCAGGATCTCGCTCAGACAAAGCCTGAAAAAGGACTTGCGCACACTCCATCGTAGTCTCTATGGCTAATGGGGTCCGCAGACCACTGTTGTAGCACAGTAGCTACCGTAGCTACAGTATATGCTTCCAGAAATCGAACTGCTATTGGCTAGATGTAACCAATATAGATTGTGATTGGCTCCGAAGTGCAGTCCACACATTTTGAAGCAGACAACAAGCTAGCTAAAATTATCCATTCGCTACCTTTCTCACATAACTTGCAGTTTCACCATCCCGCTCCCACATCTTGTTAACCTTGAGCAAATGCCAAGTTCCTTATTCTACTGCACGTAACTGTCCTTCAGTAACCTAAAGCTAGGCCTTGCAGCCTGGGTAACTTGAATTCAGGCCTTGCAACTTAACTCAGAGTTTGGCTAAGAGCAAACAGCTGGGATTGCTCACATGTCGATTGTTCAGCTGTATTCTTCATATCCACCGTCTCCTAAGGCTAAGACATCTGGGTTGGTCACGAAACGTCCACCGTCCCTTAGCCACTCCACAATTCCCTCTTTTTGTTTTTGAGCAAACCAGACGGATGTTACATTTTTCTTAACCATAGATATCACACACCGCAACATAAAACTTGCTACTAATACAAATAAAACTAACACACATAATATAGTTACTCCATCCATCATCTTTCGTTAGCCGTTTAACCCCCTCTTTCAATTGTTGTATACTCTTATAAATTGATTCCAAATTCATGCTGCCCATTCCCTCAAATTCAGCACAACCATGCCCCTGTGCCAACAATAAAAAGTCGATTGCTGCCCTATTTGTAAGGTGGCATGAAGAACACTATCAACATCGGTCAAGAGCCCACTTAGTGCAAGCATAGTAGCATTTGTCAGTTCCTTCTTATCTTGCTGGGATTCCTTCAGCTTTTGTTGTCCCTTGGTTCATGTCCAACTCCACGTAGGCACTTGGTGATCTGGGTACATGGCCATTCTTTGCCAGAAAGTCATCCACATCTCCGCCTTTTTCTTTCTATACAAGCCAAACACGCTTTGTAGCACTCATTATCATTCCTTGGATACATTAAAAATACACAGCACCAAAATCAAAATCGTTAAAATGACAATAAACACCATTAGTCCACCTTTTACTAGAGCAACCAGCCAACCTGTCAGTCCCCATTCACCTAATAAATTGTCCAGCCAAAAGGCTTGCCCATCCTCATACACCATGTGTAAGATCTTAGCATGTTTCCATATTTCTTCAACATAGGTCAATCACAGGCTGCTGGGTCTGCCCTTTTTCTCCTGGATGTCTCTCTGATAACAGGGGAGGCCATCCCCTCACATCAAGGTCTGGCATGGCATGTCCCACCACTGCTCCACGCCTGCTGGGTGGCAGCCAGCAGCGGAGCTAAAGGTTCTTCTTGGTGGCAAACACAGAGGCCAACCCAGTCTTGCCCTTGACTGTGGCAGCAGGCATTTGGTCAACTACAGTTCTTGTACCTCGTTGTCAGTGCAGAGTTTCACCTGCTTCATCCAGTAACAAGTTGGTATTGTGGCAAAGCATACACAGATTTACATTACCAGAGTAACTATTACAGGTTACAACAGCATGTTGAAAATGCTGATGGCAGTGAGAAACCAGCCAAAGAACTTTCTTACCAGTGGAGTTCTTCCACCCTCTTAATTTATTCCATTACCTGCTTTATAACACTACCATTGTATTAGAATCTTTCTAGCTTCTGCCTTAGCATTTTCTAGCAGCTGCTGCAAATTTGCATGCTCTAACATCTCTTACAAGTAACAAGTCCACACAATACAAGGTATAGTCTCTCATTAGCAACTGACTAGTAAATACAAGTGGTTTTATACACAAAATCACAGCCTCTAATAATAGCTACGTTACAAGCACACATATTCAAGTTGTTACTTTTCAGTTGCCCCCAAGTGATGTCCTGTAATCATTAATATTTCTCCTCCTCTATCTCATTCTGCTCGGGGTATTCACTGTCAGCTCCTGTAGCTGAGGCATCGGGTTCCTCCACTTGTCTGTCCAGCTCATGGCAAGGCTTTGCAAACTTTGCAGGCAGCTGCCATGAACCTGTAGGTAGGAGGACACAAACATACCCCCTCTCCCATGCTATCAGCTCTTGAGAAGGAGTTGGGTTAAAGTGATTCAAAGGCATTCTGATGGGAAAGGAATGTGAAGCTACAGCTGCCTGCCTGCTTAGCAGCAGCCATAAATACCTGCCAGCAACAGCGCTTTGCATTAACCCTTTCTTGTCCAAAATGTTAATCTGCTACCCATTAAAACTTTTACACAAACCCAACAACGAAAAATACACAGAACACTGTCCGCCCTCAACACACACACACACACACACACACACACACGGGATCCCACAGGCACACTCCATACAATTACAATATTTGAAACACAAAACCTAGACAATCATTACTCCCACTATACGGTCCCTCATACAGAACGTGGCGTAAGGACCCTGTGAAGACAATCAAAAAATCAGCTCCAAGAAGCATCATCACAGTGTGAGGTGGCAGGCTCAACTTTAGCGGGCGTCCCCGCAGAGGCTCTGCCTCCCCCACATCGCATGAGCCCTGGGCTTTTACACTGACCAAAATGCACACTCATTCCGATGCAGGTGGCCAGCCTACATTGGAAGAAGTGGTCAGCAATATCCTTAAAAAGCCTTAGTACATGTGGATCACAGAGAGTTGTATATGGGGTCCCAAGTCCACAGCCCACCACGGCACTCACATAATGTGTCCAAAAGGCTATTAGGGTACATTAAATTGCTGTGGTTTTTTTTTTGTTTTTCCCCTAGAAAATCAAAACCAAACTAAACACTCCGGCCTGGTAGCCAAGGATAAAGACAATGTCGTTAGTAGGGAGGATTCCCCCAGGGTAGGCTTTGAGGGTTGTTGTCACTCGTGGGGAACTCCCCTGTCCCCTGCCCTGTCGCACAAGGGGGAGTGTTGCCAGGGCTCACCACACTCCACTTCCCGTTTTTTTGCTGCTGCCATTGTTGCTGTTGCCGCGGCCAGGGTTTCTGGCAGTTGCACTGCAGCTCCGGTGCTGCCCGCTCAGCTGCACGGCTCGGGGGCTCCGGCCGTGCCTCCCGGGGCACCTTCCTCCACAGCTCCCGCGCAAAGGTCTGCACCCGTGGCTCCTCCACTCGCAGCGCCTCTGTGTCCTGCAGCCGCTCCAGCAGCTCCTCTCCTGGAGATAACTTTCTCGATGGCACCCCACGTCTCCCCTAGATCTCCTGCTTTCTTTTCCCCAGCCAAGACCGCTTCCAAAAGCTCTTGGCGGATCCGTCCCCATCGGGAGGTATCTAATACGTCAACGAGGGCCTCCACTGCCCCCCCGCCTCGCAACCATTGGATGCAGTGGCCCGCTGGCCCCAAGTGTATCGCCTTTGGCAACCCAGCTTGCTGCGCGAGGGCCTCCAGTACCTGTACCACGTGGCTCCCATCCATCGCTATCACGTCGGGATCACCACTTGTAGTTTCTCGCTACTCATGTGGTGAGGGACAGAAGCACTAGTTCCCTCTGAACAAGGGCTGAGACATAGAGCATTCACGGAATGCGGGTCAACAACAGATTTATTGCGCAGTTACAATTCCTTATATTTGTCACCTAAGCACCTCCCCAGAGTCAGCTGGTTCCTGTCCCTCCTAGCAGCTTCTCGTCCATGCACCAATCCCTACAGCAGCCCAGGATACGGTTGGCTTTCTGGGCTGCGAGCGCACACTGCCAGCTCATGTTCATTTTCTCATCGAACACCACCCCCAAGTCCTTGTCTGCAGGGCTGCTCTGAATCTCTTCTCTGCCCAACCTATAGCTGTGCCTCGGATTGCTCCAACCCAGGTGTAGGACCTTGCACTTGGCATGGTTAAACTTCATAAGGTTGGCATCAGCCCACCTCACAAGCGTGTCAAGGTCCCTCTGGATGGCATTCCTTCCTTCCGGCGTATCAACCGAACCACACAGCTTGGTGTCATCAGCAAACTTGCTGAGGGCGCACTCAATCCCACTGTCCATGTCACCAACAAAGATGTTGAACAAGACCGTTTCCAACACCGATCCCTGAGGGACACCACTCATTACTGGTCTCCAGCCGGACATCGAGCCATTGACCACAACTCTTGGCGTGCGGCCATCCAGCCAGTTCTTTATCCACCGAGTGGTCCACCCATCAAATTGATGTCTCTCTAATTTAGAGACAAGGATGTTGTGTGGGACAGTGTCAAAGGCTTTGTACAAGCCCAGATAGATGACGTCAACTGCTCTGCCCCTGTCCATCAGTTCCGTAGCCCCATCATAGAAGGCCACCAAATTGGTCAGGCAGGATTTCCCCTTAGTGAAGCCATGCTGGCTGTCACCAAGCACCTTGTTGTCTTTCATGTGCCTTAGCATGCCTTCCAGGAGAATCTGCTCCAAGAGTTTGCCATGCACAGAGGTGAGACTGACTGGTCTGTAATTCCTGGATCATCCATTTTCCCCTTCTTGAAAATGGGGGTTATATTTCCCTTTTTCCAGTCATCAGGAACTTCACCTGACTGCCATGATTTTTCAAATATGATGGCCAGAGGCTTAGCAACTTCATTCACCAGCTCCTTCAGGACCCGTGGATGGATTTCATCAGGTCCCATGGACTTGTGTACATTTAGGTTTTTAAGATGGTCTTGAAACAGATCCTCTCCTACAGTGGGCCTAGGGTCTTCATTCTCACAGTCCCTGCATCTGCCTTCCAAGACTTGGGTGGTGCGGTCAGAGCCTTTGGCAGTAAACACCGAGGCAAAGAAGTCATTAAGAACCTCAGCCTTCTCCTAATCCTGGGTAGCCAGTTCTCCCGATATCTTCCGAAGGGGGCCTATGTTGTTCCTAATCTGTCTTTTACTCGCTACGTACCTATAGAATCCCTTCCTATTATCCTTAACATCCCTAGCCAAGTTAAATTCTAACTGGGCCTTAGCTTTCCTCACCTGGTCCCTAGCTTCCCGGACAGCATCCCTGTATTCTTCCCAGGCCGCCTGTCCCTGCTTCCACCTTCTATAAGCCTCTTTTTTCCTTTGAATTTTCCTGAGCAGCTTCTTATCCATCCAAGGAGGTCTCCTGGCCCTCCTGCTGCACTTCCTTCTAGTTGGGATGCAACACTCCTGAGCTTGCAGCAGGTGATCCTTGAATAACAACCAAGAGTCTTGGGCCCCCCTGCCATCTAGGGCTGTATCCCATGGAACCTTACTAAGCAGGTTCCTGAAGAGGCCAAAGTCTGCTCTCTGGAAGTCCAGGGCAGTGAGTTTGCTGCATGCTCTTCTCACTGTCCCAAGGATCTCAAATTCGACCATCTCATGGTCACTGCAACAAAGGCTGCCCTGGAGCGTCACATTTCTAACCAGCCCTTCCCTGTTGGTGAGCGTGAGGTCAAGCATGGCACCTCTCCTTGTCGGCTCCTCTATTACTTGCAGAAGGAAGTTGTCTTCCACACAATCGAGGAACCGCCTGGATTGCCTGTGCTGGGCTGTACCTTCACTCCAACAGATGTCAGGGTGGTTGAAGTCTCCCATGAGAACAAGGGCCTGTGAGCGTGAGGCTGTTGCTATCTGCCTATAGAGCACTTCATCCACAGATTCCTCTTGATCAGGCGGTCTGTAACAGATCCCCACAGTAATGTCCCCCATTGCTGCTCTCCCTTTAACCCTGACCCACAAACTCTCTGTCAACTGCTCACCCATCCCCAGACAGAGTTCCATACTCTCCAGCCTATCCCTAACATAAATAGCAACTCCCCCTCCCCACCTGCCAGGCCTGTCTTTTCTAAAGAGCCTGTAACCTTCCATTCCAACTCTCCAGTCACAGGAGCCATCCCACCATGTTTCTGGGATGCCTACTATATCATATTCCCGTAGTCATGCACACATCTCTAATTCCTCTTGTTTGTTCCCCATGCTATGGGCGTTTGTATAGAGGCATCTGAGCCAAGCTCCAAATGAAGCCCGCTCATTGGCTGGAGCGGCTGGAATATCTCTGCATCGCTCCGAGCATTTATTGTAGGTGCTGGCAACTGACTGGGTGTGTTGGGATGAAACGATGCCACCCTCCCCCAACACATCTAGTTTAAAGCTTCCTTGACCAGCCTGGCAAGCCTCCTACCAAAACCACTCTTCCTCTTCTTTGTCAGATCAGGTCCACCAGCCCCCAGTAGACCTGGCCTACTAACTTGGGTCCGTATTCAAAACACCCAAACCCCTGACTATGGCACCATCCTTTTAACCATTTATTAACTTGGCCAATCCTCCTAGCTTTTTTCAGGTCTCCCCCTGTATCCTGGAGAATAGATGAAAAGCCTATCTGAGTTCCAGAGCCCCTAACCACCTCTCCCAGGGCTCTGTAGTCCTTCTTTATGTTCTCCAGCCTACTGCTATCAACATCACTAGCACCCACATGGATCACCAGAAGTGGGTAATAGTCCATGGGACTCACGAGAGCAGGCAGCCTCTCTGCAACATCCCTGATCCATGCCCCAGGTAGGCAACACACCTCCCTCGAGATCGGGTCAGGCCGACAGATGAGTGCCCTGTCCCTTTCAAAGTAGAGTCCCCTACCACTATGACCCGCCACTTTTTCCTGGCAGCACCAGTAGTGATCTTCTTTACCGGCGCAACTGCCGGTTGTTTCTGGTGCAAGCGCCCTTCCTTCTTAGCCCCCTGCAGGACAGCAAAGCGGTTCTGGGTGGGGACAACAGATTTAGGAGGAAGCCCCTTGTTTTTAATTGTCCTCTTCCTCTTTTTTTTGTTGTTTTTTTTGTTATTACTATTTCCCAGCTTCCTGGGTTGACAGCCTTCTCCACTCCTCCATGAGCTTCAGGGGACGCTTGAGGCCCCTGCACAGTTTGGGCCTGCAGCAAGCAGTCCTGCTTCCTCTCAGCTTCCCTGATATCTTGCAGCCTATTAACAGCATCCCGCAGCTCAGCCACCTGCTGCAAGAGGGCCTCCACCAGGGAGCATCGAGTGCAGCCCTGCCCATTTGGCACTGTTCCCTCACGAGACCAGTGCAGGCACTCTCTACACTCCGAGCATTGCACTGCAGCCTCCCCTCTCATCGGCTCTGTCTGGGTGCCTACGCTGGCTACTGCCGGGGCAGCCAGAGCAGAGCTCCCAGACCGGGCCCTGGTCATACGGCGAGTGCTCACCATCCAGCTCGCCTGCCCACATAAACTGCCTCGACCCGTCCTGTTTGCCCGCCTTGGTCGCCACGCTCCTGGTTGCTCACGCTCCCAGGGGCAGGTTTTTAACCAGCCAGAGCTGGTGCCGCTCCTCCTGGCTCCGCCCCCTGTGAGTCAGCTGCTCGCGTCAGCTGAGCTGCCAGCTCCTGGGCAAGTCCTGCCGAAGACCTGAGGCTCCCTCGGTGGCTCTGGCAGCTCTGAGTAGAGGCTCCTGGACGCTGATCTCCTCCCTGCTCTGGTGTTGGAGGCATCCTTTCAAATACAAGAACAGTTTGAAGCCCCCTCCCCCTTAACTTTCCGTGTCTGTTCATACTCTAATTTGTATGCAAAATATATTTTGAATTCTGAATGCACTTATTTGTTGTCAGCACAGATTTTCTGTATCCTCATCAGATTTATCAAAAAACATATTTTAAAACAAGACCCGGAAAACATAACTGGATGACAAACTGATTTCTAAAAACGTATACCTGATACTTGATTCAAAATGGCAATTGATAGCCTGGACCTAAATTTTAACTGCTTTTCAGGGAACACAATTATTTATTTTTTTTAGTTTGGGTTACCACATAGAGATGATACTCATTATTTATTAATTGAATTATATTCAATTACTCTGTATTTAATTGCTGTGTATTTCAGTTCAGAGATCTCTGGAGATGGGGATTTTAATTCAGTGTATATTAGACATGACAGGCACTTGGTAGAGATATTTGCCATTAATATTTCAGGAAATCTACTTGCAATGACTCTGGAATTATAACATAACATATTGGGAAAGATTTTCCAATAAAAAAAGCAGGAAACCTCTGCAACATGATGCTGCATTAATCACTACCAAAGAATGAAGTTCTGATCTATGTTTCTACTACACTCCTAAGATTTAGAGGTTCTAGCTTGCTTGTAAGACTTCAACTTGGACTGATAAGTGTTGTAAAGATTTAAACTTTGGATTATTCTCTCTCCTATTTTCATTAAATAGATTCTCAAGAGATTAAGTTTTGATATTTTTGTTGCTATTTTTATTTAAGAAGAACAAAAGAATGAAGCTTACAGGATTTAGAGTTTGTGATGTGGAAATTTGCACAAGTATGTTTACAAATATGTATAAATGGAGAAATGGTGTTCTCCAGAGTATTTTCACCATCAGCTTTCCTATCTCTGTGACCTTTCTTTCTGCCACATGATGTGATAAAAGCTGTTAGCAAACCCACAAAGTAGCACAGAGAGACAATGGCATGTGGGAGAGCCCAAGTAATCATAGAATCACAGAATGGTTTGGGTTGGAAGAGACCTTAAAAATCATCTAGTTCCACCCTTGCCTGCCACAGGAAGGGACACCTTCCACTAAATCAGGTTGTTGAAAGCCCCATCCAGCCTGGCCTTGAACACTGCCAGGGATGGGGCATCCACAACTTCTCTGGACAATATGCTCTGAGTATCTTGCCCTGCCTCCTCCCACCATAGGAGCCATCAGCCATCCAAGACCCATCTCCACAAGCTGCAGAGGAGAACATTTACACTGGACCTCAGGGCACTTTCATACATTAAGTAATATATGTATACCCTAGTTTAATATGACAGAAGCCAGACTATTGAACCATAGACATACCCCAAAGGTTCTCGGTAATGTGAAAAAATCAGTTTTGCAGTGTCAGAAGCAGAACTCATCCTCAGCAAGCATTATAGAAGGCCAAGACACAAGGCCTGAAGAGCTCCTTGACCTTAATATAAGTCTGACAAAGTTCTGCTGCCAGCGCTCAAGTCCCACTTTCCACCTCTGCTCCTGGATAGGTGTACCAGAGTATCTATATCTTATTCCTGTTTTCTGGAGTTTGTGATTTTACTTGCTATTAACTACTCTACTCAGCCACACACTTTTCCTGTACCTAAGACCAGTCCTATTATAACTAGCACATAAGCAATATAAATAAATCAGATGATTCTAATATATCCAATATCCCAAAGCTGGGAGTGGAACAGATGATCATGTGAATCTCAGTCCAGTGTTTCAACCACATCATTGTATTCCTAAATGTTTTCAAACCAGAATTTAACGTCATATTAATGATATCCTTGGAGGCCATTATATAATTCCATTGATATGAGAAACAAAACTGAACTCTGAGTTTGCTTTCTGTGGTTTAGAACAACCTATTAGTTTGGTGTTACAAGTTTGCTTAGAAAATAAGTAAGTTTATTGAATGCAAAACACCCCAATACTGGCTTACTTTATCAAAATACCTTACAGCAGTGGACAAGTCTGCTCTTCTAATGTAAAAGCTTTGAAAATTCCATCTCAGCATATGCTTTTCAGCTTCTGAATAGTGGAACTATAATAAACACATAGGGTGAAAAGAATAACCTGAGCAGAATTTTTCAGAAGAGAGAAGCTGTGTAAATTAAAAAGGCACTGGTAAATAATGGCATTCTGTAGACATGAATTATGACATGACAAAACAGAAAAATACTCCTCACTTGGAGTATTGGGTACAGTTCTGGTGTCCTCAACAAAAAAAGGACATGGAACTGTTGGAACAAGTCCAGAAGAGGGCCACGAGGATGATCAGGGGACTGGAGCACCTCCCGTATGGAGACAGGCTGAGAAAGTTGGGGCTGTTCAGCCTGGAGAAGAGAAGGCTGCGTGGAGACCTCATAGCAGCCTTCCAGTATCTGAAGGGGGCCTACAAGGATGCTGGGGATGGACTCTTCATCAGGGACTGTAGTGACAGGACAAGGGGTAACGGGTTCAGACTTCAACAGAGGAAGTTTAGATTGGATATAAGGAAGAAATTCTTTACTGAGAGGGTGGTGAGGCACTGGAATGGGTTGCCCAGGGAAGTTGTGAATGCTCCATCCTTGGCAGTGTTCAAGGCCAGGTTGGATGAGGCCTTGGGTGGCATGGTTTAGTGTGAGGTGTCCCTGCCCATGGCAGGGGTGTTGGAACTAGATGATCTTAAGTTCCTTTCCAATCCTAAGTGTTCTATGGTTCTTTGATTCTATGTTATTTTAATAAAATATTGAAAAAAGAAAAATATTGCCACCAATGACATTTCATCTAAAAGCCATCCTGAGGAGTGATAGTTCATTGTTTAGCTGTACCAGTAGCTGTTTATAACAATATGCAGTCCAAATATGACCTGTAAAAAGGACTATGTGCTTCATAAAATACCAATGTGATTATTGTATCCAGGCACGGAGCAAATGCCAAACATATTCTTCAAAACCAATTACTAGTTACCGGCAGGTAACTGACACCTGTTGAACACTTGGGAGCCACATGAGTTGCATCAAATGGCAGAAAGGATCAAAATAATCCCTGAGTACTGCAGGATCAATCATTGTCATTTTAGCTCTTTGCTTATTATGTACAGCTTTCAAACTATGTCAGCATTTGCCAGGGTATTTACCCTAATTTCAGTTACCATCAGAAGAATTCCTAAATCAGTTGGTGGTTGTAATGGATCATGGTGAAAACAAAACAAATAAAGCCATAAAGTAGTAGCAGAAAAGGAAGAAGCTGTTGCTGGAAGATTGTCTTTAAGCATCTGTCCTTTGACAATCAAAACTTGCTCTGCAATGATGGGAATCAGGAAGAATTTTATTCTTCCTGCTGAAGGTGACCTCAGTAGAAGAGTGTGATAACCACTATAACTTGATTAGAAGCCACATGATAGGGTGAAAATGAGCAATATATTGCTATTTAAGAGCCTTAAGACAGTTTCTTTATTATTAGCTCTCTAGAAGATATATAAATTCACCGTCATGGCTATATTAGGGTTCAGTGTCTGTGGTTTTAGTGCTAGTTATGTTCTAGAAGACGCAACACTTTATTGTGGATATACTGACAAATCACAGAATCTTAGAATCACAAGAACCATAGAATGGTTAGGGTTGTAAAGGACCTTAAGATCATCAAGTTCCACCCTCCCTGCAATGGGCAGGGATGCCTCACACTAGACCATAATAAGACCATAATAAATAAGTGCCTACAGTAAGGGAAAAGTGGATACATCTGCACCGCATCTTACAGACTTCATTAAACCAGTCCTCAAGATCAGGATCATGTGCCATATAGGTGATAAACCTATAACCATAGTCCCAGGCATGGAGAGAGGCTACTTTTTAAAGCAAATGCGACTCCGTGTACACAAAAGGTTAATACTCTAAAAGGCAGCAAGTAGGTGGGTTTCAAAATATATTCTGCCTGTAACTCCTTCTTTATGCCAGTCAAATGCTTTATAGGTACACATTCGAATTCCTAATTTTTCCATCCAGGACACTGGCATAATTTATCTTCAGCAATTAATGTTGTATTAAGAATAACAACCAAGTTTTCTATTTATTCCTCTGCCTCCCCCCCCAAGCTGGTAGGATGTATTTTAGCCCTGTAGACACCATTATATTTCAAATTTACAATTTGAAACCATTTCTTTTCAGAATTGGTGCTATCTGTAAAACAGTGAGGGTCATTAATCACTGGAACAGTCATGTTCTTCATTACGTGGGGACTTTAATTAAAACTGGATTTCCTCCTGGAAGTAATGAAGTTTTGAACATACAACACTTAGACGCTGGATTTCCCCTTTTGAAACTCTTGTGCACTCTAGTGGGGGGAATATAAAACGTTTTGGCAGCACCACAGACAGCCTGATTGACTGGTGCCAATCAGAAAAAAGCATCAGGCTGGTGATTGCTGCTACTGTCAGCTGAACAGTGAAACAGACTGCAACACCAATGTAATATCACCCTTACAGTATTTTTTCTTATGTTTAAATGGAATTTCCTGTGTTACAGTTTGTATTCATTGCCTCTTGTCCTTTCACTGTGTATCACTAAGAATATGTCTACATCATTTTTCATAGTCCTTTCAGGTACTTACACACATTAGTAAGTGCCTCTGCCTCTCCAGAGAGATCTTCTCGCCAAGTTAAAAAATCCCAGCTCTTTCAGCCATCCTTAAATGATAGTTGCTCCAATCCCCTAACATCTTAGTGGCACTGTGTGTATGTGCTTTCTTCTGCCAATGCCTCTGCCCTTATCTCTCACAGCAGTTGTCAATTTATTACCAGAACTTTTGAAGAGAATGGTGGTGTTCTCAGTTAGTAAATCAGTTGTGTGGACAAAAATGGTTCAAGGCATCGGTTTCACACAACCTATTAATTTTGGACCATTTTTACAAAGGACTGACCCTTTTCCCATAGAAAAGCCTCTATGAATTATTTATTTCTGTACTTTCAGAGAAAGCTGAGATGGAATATTGGCATGTTGTAAATAATGGAAAAATGCATCTAAGTATAGAATTAATGTAATTTCTTTTGTAGGACTTAAAAAATGCACTAGAAGTTTATGATGTGTAACTTGTGAAACTTAATTACACCAAAAAATTCCTAATTTGAAAGTAATTTTTTAAAATCTTTAGCCTTCTGCAGCAAGGATATTTCTTTCATATATTTACTTGTATGCAGAATCACAGTCATCACTTATGGTGGAGAAGTGCATCGCAACAGAAAGGAACTTCTGATTCAAAACTATATAGATAATTAGAACTGTACATTGTAGCTTCCAAGAACTTATTTGCTTTTCAGTTGTGCCTTGTGGTTTTTTTTTTTTTTTTTTTTTTTTTTTTTTCTGTTTTAATGTAGGTGGTAAGCTTGTTTTAAAAATATTTGGGGTTTTTTAACATCTCACAAGCAACTGAATCCTAAAGGATTCATACTGAAACCATTTCTTCCTCAGTCATATTTCCAATAGCTTTTATAGACAGTGTTGCATCAGGAAATTATACTTTTGCAAGGACAACTGCCATTGTACATTTTGAAAGATACTTTCTAAACAAATTGCTGTTGCCAAGGGACCTGTCATTACCTGTGTCCTGGGTTCAGCAGCAGCAGTCAGTTTTTCTCCTTCTTAGTAGCTGGTGCAGCGCTGTGGTTTTGACTTTCGGCCTGGGAATAATACTGATAAAGCCGATGTTTTCAGTTGCTGGTCAGAATGTTTACCCTGACCAAGGACTTTGTGAGTCTCATGCTCTGCCAGGGAGGAGGAGAAGCCGGGAGGAAGCAGGGACAGGATACCTGACCCAAACTAGCCAAAGAGGTATTCCATACCACAGCACGTCATGCCCAGGATGTAACTGGGAGTTCCCCAGAAGGGCACGTCCTCTTCTCTGTTGGGCTCTTTTCTGGCAGGCGGTATCGTATTCTCTTCCCTTGTTATTTCTCTTATCATTATTAGTATTGGTGATAGCAGTAGTGATTTGTGTTATACCTTAGTTACTGGACTGTTTTTATCTCAACCCATGGGAGTTACATTCTTTTGATTCTCCTCCCCATCCCTCTGGGGGCGGGGGGGGGGAGTAGAAACTGCGTGGTTCTAATTTATGGCCTGGGCTTAAACCATCACAACCTGACAGACTTTCCCCTATATAATAAAGCCTTGGTCATAACTTTTTTTCATCAAAAATGAACCCCCACCAAAGTGCTTTGAAAACAAATGCTTACTAGTATATGGTTTTGAAGTTCAGATGATTTCATTAAAAAAGCTTAAGTTTATATACTTACTTTGTGATAAAGATAATGTCATATTACATAATTCTGAAATAACTTTTGTAGTCATTCCATTAAATTTGCTTTATTTTTCAAGTATTTTGATTCTACTTTCGTGTTGAAATGTTTGAATATTACAATTATATTCTTCTGTAATTGATATTTGCACTCTTTAGGGTACTTTTTTCCCCTAAATTCCAGTTATCTTTACGTTAAGTCTTTTTTTCTTAATCACTATCAAGAAACTTATTATACTGAACTTCTTTGGAGATGAAGCATGGCTCTTCGTCTTGTAGGCAGACACCAGTAGCTGTTACAAAATTGTATTATCAAATATAATTTTTGAAAGGAAAAGATCTAACCAGATTATATCCTGAAAAGGGGAGCTGAATGGAAACATCTCAGGTGCTTTTAGTGCAAACACTAATAAATGTAAACAGTGGCATGTTCTATGTCATGTTTGACCACTAAAGTCTGCAGGTGGCAGTGAATAAATCAGCATATAGAAAACACGGTGCCAGATTTGGAAATGAAGAGCTGAATCTGTTAAGGAGTGATCCTCCTGCCCTATGTGTTGCTCTGAAAGCTTAAGCATACCAAGGAGTTACTACATCCCATGGACACTGAAAAAAGAACTGTTGAAGGGACAGTGTTCAAAGGAAGACAAATATGAAGGATTCCAGAGCCAAAGGATGTCCTCTGTAGCTGTACTGAGTTCCTGTATCTACATGCATCCTGGTGCAGCTTTTGTTGAAGACAGTGAGAGCCTATGAGACACCAAATCCATCTATGTGAGATGCAAGGCTGTCTGATCTTCTTCAAGCCCAAAGATCATGGTGTAAGAATTGAAATAGACCCTTGCTCACCTTTCTGTGCTCACCTCATTGTCTCTCCTCTTCACAACCTACTGCAAGTATGCCTTCAAA
Organism: Psittacula echo; assembly: GCF_963264785.1. Taxonomy (NCBI): domain Eukaryota; kingdom Metazoa; phylum Chordata; class Aves; order Psittaciformes; family Psittacidae; genus Psittacula; species Psittacula echo. Next base: position 46,095,428 of record NC_137739.1, read on the forward strand.
GTGGGCCTCAACAGGCTTTTATTGCAGTTAGTTATACACCACTGTTGGCAAGGCTGTAAAATTGGTTAGTGCTCTGCTGTGGGACAGGAAGGCTTTATCCATGCAGGAGAATTACCATCACAGAGAATGGTGTCTTTGAGGAACATGACAGTTATAGTATTCATTTCCTCTTCTCAAACATTTAGTTCAGACTGAAAATCACTCAGAACAAGGAGGATAAAAACTTTGCTCCAGACTTCATTTGTAGGAGCTTAATCCATTCCCCTTCATCCTATTTTATCTTCTTAGCTATAATGAAGCGCCATCCTGGGTAAGGAGAAAAGAGCTGTCAGTAATAACATGATTTAAAAAAGGAAAAGAAAAAAAAAATTAGAAACTGAAGCAGCAACTCCAGCAATAGCAGATGATCTGCTGCCTATGTATCCTCTACCTAGATTACATTTAGAAATGAAAAAACATGGAAACTAGTAATCTTTTAATCTAAGGGTTCTAAGGATCACTAAGAGTGAGACTTTTTTAATTCTTTGACTCACTGGCAAATATATAAAATATACTGATTAAGCACTATTTTATGTATATTCTATAGTAAGTTGTAGTGATGTAGATTTGTTACTGATAGGAAAGGTAAAACTGTACCTGCTAGAAATGGTTGATTAAAATAATAATCTACACTACCTGAAACATTTTTTGAGCTCCTGTGCATGAAGACCAGATGCGATTTCCCCATTTTTCTATTTTCCTGGGACAATTCAAGTTCTTAGTTGTTTAAGATCTAATTTTTTTTTCTTTTATTTCTGTTAAGGCTCATGAAGTTGGACCCTCAGTCTCTGGGAACAGTATACAGCATAAGACAGAAATTAGAACAGGTACTGATTTGACCCTGATATAACATGTTTACTTTGAATCACAACAAATAGACACTAATGACTGTGGCATGTCCTCCATCTTTTACAGCTGAACCCAGCAGTCCTTTTGTCTTCTCCATCTTCCAGCTCCATGTATTTGGCTTTTCCTCTGCCTGAGAGGATCTGAGCAATGTGTTGTAAAATTCTGTACTGAAGATATTTTTTCAGCAAGAAACTATTCCCGCTCTTCTTCTGCTATATACCATTCAACTTGTGTAAAAGAACAGCAACATGACCAAGAATCAGCTCTTAAGTCATTTGATGTAGATAAGTATTTATGTATGTGAGTAGATACAGATAAAATAAAAATTGGTGCTGACTTGCACTTTGGATATGGTTTAGATCAGACCCTTGAGATTCAATGAAGGCCGCTGCACTTATGTAACCAAGTAACCAAGATTACTATTCCTCTGAACTCATTTTGGCTGAGATCAGAATATGAAATTTTAAGGGCTCCTGAGCCGTATTCCCAACTTGATCTAAAGCCAGTATGTACTAAAGCATCTGTAAAAACCCTCTCTTTCTGGGATTATAAACTTATTTTTAAATGTAAGTACAGCAGATCTATTTCCAAAACTGTTGAGTTTTGTCCATGAGTTCTTGTACTCAGAATTAAAAAAAACAACAACCACCAAAAAACCAAAAACCAAAAAACCAAGACCCTCTTCTTGTTCAATGTGAGAAAAATACTGATGATAATATGCCAGACTATAAGGCATAATGGAATAAAGAAAGCCTTTTTCCTAGTTTTACAATTGAACTAAAAGTTCATTACCATATGCTCTGAATTAACAGTGTTATTGACAAAGTTTATTTTGGTCAAATAAAGGATAGTTTGTAACTTCAGACTGTAGGGAAAATACTATGAATATGAGTCGTTACATTTTATTCAGGTTAATTAATTTGATCTTGCTTGAATCCGTCTGATATATATAGATACTTATAACAGTTGACACCAAAAAGAAAATTCTTGAGGAGTGCAGGAGTTCAGGAAGTATATAAAAAATTTTGACCAGTATGATAAAACTATTTTCTGCAAAGGTAGGTCTTTGGGTACAAAAACCTCCATTCAGGCTTCCGGTTATTGGCTCATTCTTTACTATATACTTTTTTGTTTTGATCTGTAATTTGAAGCAAGGACTAGCTATTTCCAGAAAAGAGGCATTAGACATTATGGACTATATTAGATACTATGGACTGTAACTTAAGGTAACCAGAACACTGCTCCAAAAAACATGTGCACATGGTTGAAGTACTTCCTCTTACAAGTAAAATTTACATGTTTGGGCTGGTTCACTTTCTTGTGAAAAGGACTGTTGCTCTTCAAACTTGATGAAATGCTTTTGTCTAACTGACTTTTCAAACATTTGAGTATTTCTCAATACCTGATTTTCATGAGCAACTTCAACATTTGTTTCAACTTATTGAAGATGCATGATTGTTAGCTGATCTGCTTTTCATCATAAGCCTTAATCAATGCATGTCATCAACTGGAGAAAGGAAAAAAAAGGATTTCTCAAGATGAATTAAGGATCTCAAAATTGCAGTATCCAATTGAGTTCATAATTGTACATAATGTAAAGTTCCCCTAAGAAATTTTATCTCACTACGACAAGGTATCTTTTTGATCTACTCAACTACTATTAAAACAACACAGAAATCATTTGTGCTCTGGAAATTGACTCTTCTGCAATCAATGAAGCAAGTGATGGACTGTATGAAGGAGCTGTAGCTGGATAGAGTCATCAAGTAATCACTGATTGCAATTGGAAGATGGAGAAGCAATTCAATTAGCTTCAGATAAATTCAACATTAAAGTCTGTATTAACAACTTCTTTAAGCAAATATATAGCAGCACTCTTGGGCAGTACCTTAAGAGATTCTTGTGTTAGAATTTATAAATAGCAATTATTATAAAAATAAATGAGATTTTATCATGGAAAAAATCTATCTGAACCCTCACTGTTGGCCAGGCTGACAGTAATAGCAAGGGTTTCAAAGCAGAAAGCTTTTTAATCTGTTAAATTGAGAGAACATGTTGTAGGAACACAATAGTGACAGTTCCGACTCCATCCTGATAGACCCATTATAGATGCTAGTATAACATTTCAGTCAGAGCATACATCAGAAAATGGGTATAAGATCATTGTTCATCCTGTCCCAAATTTGCATTGCAGGGACCACAGTGGAGATAGATGTACTTCGTGCTTCACTACAGCCACAAGTAAGTGGCAAAATTTTTTGCCAAAGATGACTCTAGAAGCTGGGGAAGGTTCTTAGCAGGAGCTGGGCAGTGGTGAAAAGAAGTGATGTAGTGTTAGGAATAGAATTGCTCTGGTACCGCTCATCTTAAGCACTCAAGTGTCATGACTAAGGCTGTGTAGAAATCATGTGAAGGCATAAAATAATCAGCTACAAACAAACAAGTAAGCAGTTTGCAGAAATTACCTTCTGCCTGGGAATTTTTCAGGATCACCGATGTGATGTATCCTAGCTTATCTTGGCAGCTGCAATAATTTCTAACTCTGTGTCACAGCCAAGAGAATATGGGTCTCCAGTCACTTTTTAGACAGATTATCTCTAAAACAGTGTAAGTATTTTTCTGTATTTTTATTCCATTGATGAAACATTGTTTATATTAATTTTTACCTTGATGTAACATTGCAAACAAAATGGAAATTCTGTAGGAAATTTTGATTTTTTTATTAATTAAGATCAGAAGTTCTGAAGGGAGATTTGAATTTTCTTCATTTATTTAAGGAATAAAGCTGCTTTCAGTAACTGCTGGAGTTTTCACTCTCTGCCAAGCGCTCAGCAGCTGTGTAAGCTCAGAGGAGTTAAGTAAGGTTTTCTTTGCAGATTTTTGGTACTGAGTGCTTTAAAAATATCTAATGATTACATGAGGATAGGCCCAGAGGTCCTCATTAAAAAAAAAAAAAAAAAAAAGTTGGGCATATGCTGCATTGGGAAAAGCTCTCAGTCACAATGATCTCATGTCCTGCTGCTGTCACCCAAGGTGAAGCCGGCCACTTCTTTAACTTCCTGTTTCTGTTGTATGTCATGAAAGGACCAGCAAAATGGGAAAATATCATGGAATGAGAAAGTTTAACCTGGAATGCCCAAGTTTCAGACTTCTGAAGAAAATGTGCTACTCAGGACCTAGTAAGGAGTATTAGCCCCCTCTTGTGGAAAAATGCCTTTGTTTATCCTACATTCACCTATATAGTGAATGTTACTGAAATCATATACAACATCATATCAAACAACATGGATGTCAGTGGAATACCTATACAAATTTAAGCATAGTATTGTTTGATAAGTCTATCTCTGCAATCATTATATGTATCCAACTAACACTAACTTACTGCTTGACTATCTGCATGCATGTATGAGCACAAATGCATTTTTGTCATGTTCTTTCCTTAAAAAGATCCTGCTGTGCTGCTGACTGCCTACAGCTGGTGGAACCAATGGTGGTAATTATTCGTTTGAGTTCTTTCGAAAAGAATTCTAGTTTTAAAATAGTTGGTTTAAAAAATTTAAAGGGAGTGGAAATCATGTTTTATTAAAATAACCAGGATGTTGATTTTCTGTTTATTCTAAAATCTACTAAGTGCAAATAAAGTTGAATTTTAAGCCATTTCTGTCACTAATACCACCAAAGAAAAAAATTCTTTTAATAAGAAGACTCCATTGCATTATAATACACAGTAAATACCATTTACTGTAAAGGCATTTAACCTAATAGTCAGAGGAGTTAAACTAAATATATACTGCAGTTTGACTGGCTCAAATCAGCGAAACAGAAAAATCCTGTTGCCAGTTCATTCCAACAGGGACATGACAATTTAAGGGAGTGTTAATGACCTTTTCAAAGTTTGTTTTTTGATTGGTATCTGGAAATCCAGCTTGTGGTGCTCTGCCTAACAGTTATCTGATATAATGAAGTAGCAAGGATTTCAGACACTGAAAAGCAGTGTTCTGGACCTCATATTTTACAATTAAAGAATGTAAACTGCAAGCATCATGCTAACAGTTTACTTCGGGAGGAGCCCAATTTTAATTGACTGCATTGAATAATTAGCCATATTTCTCCAAGATGTGATCTTGCAAAATTCAACTGAACTGCAGTGAATATTTCATTAAAAAGCACACTGTGAAATGTAGTCCAACAGATAGTTCTATGTAAAAGATATGAACTTGAATGGCTCCTACCGTGAGTGTTTTCTCTTTGAGTATTTACAGAAATACACCCCTACTCAGTAATTTGTGAGCTGAACAACCCTTTTAGCCTCTTTTTGTATGATAAGGTTATAATTTTGTTAATCATTACAGAGATCCTTTCTTCACATTTCTTTTACATTAAATCAATCTATTCTACATATCAGCAATTAGAATTATGCCTTGCATGCTAAATTTAGTCTCATTGGAGCCTTATACATTGCATTACTATTCTTTTGTAAATAATATGACTGAGATGATTGGCAAGCTATATTTGCCTTTGTAATGCTCATTTCATATTGACAGCTCACAGCCATTCTGAGATCAGCTGGTGAAGTCAGATTTTAATCCTGTACGGTGCTTCTACAGAGTTTCAAGGTTATAGAAGGTTTTTTGTTGTTAATCCCCAAGTACACAGGCTTGGATTTCAGTTCACACTGTAAATATCTGTCCTCTTGTGTGCAGCTCTAAATTGTCACAAACCAAGCTCTCATACTTTACTCAAATTTAGAAAGGTGTTAAGATCTGTTTCAAAACAAATAACCTTCCTGTGATTAATGCTTTTTTTTATAGTATCATCTATTCCAATTTCTCTTGGCTGAGTTTCTTACCAAACTTAGCATTTACCTACTAATCTCTATTTTCCACAATTTATAGTATCTTACCATTCTAGTTATATTACTAACATTACACCTATAAAATCTTACTTCAATACATTGCACAATGAGCAAAGTTCCTCTGAGACATACCCCATTTAACTGAAGGAGTTATTTCATAAGCAGAGCATGAAAGAAAATGTAGCCCAATTAAGACTACAAAACAGGAGTGGTAAGGATTAAGTGACAGGGAGAGAGAATAACATAATGAGAATTTTGTTTTATTTTCTGTTTGCAAACATATTTTGTGTCAAATTTGGTGTGAGGTGTCCCTGCCCGTGGCAGGGGGGTTGGAACTAGATGATCTTAAGGTCCTTTCCAACCCTAACTATTCTATGATTCTATGAAATAACATCTTTGCTTATAGTAAACCATGGCTAATCTGATATATTTATACACATGAATACACTTCCCCTTTATAAACATGGATTCCAATCAAGTTAGCAACGCCTCACACATTCTGTTGCATATAGAATAAGATTTCCAAAATATGACACGTCTCTTACCTGTTGACTTTCAGCTCTTTTTATTTAAAATTTTTCCATCGCCAACACTTAGAGAAAAATAATTAAGAAAATATTTAGCATTATTCAGTGGGGCAAATGAAATTGCAGACTTAAGTGGTGTCTATAAATGTGCAAAAGCCTGGCTACTTTATTTGATTTGAAAAGACTAGCATTCAGTTGTTTAGGGTTTTTAAATTTTTTTCATTTTTATCCACCTACTTTGCATTTCTGTACTTTTAAATTTAATTTCCATAGCTACAACTTGGAAAAACACATCCAGAAGAATGTATCAGGCACTGCCTATATCGTTGCCTATATCTGACTCCCACTGGTGTCCCTGCCCATGGCAGGGGGGTTGGAACTAGATGATCTTAAGGTCCTTTCCCGCCCAAACCATTCTGTGATTCTGTGATTCTATACTGCAGAAAAGCTCCTGTGAACTCCCTCTAGTGAGCAAAGCATAAAGCTGCTAAACCATTGCTGGATTTGTCCTAAGATATTACACGAAAAATAACTAACCGCCCCCCAACACCCCTAAACCCACAAAACTAGGTAATAGGGCATATTTTTATGCATTTAAAACATTAAACCCTAACTTTTAAGTATTACTCTTCATCTAAATATAGGAAATTCTTTTTTTTTTTTTTTTTTTTAATAAGCAAACATTTTAGGATTAAGAAATAATTGTGACACTATAAAAAAAATCCCTTACTCTGAGAAAGACATGTTCTGGTTAAGCATATAGGAAATGCTTTTGCTTAATCTGCTTTTATCCCACATAGGAATATTTTACTGAAGAAAACTTAAAAGAATGAATACAAATAGAGTTTGAGGGTGTGTTGTTTTTCCTTTTTTAATTCCCTGAATCATCAGCAAGCTGACTAGTGTGTCTGGGTTGCCTGAATGATACCATTGCCAATATGTGCTTTGAAAGTTTATGAATCTAGCCATGAAAGCCAACTGTTTATGCACACGTAGCAGCATAACCAAAAATTGCAACTGTAAACCAATTATTTCAAGTACTTGCCACAGAAACAACAAACATAATTTATTCTTCAAGCTCCACCAATCAGGGTATCATCCATATACTGATGTAGGTGGATGCCTGCTGGCACATCCATAGTATCGAGGAGCTGGGCTCATGCAATGTGGGCAATAGTGGAGGAGTGTTTATACCCTTGTGGGAGTTGGTTAAAGGTGCTTCACGTCCCCTCCCAAGTGAAAGCAAATTGAGGTTTGTCTTCCTCCCTTAGGGGAACCATAAAAAACATATCCTTAACATCTGGAGTGGCCATCCAGTGGTGGGCAGCAGGCTGTATACTACGGAGGTTATGCTTGGGACAGCAGCAGTCAGTGGTGGAGTACTACTATTCAGTTTCCTGCAATCAACTGCTAAACACCACTGGCCATCAACCTTATGGACTGGCCAGACTGCAGAGTTATAGGGGGAGTGAGCATGACTTGTAACATGTCTCTTCTCTAGATCTTTAATGATTTCAAGATGCTCCATTTTTTACTTACATTTTTTTTATTTATTACAGATTGTGGTAGTGCAGGGGCATTTTGCAAAAATCTCACGAGAGACTTCTGCCTCTCTGCATCCAGAACTCCACACCCTGCCATTGGGTAAATAACACTGCTTGCCTGCTGGTATGTCAAATCTTAATGCATTTTCCTTGTGAGAACTTAGAGCCACTTCCACAGCTCTTATCCTTTTCTCCCCTAGTAGCCAGAGTTAAGTTCAAGCTAAGGGGAATTTTTCTGCTACACCAGTTACCCCCACTATATTTACAGCTTTTCTTGACAGTTTAATTCCTAAGTTCTTTGCCTGCTGTTTATTTAAAACACTAGTTTGGGCCCCATATCAATTAACAATCCCAGACTTTTTTGCTTTGGCCCCACGGGGCTATGTCCACAGGAGGCCTCATAAGCACTGCATGGGCTGGTGTTAACCAAGCAGAGAGGGCGGTCCAAGGCTCAAGCAGGCAACTCGGGTTTTAACCTCTTCAGGTCCGCCCTCCAAGGTGCGAAAAGGCTCAAGGCACTATCGCTGGATTTGCTGTCGCATGTCTGTTTGGGCACCTGACTGTTCCTCCCTGCAATTCCACCACTTTCTGGATGTGACTGGTGGCTTGACAGAGCAACCTCGCTCAGGATACCCCTAATACTAATGCTTTTTGCCGAAGGCAATTTGTTTCTGAAACCCAAGTCTGTCCCATTCCGCCTCGGGACTATTTGGGATCCCGGCAGGCGGACCGGAGCGGGCGGTGGTTTGTCACCTACTGGCCGGACCCTCCTGTGTTCGCCCGTGCCACCCTCTAGATCGGCCCAGACCATCTCCTGCCTGGGGGTGACTATATTGTGTAACGTCTCCGCCGGAGCAAGAAGGTGCATGGGGAGGTTCTGAGGGGCTTGCCGATTGTGCTTGAATTCTCTCCCGAAGAGACTGAACGATCATTTTCAGGGTGTCTGGTACTCTCTTAGGGACGAGTCTGAGGTGGCTGGCATCTGCTGGAGTGGCCATCAGTACTCCGTGCAACCTTCTCTCAGACATCGCTTGGGTGCAAGCAGCCCTTTGTACTCCCTCCAGAAGCTCCGACAGCCATTTCACTGTAACAGTGACCTTCTCCCCTTGCTCCTGGGCTCTACTGCCCAGCCCAAACACTTCTGGACCCCAAAACCTGCTTGCTTCTTGATCACTAAACAGTATCCGATCTTCCCCTCCCTTCCCCCGCCCCCCTCCCCCCCCCCCCCGTCAGAGGGGCTCTGCAGCAAATATGCAGCTTCTGTTTTGTCCGGCAAAACTCCATTTGCAATTTCCCTCAGCTCTGGTGGTGAACAGGAGCTGCGCGGACCCGTGTGTCTTTCTTGTTTAATGAGAGGTCGCACATTCCTTTCTTCCAGAATCTCTCCAGACTTCCCCATCCCAATCCTTGGCGTCTGTACCCGCAATCAACTTCTGATTTTGGATAACACTACGTTTTGGGTTGTGTTTTTTTTTTTTGGTTTGTTTTTTTTTTTTTTGGTTGGGTTTTGGTTTGTTTGTTTGTGGTTTTTTTGTTTGTTTTCTCGTGTCAGCATAATTTCACTTCTTTGTTCCAATAAATGCCTTCTCTCCCTTTCTCTTTTCAGTTCCTCTTTTAAACAGTCCATCTCCAATTGCCTCTCCAAAATACCCCTTGGTAGACAAACCGCCCTGTGCCAGTACCAAGCATGTGCCCAAGATGGCGCAAGCGCTCTCTTCACTACCTCCGTCAACGGCTACAGCTCTGTTCTCTGAGACCGCTGCTGCGTCGAACCACTTCGGCCACTGTACAGCCGAGGGAGAGGGGTCGCATCCTTGCCTCCACAATTCCTCTACGGAAGCTCACCCACTGTGCCAATTTAAATGTAATAGAACCAATAAATTGAGGCCAAAAGAAAATTATTAATAAAGCTCAATTAAAACTCCATCAACATTAACTACAGATTCAGAATGTTACATGGATTCATCACTACACTGCTGATTCTTAAACTTTGTGGCCAGTGATCCAAAACATGCAATCACTCAGCTGAAAGGGAGGGCTCTCAACCTCGAGTTGCTCCCTTGGATGGTGTTCTTACCAAGGGTAGAATCCCTTACTGCAGGCCCACTGCTTCAGGGAGAATTAAATGGCTGCTCGTGGGGCTCCTTTTACACCCTGGTTGAATCTGAGCTGTGGTCAGATATGGTCATGTAGCTTCCATGGGCTCAGGGCCCAAATTCCTGCTCCTGCACCTCCTGACCAACACCGTGTGTGGGACAAGCAACGTGCACGTGGAAGCCTTCATGGGCTTTTGTCTGTGGAGGAAGCTTCTGTTGGGGCTTTTGTCATGGTGGGTGGACCTGCCACAGTACTCCTGCACAGTACTATTGTTTGGAGTTACCTTATATGACAGCAATGTTACAGAACTACTCCAAAATCTTCCGCACAGATGGATAATTTGTGTGTATCTGAAGGTATGATACTTCCTTTCATTGTATTCTGACAGTGACCCATATGATTATGCATTATGATTATTCAGTACCTCAAAGCTGTTATCAACCATTGCAGTTTACCCAGAATCATTGCTTTCTGGTCTCTTGCTTGTAATTTTGTTTTCCCCAAAGAGTAAATGCAGCTAAACTAATCTGTTATATTCCTTGGCATTTTGGTGGTGGATTTTTTTTTAAAATTTTTTTTTGGCAGAGCTACTGAGTTATTTAAAACAATAAATAAAGCCCTGAATCATAAAATTAAATAGTACGTAAAATAAAAAAAAAAAGAAGGCTAAAACTTTAATTTACAAACAATTTGAAAGTTTTAGGGAAAATATTCATGTTTACAGTCTTCAGATATGTACATTTTCCTCTATTGGTGAGCATCTTGAAGGACATCCAAGGAAATGCTACTGTAGCATTCTCTATGCTAGGATCCTGAGCAATTGAGCTGTGAATCAATCACTTCTCAGTGGACTGGCTTCCAAATGGGAAAATTGCTTTAAATCACAATCCAGCCAATGTCAGGGATGGAGATGTGAATTGCCTCCTATCCTACTGCTATGAAACATGCTATAATGTAGATTATACTGTTTGCAGTAACTGAGTATCTGCACATGTAGACTTCTTGTCACTTGTTCACACTGTTGAAATATAAACCTCATTGCTAGTGGATAAACTAAAAGTATTGCTGAGTTAGAAAATGGACTTCTTATTTTAAAATGGAATCAGTACTCAAGCAGTGTCTATGAAACAAGATGGTGCAAATTCAATCTCCAGGTTAGGGAACATCTACAGTGCTATGTGAAGAGGCTTGTATGGTATAGCAGAGAAAAGGAAGACCTATATAATCATTGGTTCCTATATGTTTTTTTCCCTGAGCATCTGTTACTGGAAACTACTGAAAAATAATGCAGGACAAGAAGAACCTTTGGTTTGACCCGGTTCTTGTCTTCATATTTTATCTGCTGTATGCTGTTAAATAACCATCTTAGTAAGAAGTGTTTGGAACAGCAGAGCTCATTTATTTTGTCCCACTACAGGAGTGCTGACAGAATGGCTGTCTTGTCCTCACAAATTAGATACAGAGACCAAAGTACTCTTTGAGAGAGGGAAAACACTGCAGCAGATTGACTGTGTCTCAAAAAGTTACTGTAAAGGACCTAGACTGCTATGTGTACAAAAGCATGCTGTTGCTGTCCAGTACTGCTAGTGTAATATATGTCACTGGGAATCAGAGAAAATAAAATGATTAATCTCCTTGAAATATAAGTTATTGAAATACTGCTTTCCTTATCAATTAACCTTTAGACATTTCTGATGCTGAAAGTGAAAATAAAGATTTCTGAGAATATTCATTCTAGTATGCAGTATAACAGATCTACGAATGTTAGGTGTGGGAATTCTATGAGGCTTTGAATTAACTTAGCTTAAAAGCATGGTCTGATGTAGCCTGAATTTAATGAAGATGAAGAAGGAAGCTTTGTCATACACAAAAGCTTGTGTACTTCTCACTTGAGGAACTAATTACTTTCCAGCTTCCAAAACCAATTCTCTTGCACATATTTCTACCTACAGATTAAGGAATGACTCAACACTTTACTTCAGCCACTTTCAGATACTGTAGAATTTCTATAGATAGATTTTTTTTTTTCTCACATATACTCTAGATAAAATTACTAAGAAAGCATCTAAAGCTTCAGGATCTGGACCTGATGTGCATATAAGGTCACTGGATATTTTGACTAGGAAGACATTAAGCCACTAAAAAATAATGGTAATTTATTAAAATTTGCCTTCAGTGAGCACTCATAAAGTTGCTCTGGTCAGGGCAGCTGCATGGAAAGAGTGCCCATCTGCACTCTGATCAGTGCTACTCTCCCTTAGTCATACCCTCCCCAGATTTGCAAAAGGAACTTTGCTCACAGGGAGCACCCTCAGGACTAGCACTGTGTGTTTACATCTCAACTATGTAAGCTTTTCCATCCCTCTTATAATCTTCTGTTCTCTTGTTACTCAGCAAACCATTGTAAGGTTCAGGTTACTCTTGCAGAGTCTCAGGAACTCATGACCTCTTTTACATTCTGATGTTGTTCAGCATTTTCCTTGCTATTATTTCATCTCAGTAGTAGCATTCATCAGTTGTCACAGTCTTGCCTCTTTCGTTAGTGTTTGCACCCACACACTACCCTAGTGCATCTTTAAAAAACAAATTCTAGAAGTTGCTTTTCAGATTCATCAGGTTTTTAACTTCTCCAGAATTTTTATCCATTTGAAACTCACATTCTGAGTTTCAGACTCACAGTCTGAGTCCTAATCTTAATCCTATCTACTAAGCTTTCAGTTCATTGAAATGATCTTGTTCTCTCTCAATAAATATACAAACAAGCAATTCTTATTTACTTAAAAAATAATCAAGCTTCTTTTAGTACTTTCTCTATCCCTCCTCAGAGCTATTTGACTTCATTCTACTGATTCTTCTTCTAAATTCTTTATATAATTTAAAGAAGAAAAATCAATACCTTGCATCATATTTATCTGGCAAATTCTTTGCTTTCATTGCATACCTACCATAACATATCATTATTTACCTACAATTAAATTATGCTTTAAATGAAACAAGTATTCTTTGGAATTGAAACTGGGGATCAACTGTACTTGTTGAACTTGAAAGACTTTGTGCATGCTATAGCAGTAAAGCAAACTATCATTAATAAAACTATTCCTGAAGAATATCAGATTTCCATTTCATTTCTCTGTATTAATGAGTAAGTCTCCATTTACAATTGCATTTAAGTAATTAAAGGACCTTTAGACCTTTGCTTTATATTGTAAAGCATACTTGTTTGATTGTAGTAAATTCTGTAAGTTGTGCTGATTTTTACCAACCAAGCTTTCTTAGGAGTTTTATCAGCTGATCACTTTAACTCATTTGCCATGTTTCTGAGAAGTACAGTGGGCTCACTGTACTCACTTCCTTATTTATTTTATTTTAAGATGAGATACTTGAATTGAAGATATGAGCTCCTTTCTCCACATGAGGTGAACGTTTTGAAACTGATCAAGAAGAAAGCAATGTCCCTATTGGGAAACTAAAAATACACATTTTTAAGCACTAAAAATATAGTTTGTCTTGCATTAAGCATTTCAGTGAGCTTTTACCCAATATTAGGCAGTGTGAAAAAAATGGACAGAGCCCAGACTGCGACTTACATAACACAGGTTTATTTTGTAGTCTCTTTTCCAGCTTTCTGATTATTGAGTGATTTTTGTATTTGTATATTATTGTTTAGTTGGTTGGGTTTTTTTGTCTTCCAAGTGAGTGTTGTTCCCCTTCATTTATCCCAGCCTTGATACTTGCCTGCTTAGGACCAGATGTTCTCATCCAACTTTAGTACTTGGAGGCCGACAAGTAATGCTTTGACTACTATAATGTGCTGGGGATCTTTTTAGCATAGTTGTTCATAGGTCAGATGAAGAAAGCAACAGAGAATGTAAGGAGTGTGGCTACCTTAGAGCTTTATAGCACAGAAAGGATGACTATTAATAGTGGGTAAAGGTCTTGGGACTGATATGTTTTGTAGGAAAATCTAGTGGATGGAAACAAATATGGAAAAAAAGCTGAGCTTTGCTCTGAAGTTTTTCAGCAAGCAGAAGTTTGTTTTCTATGAAACAAGGGGGTTATTTTCTACAGGAAGAGAAAGATAAAAGACATGTCCTTTCTAATTCTTCAAGGGAAGAGAGGTATCATGTTGTGAGTTTTCTTCCTGGAGAGATTCCTCCAGAAAGACAACAATGTTCAAGGACTGTAAATCCTCCCACCGTCTCTACATCCAGGTGTGCACACACATACATACACCCACTGTCAGTAAGACTTGCAGCTTGCCAGTCTGAGATACATTTTGCTCATTCGCTATTTCTTATCTTCATCTCCTCTTTTCTCAAAGAGACTGTGGAATAAGTATTACAGTACCTAAAGGTGGCCTAAAAGAAAGGTGAAGAAGGACTTTTTACAAGTGCATGTAGTGACAGGACAAAAAGGAATGGCTTCAAGCTGAAAGAGAGTAAATTTAGATTAGATACTAGGAGGAAATTCTTCACTGTGAGAGCGGTGAGGCCCTGGGACAGATTGCCCAGAGAAATTGTGGCATGCCCCATCCCTGGCAGTGGTCAAGGCCAGGTTGGATGGAGCTTGGAGCAACCTGCTGTAGTGGAAGGTGTCCCTTCCTGTGGCAGGGGGGTTGGAGCTAGGTGATTTTTAAGGTCCCTTCCAAGCCTAACCTAATGATTTTCAAAACTTCTCTTGACAAGGCTCTGAGAAATTGATCTTGTATCAGTTAGTCCTGCTTTCAACAGAGTTAGACTTGATGAGCTCCAGAGAATCCTTCCAACTTAAATTATTCTATGTTTCTATCTCTGAGATGTGTTTTCTTTTGTATGAAATGATAAATGTCACTCTAGTGTATGATTCTACATGATATAACAGGATCAGCTGCTACCTTCTTCTGCAGTATTCTTTTGTGGGAACTGATTTTTATTTCTGAATATGAGGACAAGCAGGAATAGTTGCGTTGAGACAAAGAAAAGTAATTAAGTGTCTTTGCTACAAGAGATCAGCTTCAACTACTGTTCACTGCCTGTTCAAAATAAAAGGAGCACTGAGAAATACAGAAAGAATCTGACCAGACACCTAACTCATCCTTACATCATTTCAATTTCACCTGTTCGTCTTTGTATATTACTGTTCCCTGCTCTTGGGGCACTTGGTTCATTGTGACATTGGTTTTCATTCAGTTAGCAATAAAAGGCATTTACGTGCATTTTTCAGATACAAGTTCATTATATACAAGAGATAGTAATGGAACAACCTTTCATCAGCAGTCACAGAAGAAAAAGAGTGCCTGTCTAGTTTTAAGGATGATAATAGTACTATAAATGCGTTGTCTTAGTGAGGAGTGGGCCTGATACTCAGAGTTGGCACTTGTCTTCCTGTATAAAGACAGTGAGAGTTTTAAAACTAAATTTAATGGATACGGAGTTAATCCACGATGAAGCCTTTTGCTTCTCGGCTGAAATCTTCACTGAAGTCTTGCAGCAGTTCTGTTCTAACATGGTGGGTGCCCGATGCAATGCAGTGCTGACACATGCTGCCATCTAGTGCCCATGGGGGACAGCAGCGGGCTACTCAGAGGACGATTTTTTGTGGATGCTGAAAGAATAGTAGTTCTTGCTCTTCACTAGTATGAGGGCTTTCTTATTGCCTCAGTTTTAACCTTGCAATTTACCTTATGGAAACTTGCCTTTTATAAGGACAGAAACCAGTCAGGAATGAGTACAAGTGTGCATGGGAGGGTGTGGGGGACAAAGGAGGAGAGAAAAACAAGTGATAAACAAGCCTGCAGGCAGTAACCAGACAAAAAAAAAAAAAAAAAAAAAAAAAAAAGCCCGGATTACACTTGCAGCTATCTTGGTGCTCAGAGAATCAAAACAAGTGCAGTGGAGTGGCCATGTGAACCAGAATAAATACAGCAATGAATGTAAGTGGAGAGCATTATGACCTTGAGGGGAACAGCAAAAGCATGTAGAGAGAAGAGATGAGAGAGTAGCGTTTATGTGCTCACAGAAGGGTTTGTGATTTAGATGGCAGGTTAATATTGGCTAAATAATACAAATAATGAATATTTTCCAGTTAGTGCTTTAATAAATAAGTATGCATACATGGATACAACTAAAATTAACCAAGACTAGCTTCACATCAACTAGCCTCCCATCTGCAAAATTACTAGATTTCCCAAAACAGTCAAAGATCTCAACCACAGCAAAAACTTATGCACGTGAGAGACCATTCAAAATAACTGCATAGTGCATAGTAAAAGTCTCCCAAAGCGTACTGCATATAGAATCATAGAATCACAGAATAGCTAGTTAGGGTTCAAAAGGACCTTAAGATCATCTAGTTCCAACCCTCCTGCAATGGGCAGGGACATCAATGTAAATGTATTGTAACTTATTATACTTCATTACAATAAATATAAGAAAAAGACTTTGAATTCTGATGACAAAATACAAACATGATGTATGATTACTTTTCCCTTCCTCAAAAAAAAAAAACCCAAACAAAACAACCCAAAGCAAAAAGAACATTCAAAAGAAAATGGCTACACATTTACATATACATTCTCTTCTGAAATATGATTTAAAAGGACTTTTATTCTTCCCCATAATTAACAGTATAGTTTTGATAAAGTAATCTTTCAACATCCACACACCTCTAAAATCACTCTTGGCAATTTATTGGTAATTAAAAGTACTACTTACACATGAGCAGTGTTTTTTACGAGCTGTCCTTACTTATAAAAATGAAGAACAATATTGGGTTTTAATTGTTTTTTTTTTTCTTAAGTTGCAGAACTAAAACTATGCCTTTATTTTTAGCCACTTAGAAATATACTTGTAATTGCTTCTTTTACTGAAACTAAAATAATATGCAGGCAAAGGAACATATTGCACCCTATGCAGTTTCAGAATATTCAAACATTTGTTATTTCCCTCCACTGACAGGCGCAGGCACATGCACACCATAAGTAGACTTGTCTAAAGTGAAAATTAAACTTCTCAGGGAATATAGAAAAAGCCTATATTAGAAAAGCCAATATTTTTCTCAGACTATAATTACACAGTGCCAAAAAATGTATAATTGTCAATCATTCCATTAGATAAGACTTTAAAATACCAGTTTGAGGTTATAAATTTAGAGCATATTCCTTCAAATAAGCAATAGAATATACTTCAATTTTGCCTTAGTGATATAAAATATTTGGGTCTACCAAACTCAAATGGATTTCAGATGGACAAAAAATGTACCTACTGAGCTATAAACATTGTACAAACTTTAGCAGCCTTCGCAGAGAAATTGAAGAACCATTGTGGTGGTGGTTGAGAAACTTCCTTCTTCACATGGCCTGGAAATATATCAACAGATAACTGCATATTTAATATGATTTTCTTACTTAAAGAGGATGCCATGTATTGTGTATCTGCTTTTCATGTTGTAGAAATGCAATGTTGTAGAAAAGCTGTTAGCATGCAAGGATTCAATTGCCATTTTCCATCTTCTGAGGCTGTGTTGGTGTTAATAGCCTTGGTACAGCTGATCATATATATAACAGCCTGGAAAAACCAGGCTGCAAAATAACACATATTCAAGTCTGTTCTTTGTGTGAAAGGCGTTGTTTACAGAGGCAGTTACAGTTTCTGAGACCACCTGAGATTCGTTATTGTTGTGCTACTGTTCTTCCCTTTGACCTTTTTTATCCTTGATCCACAGAAGAGAACCTCTGTTGGGTGTGAGCTAACCAGAATTATCAGGGAATAACGTGACTGTTTTGAGAACTACCTGAATGCCAAGCCATGTCTAGCTCTGACAAATTTTATTTGTTTTAGAAACAATTCTGATTACCTTCTGCATTTATCTTACCAGAAAATAACATCCAAACAAAATCTCCTAACTGCAGCCCCAGTATTAGTAACATTACTTTTCCGGGAGATGTTGGCACCAGTCACTTCTTAAAAGCCAGGGTAGCAATCAAATCCCCATGACTTTGCTCGTACCAACTGTTAGCATTCAAAATAATCAGCTGAACCATATCTATCTTTAGCTTTTCATGTTGAACAATATTGTCATAAAAGTCTTGGCAATGAATTTGTAATTAGCACAGAGTTTTTAACCTATATAAGGAAAGGCCATGTGAATAATTTGCTCGTAATCTGTGTTAGAACAATCAAAAGGTAAAGACGGCATCACAATGATGATAAGTTAGCTATGTAGCATGCATTTTAGATGGGAACGTGATTCTCAATAGCACAAGTAGTTAAAAAAAAAAAAGGAAAATAAAATGAAGATGCTTCTGTAGTTTTGAAAATTGACTGCTACTACTCAACGGGAGTGAGTGAAGGTGCCAGGCTCTGCCTGGAGCTAGAATTCTATACAGCTGTATTTTATTTTTTCTATTATTATTAATTAAGTGCTTCTGTGCCTTTCTGTTCACATTAATTGCAATTCTATGGACTGCTGAAGATACTATACAAAACAGTGAATAAAGCTTGAAAACTTATCTTCCTCTGAGACACGCTCTCTCTAGACAGAATACTAAGGTCACTGCCATGGCATTTGGAATTTGGCCACAGTTTTGAGAACAGTTGTTTTGCTCTCATTTTGAGGATTTGTGTAGCCCAGGCAGAGTGCAGACAGTCTTCAGGTTCCTGATCCAAGGTTATAGAGTTCACTGGAACTTGTCTCATTTGTGGGAGCTAGTGCTTGTGCTTCTCCTTAGACTTTTATATTACTGCTCATAAGAGAGCAATTAACAGAGTCCAAGTATTCTAGCTTGGATCATGACTGCCGGAGAACTTCTCCTGCCTCCAAGATACTGTGTAAGATATTGTTGCCCTAACTCTCTTGATACTGGGTATCTATGTTTCTCCATTCTGTCATGTCTCACGTTTTCTGACAGGATTGTCAGCATAGCATTGTGCAGTCCCGTTTGACATATTGTTGCTTTCAAAAATGTCAAGGTAATGCTGAACAGATCAGGTTTGCATATACCACTCATAATATATTTTTTTGGTGGTGTACCATACATGAAGCTAGTGATATCCTCATCCTTGGTCATTATTCCAGGTACTCCAGAAATTCACTGTCAAAGACATGGAATAGACAATTTTATATGGTTTTCTATGTTGTGTGATTTCTTGATTCATTTTGAATCAATTTGAAAAGACCGCTGTTGACAGTGTACACCTCAAGCTTATTTACTTTAGTCTCACCAGGCAGCAGGTACTGAATGTTTTGGACTAAGCTTGGAAAAATACTGAGAAGAAATAGTAATTTCATTCTTCAGAACAGTTGCAGGGTTTTTTTGGGGGGAGGGTTTTTGTTTTGTTGGTTTTTTTTTTTGTTGTTGTTGTTTTTTTTTTTTAATGCATTTACGTCTTCTGTTCTGTTTGGTTTTTTTGTTTGTTTGTGGGTTTTGGTGGTTTGGTTTTTTTTTTTCTGTCCAGAAATCATTCTACTAGCAAGAATACATTGAAGCAGCAAATTTTACTTATGTATTACAAAAAGCTTACAGACTTTCAAACTGCACTTGTATACATGTCTAGACTCTCAGGAGTCAAATGTATGTCTTCTGCTGTATGTCTTGCTGTACAACTGGTCTGGGGCCTATTTGGGATTCTCGTGGCACTACTTGAATTCTAGCAGTTGTGCTCACCCACATAGGGAGCAGATACATCTTTAACCAAGGAATTTAAATGTATAATTCTTCCAACTAATTGCTCATGAATGAGTTGCAGATCAAGAATAATTCACAAAACGTATTCCACAGATAATGATAAATTCTAGAAAATTGCAGTCAAATCACATATAATTCCTAAATGGAAAAAGAACTGAAAGAAAGCAGTGAAGCAATTTGTTATGATTACCTTTTCGAGTTTCTAACACATCTGAAATCTGTTACTGAATGTTATATTCAACATTCAGATACATCTAGAGTAAAGACTGCATCCAGTATTCAAAAGATGTCTTTAGTAATAGTTGCATTTAACATCCGTATCCTATGCTGCTGGAGCACTTCATACAGCACAGAAAACTGGTCCTTGCCTAGTGAATATAGCTGCTTAATTTTTCTATTTCTTAAAGTACCTTCCCTGGCAAGGAAGCATGATAATGATCTGGTCTCTATGATGGAAAGTTTAGGACCTAGCCCACTGTCTCATCTCATGCAGTAGCAGACTATCTTTTGTCAGCTTCAGTTTGCCTGTCATGCTAAAATGTACAATATGACTGCAGCATTGTTTCTAAATAAAATGGCTTTCAGGAAAACTACCAAAAAGCTTACAGACCAATTTCAAACACGACACTAAGCTGAAGTAAGACTCCTTTTTTTTCTGAAAGTTCCCAATGGACAGATACCTTTCGAAATCCATGGTCATCTCACAGACCTTTGCATAGTAAGACATTTTTCACACAAGATGTCTGGCTATTTGGGTATAATTCAAAAAGAAGCTTATGCTTCAAAGAAAGCTGACTTAAGCTTTAGAGTAAATACCAGAATCTCTTATCTTTCCATATTTGTCATATGTTCTAATCTTTGCAAGAGTTTCCTCTGCAATAGTAGGAAAAAATTCTTAGATTGGCTTGACAGACTAACAGAGGCATTATACATAAATGTTGGTTAGGGAACAATTATGGGGGTTTTAAGCTTTAGAAATTATAAATGCTCATTTATATTAAAAGGTACATGAATTTCCAGTGGGAATGTTTTATGACATAAAAGTCCCACTTCTGAGGACTGATTTATTCTCTAGCATACATGAAGAAGAAAGTCCCCCCTGGGTACTACCAGCACAAGGACAAAGAGTTCCTGAGTCCAAAAAAGAAATTTAGTGGGATTTTTTTATATGAGATACTTTTTTTGTAAAAATCTTTACATGATGTATAAATAACTGTATAAACAAACTGATCCTCCTAAATTTTGTCTTACCAAAGAAATGGCCAGTGACAATTCTCTGAATGCAGTACTAGGGAGATATTTTATATTAATTCTGAAGTTTGGCTGTAGGTGTGATGGCTTATACACTGTGATTAAACTCTAGAATTTTTTTTTATTTATTTCTTATTACCTGAATTAGTTTAGTTTCTGCATGAAATGAGTATTACTTTAAAACAGATTTGTGTTTTCCTTATATAATATATAATTTATTTTAAAGGAAACATTTGAAAGCGATTCAGTTTAGAAATTCCTCCCTTGAAAAAACACATCTTAAAATATCAATTGTACAAGCTCACTTGAACTCCATCTGATGCCTATGCTAATCTCCATAACAGAACATTTTTCATACGTGTCACTGGTTCATAAAGAACTGCTTTTGTACAGCATAACTAAATATAACTCCTTGAGGTATTCTCCAAACAGACATCTCTACCTTAACATCTTCCCTCTAAACCATAGAATTATGCTGCCTTGAAGCTGACCTGCAGAGTCAGCTGAGAAGCTCTGGGAAATTCATGATCCTTGTGAAAAAGCAAGATGTCTACTCCCTGTTCCCATCATTATCCTGACTTGCCTTTGGCTTTCTCTGTAACTAAAGAGTATGCAGACAATTTAGACAGTGAGGAACTGAGTTAGACACAGAAATGAATCGAAGTAAATGTAACTTCTATGTTACCATACTTATGTATTTAGTTGCGTTTAGGACAATTTTAATAATGCAAGAATATTTAGATAAATTTCATCCTGGTCATAACGGATGTAATTGTATACTTACAAATGATATTAAATACATGTTGTACATACTTTTTTATGTGTGAGGATATACAGAGTGGCAACAGAAACTACTGAAAAAGAATACAGGAAGGATGGTAGAGCTGTCCTCTTTTTCTGCACATTACTACTCAGCCATCAGTCATTTAACAATTATTACGAATATTCTTCTAGCAATTTTTCTTTTTTCATTTTTCTTTCCATTTTTATTTTTTTTCCTAGGTTGCTACCTGCAATTGTGTAGAAATGCATCTTATCATGTTTTGTTTCATAAGTAACATCTCACTAACATACCACAAAGAGGTGCTCTAAACCCACGGCAGCTATTCAGAGCAGCTCTGACTAGAACAGCTCAGACTGCTGTAAGCTCAGCTCAGAGTAGTCAGGGTAGGGGATTCTGATTTTAGTAAGTAATATCTTTTTTAAAAAACAAACAAACAAAACAAAAAAAACCCCAACCCTTATTTCTCATGGCAGTCATTGTGATAAAACTTGTGTCCAGCAGTCAGAACTTAAAATAATGAGATTCATAGCTGTCACCACATTAACAAGCCAGGTGAGATTTATTCCATGGAGTAGATTCAGGCAGAATACTCGGCTATCCATCATCTCATTTTTCATAAATAATCTATTCAGTTGAATAGAATGTCTTTTTCCCTGCAGTAATAACTATGTAACAAGTGAATTGTTTGGCACTATTTTACAGAGGTCTCTGACCTGACAACTGTGGTGCATGTGTTTAAAATTCCATTTTTGTGAATTATTCTGTTGACTACATCTGGTTTATTTGCACAAGTAAAGATGAGCATATGTACAAGTCTTCACACAATCAGGACTGAAGAAATCAGTTTCCCTTGAGATCTAATTTTTAAATCTTCCTTTAATCCAATTGAAATTAGTTTTGTTATCCCAGATTAGTTTTAACAATTTTTCCGAATCCAAGCATTGTTCTGATTGTCAGAGAGGACAAGTGTGGCTGAGGCACAGAACTCTGAACTCCTCATTATTCCTCGTCTGCATTACTTCATACTAAAACAGACAGGAATGAAACTTGATTGCAGTCTCTGCAAGAAGTATATGGCTTTGACCTATTCAATCAAAAGAAGATTAACCTGCTGTAATGGCATCATCTGGAGGGTCTTCATGTAGGTCTACAATTACATGGAAGGCCGCTGGAGGTGAAAAATTCTGAAATTCTGATACTTATTGAAACTTGTACCTATACATACCACCAAAAAAGGATTTTTTCCATTTTGAGTTTAGGAAATCTGGATCTGAAGAAAGATGAAAGTTTATAGTTCATTAAGAAACACTACTTGAACAGCCCAATTTTCAGTCTTCATTTATTTCTGAATATAATTTAGAAAGCAGTGTACATAATACATTGTATGTCACATTCTGAGCCTAGTTCATTTTGTCTTATATAGGCTAAACTCTATTTCTTTATTGGATTGGTAACAGTTCTCCCTAAAAACTTCATTACTTATGAAGAGATATGTTTCATTTTAAAGATACCTGAATCTGAGCTTCAGAATTTAGCCCTGCACTTGTATTCCAATGTGAAAATATTTGGATGTTTTGGAGCATTTCAATTTGAAAGATTTTGGAGGTGATTTGCATTCTGGTTCCATATTATTTATAGTGTAAAGAATCAGTTCTGTATTTTGAAAGTATATGGTCTGCAGTAATCAATATTTATAAATGTTTAAGAAAGAAAAAGCAAACTTCCAAAATGGTGTTCCTGCCAATATGATCTATATTTAATAAATGACTTTTCAAGAAGGTTTGATTTTTATTTCAGCAGGCTCTGCCCATCTATAATTGAAACATCACTTGGGCTTATAAAGGACTGCATGGTGCTTTAATTGTTTTTAGAGCTATACAGCACTGAAACACACAATTTGCTTTGGGACTGCTAGATAAGTAGGTAATTCAATTTGAATTCTTCAATCTAAAATATGCAGCTACTGTACAGGTTCCATCTAAACACAGGATAGATATAGCACAATTTTTTTTAAAGAGAAAGAACTGTAAGATTAGCGATATTGAGACAAATTTTGTAATTGAAATGAAGATAAACATTAACCTCAGACATAGTTTTGAGACTGCACATATGCCTCAAAGATATGAATGATTATGCTGTGTTAGTGTTTTTGCCTTGTTACCCTCATCAGGTCTTGTTTTAAGTGCTTATTAAGTATTTTCTTCCATTATCTTTTATGTCTAGATGCTCTGTAATTGGAGGTTCTTTAAAAGCTGTGGTGAATGCTCTCTGACTATGGAAAGCTTCGGCTGCTGTCAGGAGTACTGCATTGCCTGAAGTTGCGTTAAGCATAGCCTCATCAGCATTCAGCACCACTACTATAGCGTAAAGCCTAGAAGTAGTGGGAAAAATACCTACTGAAACATAAGTAGAGGAGATGAAAAGAGGCCAGTGAGCAGAAAGAAAAGCTCCTTATGTCTGTTCTGATGCTTCTTTTTTTAATGGATCTGCCTCCCAAGCTATGTTGCTAGTGGCAGGTGATGTGTTCTGCAAATAGATCGGCAATGTCACTTCCAAAATTGCACTTTTTAGCATTCAGGTGTTATAGCCAGCCAGCTGGTAGCCAGGCTTTACCCAAGGCTGTATTATAGAAAGAGAGTATATGTTAGATCATCTAGCAGCAATTACACTAAAACACCTCTGGTTTGAGCCAGAATCACTGTTACTGTTGCTTCCTGCAGTGAATTCTGTCACTATCATATTTGCTTCCTTTTTCACTCCCAGGTGTCAGATATATTTGGCTAGAATTATTTTGCTGGGCTGAGTTTGTTCTACAGTTTATCCAGAACTGATCGTTAGCTCTCCAGCAGTTCCCAAGCACCGAGATCTCAGTTAAAAATTGGAAAGATATGTATCTCAGATTATATTTTGAAAGGTATTGCAAAATGCATTAAATAAATTATAAGATATCCATTGTTAAACCTGCTCTAGTCACAGTTGTAATATTTTTCTTCTTTCCATTTTTCCTTTCACCATAATAATCACTGCATCAAGTTGTACATGCAATGAAACCCCCTGCGATGTATGATGGAGACAACACATAAATTGATTTATGATACTGTATTGTGCAAAGCTCAGGTGCAGTCATAAAATCTTGCTAGTTTCAGAAGTATCTAGAAAGAAAGAAAGGAAGAAAGGAAGGAATAAATAAAAAAAAAGAATTAAAGGAATAAAAAATAAAAAGGAATAAAACCAGAATATTCCCCTTCTGACATGGAAAAAGTATAAGGGAAATTTGTATGCACAGGTAGTGTAATGAAAAATTCAGTTTTAATTTGCAGTTTGTATAATTCTTGCTCATCACATTAATTATCTAAGGCATTTGTATGCCACTGCTACTGCCAGTTATTGTTATTACCTGTATAATTCTGTGTGGTTTAGGTATTAATGCTCCATTGTAGCTTACACTTTGTAGGGCATCATGAATTATTTTTCACTGGCTTTCTGAAGAACTGAGAGATGCTGGGAGGAAAACCTACTCTTCTTCCATGAGGACTTCCCCCATGGTGTCTTTAAAGGCCTTCAAGGGCTGGGGAACAGAGCTGCTGTCTTGTGGGGCAATGATTGAAGCACAGATGACATTGTTACAGGTTGACTAGATTATGTGCACAGGTTAGGTGGTGGTGTGAAGGCTTTCAGCTGCAGCAGAGAGACTGACAAAAAGCAGGATGAAAGATCTTTGTTAAGAAAAGTAGGGAAAAGGGATAATGCCAATATTCATATAAAATGGAGAAAAAAATAGGACTCATGTAGGCCTTTTCCTCTCTAGCCTCTCCCTTGTCCTTTAGGCCAGATAACTGTCTTGGTTTCCTAGCTATAATATCTTTGCTCTTGCTGGCAGAGTGCTGAAAGCAGAGTTCCTTTGCTCCTACCCACGTCTTCATTCCATCAAGGTCTGACATTGCTTAGACAGCAGAGATCAACCTCATTGATCCAGACAAACTGCCTTTCATATCTGTAAGAAAAGCATATTAGAATTCTCTGATTCTCATTCTGTCAGCAGGTGTAAAATGCTATAAGGATCTACAGGTCAGCTCCTCATTAGGGAAAGCATGATTGCCTACAGTCTTCTGAAAAAGAAAACAAAGGAAGTACCCACAGTATTCCAGGAGAATGAATTAAAAGATTTTTCTGTTAGTTCACTGAGGTCTTTGAAGAGTTGATTCAGCTCTAGCAGCAGTGATAAAGCCTTATTCCCAGGGAAAGATCAAGGCTTATGCTGGAGCTCAATGATTTTTGCGAGTTTCTATTCTCATTTAAATAACTAATGCAAATAGACATAGTTTTTCTATTTCGAATTCTTCCCTATCCTTTCACTATCAAAATATAAATTCTAGTCTTGGCTCAGGCTCTAGCCATTTGCACTTTGAAGAATTAAATGCCCACAATAATCATGCTGTGAAACTTTCAACTGGAAACATCCAGAAAACTTTTCGTTCCCCTTTCCCCTTCAGTAATGATCTTTCGCATCTGTATCAGAACCAGGAACCTGTTTTTTCAATAAGCAATTGTCAATACTGAAAAGAAGTTTCTTTCTGGTCTGTGCTCATTTCATCCATCTCAACAGCTCTTTATTGATAGAGGGATAGAAGAGTACACATACTGAAGTGTTATCAAAGCCAAGATTAAAATATGTTTGGGGGTGAGGGGGAAAAATCTAGTTTTACTCCAAACTGTACAAAATGTAAACAATTTAGTGACTCTATTGAAAAATGAATGTCCTTTTGTTCATGTTCCATGTATCATGTTTTATTATTTTTTTTAATCAAGTAAAATAACCAAGCAACCAACTAGCTAGCAGAGCATGGTTGCCCCAAGTTGATTTTATATTTCAATACCTAGTTTACATATAAGTATTTACGTTTTCACTTTCTGCAGAAATTTACACATAATTATTTTAAAAATAGTTTAAATTAGGTATGGAATAAAAATGAATAGGACTAAGGACTGTAAATTCATAAAACTTTAGAGCTGATATTTTGAGTTTAGCATACTTTTAATGACTGATTGATTGAACATGACTTTTGTTGTGTGGAGTCTTATATGGATGGGACAACTACACATGTGAAGGATCTACAACTCAGTCAAAATCTATGAGGCACTGATGTAAGAATGCAATTTCAGTATAGGAGCCATGTGCAATGAGAGCTCTTCAGATTAAAAGCAGATAAAAATCAAATCTAAATCAGCTTTTGATTCACACAGAAAGTGTGTTTTACTTACTGATAACAGTAATTCTTTGATCAGCAATGACATATTCTTTCTTATGAGGTTATTCACTGATTGGTTGAATGATACAAGAAGATTGTTCCCTTAACCAAACCAAATGCTGCTTTTTAACTCTATTACATTAAGCAATTCATTTCTACTGAACCAAGATCCATTAGAGAAAATTATTAAATCTACATGCATCATTTGATACAACAGAAATGAAATTCCAGCAGTAAATCACTTTCTTAGGAGCAATGTTTCTCCAGTGTGCCTCAGCATTTGCTTTCATTGTTTAGCTTCTCTCTGCCTATATGCTTTTTTAACAGTAAACTACAACCATCCTATGACAATACCTTAAACTTGTCTAGCTTTTCCTGTGAATTTAAAAATATGTTTATTATTAAATTTAGTAAGATGTGGCCTGCTAAATAACTGAAGATGGTGAATGCATTTTCCCTTTCACCAATGTGTGAATCTAACTAGATATTGATATCACTTACGAAAAATTCCTTCAACAATTCTGAACTAATGGAGGGGGTGGGAAGGATAATATGTTATTTATGATGCCTTTCCAGTTACTTGAGTCAGTACACTTGAAATGGGATTGGTGCCTCTACAGCAGTTTTCAGAGTGTTTTCATCTAGCTCAAACAGACAAGTGTCATTCAATCTGATTTCAAATCATTGATATCAATATTAGAGCTGACTACTACCACTCTTTGAATCCTCCAGGACTACAATGAACTTAAGACTATTCCTTCCTGAGCATATTAACCAGGAATGCTGGTAGGAAAGGGAAATTGACATTAGAGTCCAATCCTTTATGATGAAACTGTATTACAGTGTGAAAGATGGGCTTAAAAAAAGATATTCTTTACAGGCCAAGAAAGTATGAGTTTCTACATGAATTTTCTATTCTGTATTTTTTCGTTTGGCTTCTTTTGTTTTGTTTTTTTACACTTACCAATAATGCACTTTAGTATCTTCCAGGAAAGTACTAAACAATAGGACTAATGTCTGTTACTTGGTAAAAATAATATTCCTGCCTCTTGATTCTGAGTGAGTTTGTTTTTTTTCAAACCAAACTGTGCAATAGATTCAGTATCTCTTTGAAAATGGCAATTTTAATTTTTTTGTGTATTAGTAATTAATTTTTTTGTGTATTAGTAACTTCACCCACTTCAACTTGCAGTCCTAAGCAAAAAGAAAAAAGGAAATCACATAGCTGTGTGCTAGCTGCTAGGACCTGATGCACCATTTCAGCATTCAGCATAAAATACCATCTATTTGCAGTTAATCTGAACTCAGAATGTGATATGAGTGAGTCAGCAACACCTTTATAAAGCAAAGTAGTGACGCAACCAGTTTTTGAATGTTGCTAAGCATTCAAACAATTACAATGAGTTCTAAAACTACAAAAAAAATAAAACCAAAACTTTTTTCAATTATTGCAAATGAATGGAGGTGAAAAGAAGGAGAAAGAGTCTAAAGATCCCACATTTTCCACTCCTGTTCAATCTTGCTTACATAAAATCCTGATTATCTCTGAAATACTGGTATAGTCTGAGAACCTGCTCTTGTCTTTGAAGGTACAAGCAAACTGTACTGCACTTCTTAAGCATAAGACTTCAAATGCAGTAGCAGATTAAAAAAGGCAAGTGGCAATACAGACTCATGTATCTAAGTGGGCTGAACTGTTACAATAACTCAGGTATACTAGGTTTTACATAGAAATTTAGATCACAACTGTGAGATAAGATGAATTGTCAGATTTCAATAACAAATGGATAATATTAAGAAAGAAATAGTGGGACTGTGAAGTTAGAAGGCATCACAATGTGTTAACATCAAAAGCTTTGAATACTAAATTCTGTTTTAATTTGAGGAAGTCTTCTGTTGCCACAAACAAGGCCTTCTGAACTGGACCACAGCCAGAAAATGCCTGTATTGATGGTGTGCTTAATAAATGCTTCCTTTTAAAAAAATATTACTATATCTAGTGAAATTAAACCATGTTGCATCTATTGTTTCTCACCTAAGACTGAAGCCTCTTTTTATAAAGTGAACAGAATCCAGGGTCTTATCTACTGAGCATTTAAGTGAACATGTTCTGATGTGGAAACAGGGTAGGCAAAGTAATGAGAATACCCCAAGCAATCACCATTCTGCTAGGAGGGAAGGCGTCATTGTTTCATTCCTCTTTGTCACTTGCTTAGGTAAGTTTGATATTAAAGGGTAATATGCAGAGCAGATGAATTGCGTGTCTGCACTTCATGAAGGGGGAAAAGGTCCTGTGTGGTAATACATAAGAGTGTAGAAATTAAAAATTCAAACCAAGAAAATTCCAGAAAATATTTGCTTTAAACTCTGGAGGGCTTTTTATTTTTTTTTTTTTTGTGTGTGTCAATGCAGCCTATGTGGTTTTTAAGGCTTTCTTCTGTTTTACTTTCTTTTTTCTTTCCCCAACAAGGGAATTCTGTGGAATAACTAAGGCAGATTATTTCTCATTCTTACATATTCTTACCATAAACGAGTATACTGGGAAGTATCAGAGAGTAGATATTCAGGAAGACTGGAACCAGTGTAAATAGGGGCAGAGCGTGCCTCTGGTGAATGCAGAGATCCAGAGGAGAAATCTCTAAACTGATAGTGAATGGCTGGCTGTAAGTGCCAGGAACAGTGTAACAGTGGGGTAAAGCTTAAGATGAGCCAGTTTGCTTTTTGGAAGGGTAAGTTAAATGTTGTGGAGTGTACAGCAACTAAACTGCTCTGACACTCAAGCTGGCACATTTTCAGTACCGTGGTATCTATCTCTGCACTGCACTGCAGTAAAGAATGTAAACTTTAACTTGAAATATGATTAAAGGTGCCATTATCTAGTTTAAAGTTGCCTAAACAAAGAGAATTTCTCTTCATTTCTCTAGTTGCATTAGTTAATGCTATCCCCATAATGTTAACTGGCTGGCATAGGAACTACCCTGATTGTCAACTAGTTTACCTCTGTTGGGACAAATAGAGCATGACTGCATTCATTGTCAGACTCAGATAGTGGAGGCAGAAGTTGGATCCTTCATCTACTTGCCAAATGATGCTGTCATTCAATATTGTACATTACCCAGTGATTACTTTCTGGGTGACTTAATTTTCCTTTTCTCAAAAGAGTTTCTATGTCAAAAATTATGGTGGGAAATTTGCAGAGCTACTCTCAGTTCATACCTTTCTTCTAATATAGCTCATTATCAACCTCAAAAAACATTTTGTGTCATAAATCAATAATCTGCGGCAAATGAGTGTGGGGAAGAATATACTTATTTTTACTGAGCACAATATTACAACAAATTCCAACTTCAGGGAGATTTACTCTATTTTCTTCAGGCAGATGCTAAATAGTCAATTTGATTTAGGTAGAATTAGCTGGCTTTTCCTTTTGTATTCAAAATTGTACAACTACTTTTCCCACCAAGATTAACAAAACTCAGTATCCAGTCTGGGTTTTTTTAATTTAAAGATTTTTTTATTTATTTATTTTTTATTTTTTCCAAGGAGCTATGCATGGAAAAAGGTACAAAATAGCTGTGTGTAAAAGATCAATAATGGAACATAACTAAAAATCCATTTTGCCCATCACCCCAACCTAAAATAAAAAACTGCTGTGGTACCTTGTTCCTGTCTTTGGTCATCTCTGCTTAATTTAGTGTTCAGTCTGTATGCATGACTATACTAAGTGGTTGCATCCCAAAAACTTGTATCACTAGTGAGGTTCTAGAGAAACTTCCTTTTACTCCAGTGCTTAGTTTAAGAAACAGACTTCTCAACATAAAAGAACTTCAATTAGAAGTCAAAGGGAAAAAACAGCAAAATAAACCAAAACCGCAGTATTCAAGCTCAAAGCTATCTGCTGGCTGATGAATGTAACATTATAAATGAAATGTTAGCAGATCCTGATTTAGGATGAAGCAGAACATGTACCAGAGAAATAAATATTTTTGAATCAATTACACATACTTCTCTGATAGTTAAAATGGAGTTATGATCTAGGGATTGCAGAAACAAAAAAAGCTATGAAAGGATACTTTGAAAATGCCTCAATAGGG
This sequence comes from Psittacula echo, assembly GCF_963264785.1. Lineage (NCBI taxonomy): Eukaryota > Metazoa > Chordata > Aves > Psittaciformes > Psittacidae > Psittacula > Psittacula echo. Next base: position 46,126,381 of record NC_137739.1, read on the forward strand.
TTGTTTGGCTCTACCCAAGTGGGACTTTACTGTGACATTGGGTTGGTTTCAGCTGTGAAATATGTTTATAAATAAAGGAAGAAAACAATGTTTATGTTTTTGTTGGTAATACAGACCTGTAGACTGAAGAGGGTATTAGGAACTGGGAAAGAATGAGGATTACTCATTCTTCAAAATGAGGAATTTAAAACTTCTGTTTGATTGGTTTTGGTGTCTTGGTCAAAAATTTTTTATCGATTCAAGATTCTTCTGTTTGGTATTTTTCCTAGTTCCTGAGAGCAGATGTTCTACAATAATTATTAACCTTTCTTTTATCCAGGATAATGAATGAGCCCAGGTTAAGGGAAAAGAACAACAACAACGACAACAAAAAGGCATATAGTGAATACAGATGCTCTTTATTTCCTGATCAGAGCAGTAGAAAGTTCTCTTTCTTTTTTCTTTTTTTTTTTTTTTTTTTTAAACAGGTAATGTCACCATTTCTTGATCCTCCCACCCCTGCTTAAAACCGAAGATTAATTTTACAAATTGACCAGAGCTTGACTACAGGGAAAAGAAAAATTCCTTTAAAAATGTGGAGAAGTTTCATTAATTTATTATATAAACTCAGTTCAGTCCTCCTGCAATTTTCAAATTGACTGCTGAAGGACAAATATTTTATTTGTAGTGGTTTTGCTTTTTTCAAGTTATTACTTCCGCAGAGAAATATGTAGACAATGATTTTTCATGTAGATACATTCAGACACGAGAAATATTTTTTTTTGTATAACAGTGGCTGCATAATGAGATTTTTTCCTCGTCTGTTGTGCAACTTCATACTGAGATCTACCAATTTGTCATTTGTTATAATTTTGCTTCAAGATAATTTATTGCATTTATTTTTCTCCTTTGAAATTAACATTGTAAGATTGATACATGTGAAATATTTATACGCTAGTAATTACTAATTTTTTTTGGTTTTTTTGTTATTATTGCTGAACATTATTAGGTACAATGCCTAGTTCTTTTTTACACTGAATTCTGAGCATAACCCATCAAATGCAGTAATTTGTATCTCTGAAAAATTAGACTCATGAAAACTCATGAAACTTTCTGAACATTGTCATAACAAGATTTCTGTGGAGTTATTTCTAATTTATATTAATATAAATGATACTTGAGATGACACTAATTTTTCTTGCACAATTCAACAGGGACAGCATAGAAATTAACTCTAAATATTGATCTGAGATTTGTTACATTCAGTCGTCTTATTTTTCAATTCGGCTGCTTTACAGATATTTGGAAGTTATACAATAGTATTTCTTTGAAAAAGTAGAAAGCCAGAGTTCTTCACATGTTCCCGTGACCGCTCATTCTGGAACAGATTCCTGTACTAACTGTTCTCATGGAGTTGTTGGATTCTGATGAACACTTGTGCTTTTAAATAGAAGTATCAATTACTTTTCTTTTTACTTGGCTTTTTTTTTAATCAGTAGAAAACTTTTCTGGAAGAATTTTGTTTAACAACTTATGGCTCCACTTCTGTGTGGAAATGCAACAAAACCAAATTACATTTGTAGCTTTTATAGTCCCATAAAGTCATTTGAAGAAGCAACATGAACAGAAGAGCATGTAATAACTGATAGCAGAGCTTATGGAACATCCTCAGGATGGGCTAATGCATCCATAATCCACAATATGATTTGCTCACAAAAAAACCCATATGTACTATTTAGAAGAAACATCTTTTTGGATTAAAGTTTATTTAATTCATCAACATTTGGAGTGTCAGCAAGTTGCACTCATTAAGTTTGTAAGTGGCAGCAAATGGGTGGGGATGATGACCAGGGCTGCTGTTCAGAGGGACCTCAAGAGGCTGGAGGAATGCGCTGACAGGAACCCTCTGAAATTTAGCTGTGGGAGATGCAGAGTCCTGCTTCTGGGAAGGAAGAGAACCTTGAAACAATGGAAGCAGGGGACTGACTGGCTGGGGTTCAGTTCCGTGGAAAAGACCTTGGGGCCCTCAGGAAGGCAGTGACCTGAGCATGAGCCAGCAGCATTTCCTGACAGCAGAAAGGTCATCAGCATCTGAGGCTCTATTTACTACAGCAGAACCAGTATGCTGTGAAAAATAATTATCCCCCTATACATGGCAGTCCTTTAGCCACATGTAGGTACTCTGTGCAGTTTGGGTCTCAGTTTACAAGAAACCTTGGTTACTGTTTACAGGAAAACCCCCGGTAATTTAGAGAACCACCAAGATGATTGGAGTCTAGAGCACTTGCCCCGTGTGGAGAGGCTGAAAGATCGAGGCTCACTTAGCTTTAGAAGAAGTGGCTTGGAAGTGACCTGATAGCAGCCTGTCAATACATCTGGGAGCAGGAGGCTGGATTCATGCAGAATTTAATTTCAGTAGAAGAACCATAATATGAAGCCAATGAAGTTGCACAGCATGGTTTGTCTAACATAATGCATAGAAAATTGTTCACAAAACTATTGCACTGTAAATCTTTGCTACTTTTAGGTAGTTTTATTGTCTGAGGAGTACTCAGTTTGTTAATAATTTGGAACATCCAATTTTCATTTCAAAGATGTCAATAGTGATCCAGAATAAAGTAAGTCTGAAAGAAACCTTAGCAAAACATTCACATAGATATAAAATAGTTTCTCATCTCTTTTTCTGGAAGCTTTGAGCAGCAAACCGTTTTCCGGCGTAGCTAAGAACACTTCTGAATAACTGAAAAAAAAATTAAACTAGAATTTAAAGAAAAAGAAAAAAGGTTTCTCATGCCCACTGTGTCTTCATTTAATATTCTTGATGTTAATAAATTATTGCAATAGGATGCAATAATAGTAGATTTCTGTGTGACAGGAGCAAATTTTCATTTAAAATAAGACCATCCATTATAATCAGAGATAGGGTACTTGAACTGAATATCACCACTCAGTTAAAATAAAAAATAACGGAAGTGGCATCTCTAATAGAAAATGTCAAATGAATACATGACAAGTGTTGCATATTTAAAATATTTTCTATAAGTCATGTATGCCATTTTAGATTTTAGAATTTAAAAAACACTTTACTGCTTTTTAGTTGGCAGAGGACACTACATCTGTAATTTTATTTGACACGTCATAGTCCCCAGAGCTACTTAACTATATGCTCTGTATGACAATAGACAACTGAAACGAATAAGCACTAAACCCACAAACTAATTATAAATGCAAGTTGGCAGACAGAACATAAAGTCGTAATTGACTCTAGGGACTCCTGCAACATATCAAATTAAGAAAGGGCTTTAGGTTGTGTGTGAGTATCAGCGTGACCCCTGGAATAAGTATCAAAACCTTATTGGACAACAATAAATGAAAAAATACACATTTTTGCCTCCATTATTTATTACAGATTTGTAAATGAAAAGTCACTGTTTCAAGCTGATGATTTTCAGAAGCTAGCATAGAATTTTGCAACTATGTGTTCAGGATTATAGAAATGGTGTGGTTTAGATCATAAAGTTTATGAAGAAATGAAAAAAAAGTACAAATACTTAGTCATCACAAGCTTGTAGTGAAGCAAAACCACCACATGGTGTACTGAAGCGAAAAAGGGTAGGAGTTATTTTTTGAGGTTGTTGCAGGTTATTTGTCTCTTGATGTTCTACTGTGTTCTACTTATTTACTTCTTGTTATTAAGAAAGATATGAATCACCAAGAATCATAACTGCTTTTTTTTTTTTAATCTGGTTCTTTTCCTGCTGCATACAAAAGCATTTTGTTCTTCTTGACAGTGCCCAGCCTTGTTAAATCAACTGCTGTGATTTTTCTCAAATACAATTTACAAAATTATCACCTTACTTTAAAACACACAAACTATGGATGATTGATAATTAATTTAATTATTAATGTGGTCTTCATGGAGCAAGTCTGTTCACCATACACTCCAGTAGCTGTTGGTTTACCAGTGAGTAAAAGAGAACTAATGGTAATACCAGAGATGCTTAAGGAATATATTGCCTCTTTATTCCAATTCTTATGGTTATGAGGACATTTCAGAAGGGGAGAGACAGATATAGGAGCAGGACACAACAGTATACATTAAAGCTTTCTAAATAAATGAAACAATGAAATTGATCATCAGGTTGCAAAATGTCTCATTAGAATCTACACTGAAAAACTGGAGGGTGGCAAATAGAAAATCTGAATAAGGAAAATGCTAGATCCTGGGCAGAACAGTTCAGTAAACCTTCGATTACAACAGAATTACTTAAAATTGTACCTGAAGAGGACTGTAGAACGAGTTGAGTAGGTATATATAGCATGATAGAGAAAATCAATGCAAAAAAAAAAGGAAGCGCTCCCAGTCCTTGCTGCTGGACTGTATCAGTTTGAAAGCTGCATTCCTAATCTCATCTAATCAAGTTTTTTCCAAATACTGTACACAGTATAACAAATACTTTGTATATTTGCACTACTTCTCTGTACTGATACTAAATGTTATAGGAATATCACATAAAAGCCACAGCTGTTAGAGTTTTCCTATTTCTCTTGTTTAGCAAGAAAACTGTAAATCATATTTTGGGTTAAAATAAGAGCAAAGAAAAACATAGCCAGAATTACAGGCTGGCATGATTCAGACACATAAACCCATCTCTGAATTGATTTAAAATCTAACCCAACTTCAGGAAGACCCTGAACAGGATGAGGTCAAATTTCAAGTGAATCATGAGACAATAACAATTTTTTAAAGAAGAGAGAGAATGGATGATTATAACTCCACAATGATAATTTGTTTAATCAGGTCCAGACAGAGTAGTTCTATGCTTTCACTCTATTATGGTTGCAGAATTAGAAGAGCTATATAATTCCATCCATTCAACATGACACTGCTCCATGGAAATGTGTAACTGCATACTTATGATAGTTATGTTCTTTATTTACAGATATTAATCTCTGATTAAAATAATTTTTATTGAAAGCATCATAGTTAAATGTATACGATATATGAAGCATAGAGAGAGTCTGATATATAACCTTAACAAAAATGTGTTAGAAAAGGACTTTTAGTACTTGTACTAAGTATGACAAAAATATTTTATTTCAATTGTATGAATTAAGGTCAAAAGCTATGCTAAACCTGGATATCACTTAAGAGAATGCCACATTGAAAACATAACCAACACTGCCAAACCTCTCAATTTCTCATTCCTGTATTCTAATGTTCCTGAAAAATTGGCTTCTTTCTTTTGACGCTGCTGTTAATGGGCATGCTGTTGATTCTGTACCCTCCAGGCTATGGGCTTCTGTGAAAAACCTGGGAAGAATCCAGGAGAACACAAGTTCCACTGCAGCCAAGAAGGGAGAAAATAATTTGTTTACATAAGCATATTCACTCTTACCTTGCTTTATACAGGATGTTGTTGTGTTTGCTGACCTTCCCTCTCAACCAGAAGTTCCACTCCTAATGCAGATTTGGATAACACTTTCAAAGTTTGGGTCAGGCTATTTAGGAACATACTGACAATCCTACTGTCCTACATCAAGGTCTAATCAAGGTGAGATTTGCAACAAATGTTATACTCAGGGCCATCCTGAGTAGCAGAGGCAAGGGGCAGGCAAGTAAAGTAATGCTGCCATATCCTCAGGCACCTCAAACACTTGGCTTGTACTTAATGCAAATTTGAGCAATGGGATTAGAAAAACTGAAATCTGTCTGTCAGATTCTTAAAAAAGTTTTCCATCTTAATGTCTCCTGTCCTGAGGCGTTGCAATGTTTTAACATGCATGTCTTTAATCTTGGCATATTTTCCTACATTTTAAAAACTGTTAGTGTGTGATGTCACATTTACAGCCAAAATTAAGTAAAAATGCATTAACAATAACATATTGTTGCACTAGCCTAACGTGTTGCACAATCAACATGGAGCCAGAAATAAAATGGGTTTTGTACATGTTCTGTGGGATCAAAGCATCATTACTGTTAGCTGATATATAAAGAACAGAGTAAGCTGCTAATAGAAGTAAATATTTAATACAACATTCTTTTAGTTTTATGCTATTCTGGTTTTGATTTATGGTTTTGAACTGTGATTTAGATCTGTTGCCAATCATCTCACCAGAATTTTCCTATAGATACATTTTGTGGGATTTGCTATAGATATAGCTCCCTCTGCTCCCAAATCTGTCTCTCTAGAAAGTTTTATCTTCTTGTTCATGTGAATAACGTATTGCTTATTCAGGCTTGGCAGAAATCTTATCAATGTGCATAACAGCCTGGCTCTGTGGTGCCTAAGGAAAGGACAAGCAGTAGTGGGCACAAACTGAAATACAGTATATTACATTCAAACATAAGAAAACCTTTCTTTATGGTCTGTGTAGCCAAGCATTGGAACAGGCTGTCAGCATGGGGGGTGGACAAGCAATCTACAGGTCCCTTCCAACTGACCAGTGACTCTGTAACTCTGTGAGTGATGCCAGAATTTACTGTGTGAAACTATGAAAGATACTGGTTTGTGTCACATCTTTCGGGATTCATCTATAGCTGCATAAATAAGATATACTTCATTAGCACCTTATACTGAAAATGACTGTATTTTGTAAGTCATCTCCTTTTTATTTTTCTGAATCCACAGTTCAGTGCTTTAGAAGACCTTGTTAGAACTGCTAAATGTTAGCACATGGCTTTTAGTTTCTATGAGAGATTATAAATGAGTAAAGCTTTCCTTACCTAAGGACTAAGACACAATATTTGTATTAGGCCAACAGATTAAAAAAACACTTCTAATTAAAGAGCATCAACTGTCATGCCTTAAACACAGCAGCTCATCCATTTTAATCGGTGTATAAAGTGATGGATTACCACGAATGAATTTATTCCAGCCATGTTCTCCTCTCTGATAAAAGTAATGTCACAAATTTCAGCTGGTCATGGTAGTTCAGAACTACAAGATAGGATTTGCATTGTAATTTTGGTATGTTCAGATACAATTAAAATGGTTTAATCAGTAAATTTTCATTCTACTGAAACAATATTTTTAGAAAATATAATGTGTCCTGGGTTCAGCAGTAGCAGTCATTCAACAGCTGGTGCAGTGCTGTGTTTTTGACTCTCAGCCTGAGAACAGTGCTGATAACACCGATGTTTTTAGTTGTTGATCAGTAATGTTTACTCTGACCAAGGACTTTCTGAGTCTCATGCTCTGCCAGGGAGGAGCGAGAGCCGGGAGGAAGCAGAGACAGGACACCTGACCCAAACTAACTAAAGAGGTATTCCATACCACAGCATGTCATGCCCAGTATATAAACTGGGGGCAGTTACCCAGAAGGGCTAGATCACTGCTGGCCTTGAGCAAGCGCTCTGGAGGTAACTTCCCCTCTTTCCTCCCCGCACTCCCGGAGGGATGGGGAGAAGAATCAAAAGAATGTAACTCCCATGGGTTGAGATAAGAACAGTCCAGTAACTAAGGTATAACACAAAACACTGCTGCTACCACCAATAATAATAATGATAAGAGAAATAACAAGGGAAGATAATACAACTGCTCACCACCTGCTGACTGATACCCAGCCCAACCCAAGCGTGATCTAGCCTTCCGGGTAACATATATATATATATATATGAATGAGACAAGAGTGATGGTATATTGAAAAATGTGAGAACTGAGCATGAGGTGAATGGTATGGGATAAGGGGTGAATACTGTTCTGGGTTCAACAGTAGCAGTCATTTTTCTCCTTCTTAGTAGCTGGTGCAGTGCTGTGGCTTTGACTTTCAGCCTCGGAACAGTGCTGATAACACCGATGTTTTTAGTTGTTGCTAAGTCATGTTTAGTTTGACCAAGGACTTTCTGAGTCTCATGCTCTGCCAGGGAGGACGGGAAGCCAGGAGGAAGCAAAGACAGGACACCTGATCCAAACTAGCCAAACTAGCCAAAGAGATATTCCACACCACAGCACGTCATGCCCAGTATATAAACTGGGGGCAGTTACCCGGAAGGGCTAGATCACTGCTCTGGTTGGGCTGGGTATCGGTCAGTGTGTGGTGAGAGGTTGTATTCTCTTCCCTTGTTGTTTCCCTTATCATTATTATTATTGGTGGTAGCAGCAGCGTTTTTGTGTTATACCTTAGTTACTGGACTGTTCTTATCTCAACCTATGGGAGTTACATTCTTTCGATTCTCCTCCCCATCCCTCCAGGAGCGGGGGTAGGAAGGGGGAGGAGTGAGGAGCGGCAGTGTGGTTCTGGGTTACTGGCTGGGCTAGAACCACAGTACACTGTAACATAAATATTGGTTTGATTTGAACTTTTACTCTTATTCTGCACTTTTAAACATCCACTTTCATTAATGGACAGGAAAGTGTTATAGAGAACAATTTAAATCACCTCTTTCACAAATATGTTAATTACAGTCCTCTGTAGATAGGTTACAGCCCTCTGTAGATAGATTTGGCTCCCAAGTCTAAATCCAAAGTCTGAGTGACTGCAAAAGTCTAACTGACTCCAAAATCTAACTGAACTTCTTCTCCAAGATTTATTTAGGAATGCAAACATTTCCAAAGGAGATATTAAAGACCGTATAGCTTGTGATCTGCAGATTAAGTCATCTCCAAGCAGGTCTGGACATGTCATAACAACCTTTATAGAGCAGAACAGAATGTTACATTACAAATGTCTGTATTTGAAGAATTGACAAGGCTCTGGACACATACTTGATTTACAAAACTTTTCTGTGTATATAGAAGTACTGTAAATTTTACCAATTATTTATCCATATGTGTAATTTGTTTTTGTAGTGCTGGACTTTTGCAAAGAGGAATTTTATTATTTTTCCACACAATTCTTCTCCAAAGCTATAATTCTCAATGCCATTGCAATAGTTTCTCAAATAAATTATTGAAATAAAGCAGTATTTAATTATGTGACAGGGCTAAGAAAGAAAGTACGACTTAACTCTATAGTCTCACTTGTATAACACAAGCAGCTTCATTTCAGCTATTTTGCCTTGAATAGACCTCTCTCAGTTGGATTTTGTTCAGACAGTACTTCCTAAAATTCTCCAAATCTATTATGAGATTGAGACTGTCACTTCATACCTAGCTCCATAAGTATCCTGTTAAATTTTCCTCCTCCCACCTCCAAGTTGCTTCCATCTAATTTGTACTCAGCTAGATTCCACTTCCAGTTATAGCTCCTGCTTATATCTTTAAGGAAGACCTATTAACCTGTTGCACATATTCTCCCTTGTATACGCTGTAATTAAGTTACTTCTCAGATTTTCTAATTTGTACTTTGGAAAACTTTTGTCTAGCAATATAGTAAATTTCTTCAGCTTCTGAACAATCCAGTTTTTAAATATCCACTTAAAATCTTTAAGACAGATATCTTAATGTTGTATCTAAATCTTTAGACGCAACATTCAAGGTAAGGTTAGTGATCAGTCAGGGAACAAGTAGCTGAAATACAAAAAGTGAAAAGCGAAAGCTTTTTAAGCCCATTGTTCTTAAAAAATCTTAACCACAGAACTTATTTTTCTATAAAGTAATATTTCCACTTCTGAAGATTTTCTATATGCATCTTTGATGTGATTCCTGGAGGATATAGCTAGAAAGTTTCACAATAACTTTTAGAATTGCAAAATGTCTTTGGTCTCACTGTATGCTCTTTAATTTCCTCTGCTGCAAAATTTAGAATTTTTTTCACATGCATTTCAATGAATTTTCATCACTCAAGTATCTAGAAGAAGAAAATTTAGTGTCATATATATATTATTCTGTAATAGAATTAATTAAGTTGACTTAAAATTTGGCCCATCAGCTTTAAAATGAGCCAATAGAAGTCACTTAGAAGTCCAATAGAAGACACTTGTGACAGAGCTCTATACACTTATTACCTCAGAAATTCTCCCTGCAATACATAGCACACCCTCTCCTTTTTACACAAACTGAGAAAGGGAGAACAAAGGGTAGAAGTCACTATGTATGAGTCCATATTCATCATGAGGAAATTTCTTCGGAGCATTTTTGACACAGAACATAGGCCTAGGCTCATTTAACCCTAGGCAGGTCTTAAAAGGCTTCTAAAGGTGGTTCTCTACTTTCACAGACCAAAAAGGGAAACTAGGGAATTTAGTCCTACCAGGCTGACGTTAATATACCATGGTATAATGTTCCTCTAAATCATGTGAGGAAATGCCATTTATGACTGTGCATTATGAGTTTTGAGGGCTTGGAAAATAAAATGGGTTCTGGAAGGAAAAAGGAACTTAAAAGGTCAAGCAATTAATTCTTTCCTACCCAGTGTTCTCTTCCTGTTATTTTTGTATAAGGGGACACAATGCAGTGAGATTTAAATGGCTTATCACTGGAGCAATAACTGATTTGAATAATTCCAACAGAAATTTTAGAATTTAACCTATCAGAAATTATATGTTAGTCATCAAAAATAAACTCTTTGAAAAATTTGGGCTTAGTGAAGAATTTGGGCTTAGTGAAAGTTGTGCTTGATAGAAGCATAAGCTATGTAACACTAGGAAAGAGAGACATTTGTTAGAATCATCATAGAATCATAGAATAGTTAGGTTTGGAAAGGACCTTAAGATCATCTAGTTCCAACCCCCTTGCCATGGGCAAGGACACCTCCCACTAAACCATGCCACCCAAGACTCTGTCCAACCTGGCCTTGGAAACTGCCAAGGATGGAGCAATCACAACTTCACTGGGCAACCCATTCCAGTGCCTCACCACCCTAACAGTAAAGAACTTCTTCCTCATATCTAACCAGAACTTCCCCTGTTTAAGTTTGAGCCCATTACCCCTTGTCCTATCACTAGAATTCCTGATGAAGAGTACCTCCACAGCATCCTTGTAGGGCCCCTTCAGATACTGGAAGGCTGCTATGAGGTCTCCATGCAGCCTTCTCTTCTCCAGGCTGAGCAGCCCCAACTTTCTCAGCTTGTCTTCATATGGGAGGTGCTCCAGTCCCCTGATCATCCTCATGGCCCTCCTCTGGACTTGTTCCAACAGTTCCATGTCCTTCTTATGTCGAGGACACCAGAACTGCACACAATACTCCAAGTGAAGTCTCACGAGAGCAGAGTAGAGGGGCAGAATCACCTCCTTCGACCTGCTGGTCACGCTGGTTTTGATGCAGCTCAGGATATGGTTGGCTTTCTGGGCTGTGAACACACACTGAAGCCAGCTCCTGTTAAGTTTCTCATTGACCAAACCCCTCAAGTCCTTCTCTGCAGGGCTGCTCTGAATCTCTTCTCTGCCCAACCTGGAGCTCTGCCTCGGATTGTTCCTACCCAGGTATAGGACCTTGCACTTGGCATGGTTAAACTTCATAAGCTTGGCATCAGCCCACCTCACAAGCGTGTCAAGGTCCCTCTGGATGGCATTCCTTCCCTCCAGTGTATCAGCCGAACCATACAGCTTGGTGTCATCGGCAAACTTCCTGAGGGTGCATTCAACCCCACTGTCCATGTCACCGACAAAGATGTTGAACAAGACCGGTCCCAACACCGATCCCTGAGGGACACCACTCGTTACTGATCTCCAGCTGGATACTGAGCCATTGACCACAACTCTTTGCGTGCAGCCATACAGCCAGTTCTTTATCCGTCGAGTGGTCCACCATCAAATTGATGTCTCTCCTATTTAGAGACAAGGACGTCGTGTGGGACAGTGTTGAAGGCTTTGCACAAGTTCAGGTAGATGACATCAACTGCTCTGCCCCTGTCCCCATCATAAAAGGCCACCAAATTGGTCAGGCAGGATTTCCCCTTAGTGAAGCCATGCTGGCTGTCACCAAGCACCTTGTTGTCTTTCATGTGCCTTAGCATGCCTTCCAGGAGAATCTGCTCCAAGATCTTGCCAGGCACAGAGGTGAGACTGAGTGGTCTGTAATTCCCTGGATCATCCATTTTCCCTTTCTTGAAAATGGGGGTTATATTTCCCTTTTTCCAGTCATCGGGAACTTCACCTGACTGCCATGATTTTTCAAATATGATGGCCAGAGGCTTAGCAACTTCATTCGCCAGCTCCTTCAGGACCCGTGGATGGATTTCATCAGGTTTCATGGACTTGTGCACATTCAGGTTTTTAAGATGATCTCGATCCTGATCCTCTCCTCCAGTGGGCCTAGGGTCTTCATTCTCACAGTCCCTGCATCTGCCTTCCAAGACCTGGACATTGTGGTTGAAGCATTTGCCAGTGAAGACTGAGGCAGAGAAGTCATTGAGATCCTCAGTCTTCTCCAAATGCAGGGTAGCCAGTTCTCCTGATAGCTTCCAGAGAGGGCCTGTATCGTCCCTAGTCTGTCTTTTGTTTGCTACATACCTGTAGAATCCCTTCCTGTTATCTTTCACATCCCTTGTCATATTTAATTCTAACTGGGCCTTAGCTTTCCTAACCTGTTGTTAAAATTGCCAGCAAACTGAACATTTAGCCTTAGGGATCTGTATGTTAAAATATTAATAGAGTAAAATTTTAGTATAGTAAAATGTAGTGTGAAGGAAGATGTCATTTCTGTAAGATACACAAATGCCACCTTGAGTATCAAAGCATTGAATATATTTCTAGTAATTCAGATATGTATTATATTTTCTGTATGTGGAGTAGAACCTTTTTTTATTGGGGTAACTCACAGACTCTCTTGATTGTTAGTACTATACAACATATATATTTAAAAGGTAGTTGACAAAAAAGGAGAATCTGAATTGAGTAACTAGTGGTTCTGGGTTTAGTAGACAATGGATTAAAAGTATATACAGAAACTTTCTGAATTGTTAGGAGTAAAAAGTTACAAAAAAAGTTTTCAAATTTTTTGTTAGATTTAGCAAGACTGTACGTAAACAGCAGGATCAAAAATAATTGTCTTCACTTGAGTACAGGATGGTGCTCCTGTATTTTTGCATGTGCAGTGAGTACAGATAAAGGAGCTTCGATTTCTTGCCTTCTGCATCAGGAGCTTGGTCCAGGGTTTGCTCAGTGGAAATGCTCCTATTGATTTCAGTGACTTTGGATCATACTTTAATTCTATTGTGACTGGATTGAAAACCAATATATTTCTCTCTTTGGAATTCTATTTTCCCAGTTTCATTTAGAGAGTTTTGGTTATCTTTAATTCTTTTACTGCTGCACTTAGGAAATGACTCAAATAATTCAACTTACTTCCTAATTAGCATATTTTGTTATCGGCTGCCAAGATAATTAAATACTTAATATAAATTTGGGCACTTAAAATGACAAAAATATTGCTGATAAGAATAATGGAGGAAACAGAAAATCAGAAAAAAATTACAAGGATAATTCAAACCGCTTCATCTGTAAATAATGAGAATTTAATGAGGCTGATATTCAAAAAGTCTCTCACTTCTTAGTATATAAAATATTCATTTTTCACATTAATTATCTTTCCAGTAACATTCTTAGGACACTACTTGAAGAGAAAAGGTTATGTGAATATAAGTAATTTTCATGGAGCTGTTTTTCTCTGCTCCTAGAAAAATCAGTTCACCTGTGGATTTCAGCATGGTGGTGTGGTGCTGAAAGGAACATTTCATTACATGTCTGATCTGTTAAAAAAAAAAAAAAAATTCAAAGTTCAGGAAACTCATACCATAAAACAATAGGCTGTCTGGCCCTTTTAATTACAAATCTGAACTCTCTGAGGTCTTGTGATATACAACCTGCCCTTAGAATAAGTTTTGTAAAATACCAAGATCCACAGCCAGCAAAGAAAAACAAATACGATACTGACATTATGGCATTGGTCCATACTATTTGAACATTATTCTTTCAGATCAAAATATCACAACTATTGGGAAAAATTTCAAGCTCTTTACTGTAGTGATTCAAGCACACAGGAAGTGCCGCCAGTGAAAGAATTTTTCCATCTGCTCTAGGCGTTTACATTTATTGAGATGAATTGTTCCCTGGAGGTACTGGACTCTTTCCATTTACTACAGGAAACTCTCAATGGGTAGATTAAATGGAATGATCAGCTCTTAGAAAGAGAAAATTAGGTAAATTGAGACCCACTCTGGAAATTGGTTCAACTGTGTGGAGTATCTCCTAATAATATATTAAGTTGAAAAAGAACAATTGTATATACTTTTGTATGAGAATCTGGAGCCGTATGTACCTGTTTGTGAAATATGATAATATATGTTTCAGGAGTTTATTCATTACTTTTAGCTTTGAAAGTATTTATGTAGTGTATATTAATTATACAATATTTCTTGTCAACAAATTTTGGTATCATAATGAAGTTTAGGGGGTGGTGAAGATGGGGAAAAAAAAGAACAACCTGAAAGAAAGAAAAATGCCAGGAATTATAATCAAGACAAAATTACATGATCTAAGATTAATAGCAAAATTAAGGGAGAAAGAAAATAGTGTGTAAAACTGAAAAATGGATGGCAGGGTACTGGTGCATTGTTCTGAACATCTATCCCAGTTACCTGTCTCTTATGAAGAAAGTTTGGTGCCAACATATCACTGAAAGCTGCAGTTGAGAGTCTTCAAACAGAATTTGGTGTTCAAGAAAGAAAGATTTATTGAAAGGGTTAAGGTAAATTAGGCAAGTGAGACAGAAACAAATGCAAACTTCATATAATAAAATCTTTAAAGATCATGGAAATGTTTTGGATCTAGAGTGGGGAAAAAAAGAAGACATAATGACAAAAAGGGGTTTTCAGTTATTTTAAGAAACAACCAAAATGATCTGGACATTACCATAAAAACATAAAGGTCATTTTAATCAGTATTTTTGTTATGTCATCCAGAGATGTTCAAAGCTATTGAAAAATATCAAGAAAGTTTATGGTGACATATGGAATTATGTCCTGAAAACAAAACTAGTCTGGTAAACTATGTTGTCAAATTATGTCAGCCAACAATAATGATTTCTGTGTTAAAGTGCTGAGTAGACCTGTCAAAAGTAAGAGGCTTTTACAGGAGGTGAAGAAGACAAATTTACTGTTGTGCTGCTACAAGAAACACATTTACAGATCACTGATGGAAATTTTTGAGAACAACATGGGCATAAAACCACACTATTGCCCAAGACAGCTTAAGAGGGAAAGAAGTGGAAATTTTATTACCTGAACATAACCTGTGTCCTCAAAGGCATATTTTGACCAGATAAAATTTGCAAAATAGAAAAGCCTTCTTTAAAATGCAGAAGAATACTCATAACTAAAGACAATCAGGATTTAATCTGTTATTTGGTAGGGTTCTTAACGAATGACAGATGAAGATGTTGTATTGATAGACAGAAAAAAAAACCCTGTAAAATCATAACCCTGACTGGTCAAGAGAGTTGAGAGTTATGCAAAAGACAATTTCTAAAAAAAAAAGCTAGTCATCTTTTCTGAGAGAACAAGTTATGAATGGCTCTTGAAAGATGATAATAGGACTATAACTTATTACATTATTTAAAACAAGGCATACCACATTCCAAATGAACTCCGCCATCTGACCCAGTATATATACATATAAGCAGTCTCCAGTATTAAATAGAATACAATACATAATCTCAGGCAATTACAGAAACACATTCACAAAGCAAAATGTGTCAAAACCAGTCTGATACAGACGTATTTCCCCATCTGTCAGAGCAAACACTTATAAATACAGAGTAATTAACACAAACAAAAATTGGAGCAATTTTGTTTCAGGAAGCCCCAGCCTACCAGCTATATGTAGCTGCTTCTTACTTTGTGCTTGTGAAAGCTTACTCGTGTCTTTTCTTTTTTTGTGTGAGATCTTCACTTCATGATATAAATTAGTTGCTGAAGCTACAGAGCCAAGACATACAACCAAACACGGGTGCAGTTGATGTCAGATGTGATTAAGTCCAGGATTCATTCCACTGTCCTTAATAGCTGAAGAAAATCATAGTAGCTTAGAGATTTAAGGAAAACAAACTATTCTGCTAATGCATAAGACAGACTATGAATGCATTAGGAAACCATCAGGGAATCTGCATCTATGGAGAAAATCAACAAAGACAACAGGTAAGCCAAAGCATACTTTTTGGTCAAAATAGGTTTTTTAATTGACTTTTTTCTTTACAGCTTTCATAGCACAAGCCATTTAAATCCTGAATTTGGCTTCAGAAAGTAGCTTTGTTGGTATGTGGTGTGTGTGGATTTATTTTATGTATAAAATTGTACCTGCTACATAAAAGGAAATATCGACTACCTATGGCTTGGTATGGGTGGACCCAGTATCACCAATACTGACTGGTTTGGTATTTTTATAGTATGCACTAATTTTATTTAAAGTTAAGAAGACACGACTACTTTTTTCCGCTGCTTTCTTTCCAAAACTAGCAGAAAACTTTAGCAATGCATGATGAGTGAACTAGGAACAACATGATTCACCTATTTCTCCTCTGAGCCCATAGTCCATTAATAGGCATACATTTATGTTTTGAAATGGCTGAGGTTATATAAAATCTGTTTTCTTACTATTTAGAATCATAGAATCATAGAATAGTTAGGGTTGGAAAGGACCTTAAGATCATCAAGTTCCAACCCCCCTGGCATGGGCAGGGACACCTCCCACTAAACCATGTCACCCAAGGCTCTGTCCAACCCGGCCTTGAACACCGCCAGGGATGGAGCATTCACAGCTTCCCTGAGCAACCAATTCCAGTGCCTCACCAAATCCAGGGCAGCCAGTTCTCCTGATAGCTTCCAGAGAGGGCCCACGTTGTCCCTGGTCTGTCTTTTATTTGCAATGTAACTATAGAATCCCTTCCTTTTTTTCACATCCCTAGCCAAGCTTTATTCTAGGAAAGTTTAATTTCTAGGAGTTTGAAGAGTATTGACCACAATCAGATAGTAAATGTCAAAATTGTCAACACTGATTAAACATTTAAAAATATACTCCACATTTATGAGATGTACATCTGCACAGTCTCGTCTGGTTTTTCTTGCTTTTCTTTTGCCTGTCCATATCCAATGAGTGGGAACAATTAACCTACTTTCCACTGTGTCATAGATACAATGAAAATGTATCTATAGAAGGTGATCTCACCTTCCTCACCTCATTTCTAGGGACCCATTTCCCAGTATACATTGGATCATATTGTTTCCTGAGTACGTATTAAGTTTAAGCCTTTCCTAAGTTCTTTCTTCCAAACCAGTGCTAGCCTCTTTATGTGATGTCTCTATTTCCATTTTGAGAAGTGTTAATGTGCTATGTAAAAAGAGACAGAAGGACAGCAGACTGAAGAATAAAAAAAAAAATATTAAAGCTACTATTTGATCTTTACAAAAGATGGCAGATTTATTTTTGCTTTCAATTGTCACTGACTTAAATCCAGATTTTATACTATGTTGGATTACTTCTACTGCAATATGAGATGTTCTAACTTCAGATTTATTGGTTCTGTGTGTTCTAGAATAGCAATTGCTATATGTGTCATCACCTACAATAATTCCTAGAACTGTAACTCTCATATTCAGAAGTGACCTTTACAGTCAGTCAGTCTAATAACCTACAAAATAAGGGACATATAAAGTCAAATGGCAAGGTATATATCTATCTCAATAGCTTGGATTCCAACCAAAATAATAGCTAATGGTCTATGTTAACATGAACAGAAAATCTGAGTTAGCTGGAACTCACTATGTGGCTCATTAGTGGTTGCTTTTTCTTTGATTCATGGTTCCTTCATGAACTGCTTAACATCACAAGACTTACAGCTCTAACCTGTATATTGTTGATGTAAGCAACTGGTGCCTTTACTAGTAGATTCAACTGGGAGATCAAGGAATAAGTAAGCATGGAAAAATGAAGTGCTTTCTCTAGCCTTAACTTTTGGAAGTAAAATTCTGGCTGCTCAGCAGGTTAGCAAAAACTAATGCCTCAATCATAGGATCATAGAATCATAGAATAGTTAGGGTTGGAACGGACCTTAAGATCATCAAGTTCCAACACCCCTGCCATGGGCAGGGACACCCCACACTAAACCATGTCACCCAAGGCCTCATCCAACCTGGCCTTGAACACCGCCAAGGATGGAGCATTCACAACCTCCTTGGGCAACCCATTCCAGTGCTTCACCACCCTCTCAGTAAAGAATTTCTTCCTTATATCCAATCTAAACTTCCCCTGTTTAAGTTTGAAACCGTTACCCCTTGTCCTGTCACTACAGTCACTGATGAATAGTCCCTCCCCAGCATCCTTGTAGGCCCCCTTCAGTTACTTGAAGACTGCTATGTCTCCAAACAGCCTTCTCTTCTCCAGGCTGAACAGACCCAACTTTCTCAGCCTGACATTGTTTGAAATCATGCCAGCTCTTTAGTTGAGACTCGAGGAGTAGGTAGAGATTTGAAGTCTAAATGTTTGAATTAAACAATAGTGTACATAGGAGTGGGACTATTTGATGACAAAATTGAAAGCTGCACTCAGCGATGATAGAGAAGCAAAATTACTGTTTTGTGCTTCTACTGCTGAAGATATTTGGAAATTTGTTGTGTTGTGTGGAAATGTATGTGTCATGTATGTTATGTTATGTGTGGAAAAATATTTTGTGTCATGTGTGGAAATACATGTGTCATGTATGTTACATTATGTTACGTTATGCTACGTTATGTGTGGAAAAATGTTATTTTGTGTCATGTGTGGAAATGTATGTGTCATGTATGTTATGTTATATGTGGAAAAATGTTGTGTCAGATGTCGTGGTTTAAGCCCAGCCAGTAACCCAGAACCACACAGCCACTCACTCACTCCTCCCTTTCTTCCTTCCCGCCTCTCCCAGAGGGATGGGGAGATAAGTTGAGATAAGAACAGTCCAGTAACTAAGGTATAACACAAACCCACTACTGCTGCCACCAATAATAACAATGATAAGGGAAATAACAAGGGGAGAGAATATGAAACTAAAAGGGGAAAAGGAAAAGAAAACAATAAACACAAGTAATGCAGAATGCAATTACTGACCACCCACCGACTCATACCCAGCCTCACCCAAGCAGTGATCTGGGCCTTCAGGGTAACCCCCTCCAGTTTATACACTGGGCATGATGTGCTGTGGTATGGAATACCTCTTTGGCTAGTTTGGGTCTGGTGTCCTGTCTCTGCTTCCTCCCAGCTTCCCATGCCCCTTCTCACTGGCAGAGCATGAGAGACTGAAAAGTCCTTGATCAGAATAAACATTACTTCATAACAACTCAAAACATGGATGTGTTATCAGCACTGTTCTCAGGCTAATGTCGAAAACATAGTGCTGCACCAGCTACTAAGAAGGAGAAAAATGACTGCTACTTCTGAATCCAGGACAGTCAGGTAAATCAGAAGGACTAGAAAAATTTGATGCAAGTATATAGCAAGTTTTAGAGTAAATAGCCAATTTAGATGCTAGTAAGTCACCAGAACTAGATGACATTTGCTGAAAGTCTTGCCAATAAGTGCATAGGATTGGATGCAACTTGCTGAAAGGCTGGAAAACTTCAGTTTAGAGAGGAGAAGGTTGAGGTAGGATATTATTGAGGTACACAAAATGCATGAAAAAGGTGTTCACCAGATCACATAAAACAAGACCCATGGCTCACTCAATGAAAGTAGCAGGAAGTGAAAAAGGTAAAGAGAAACACTTCTCCAGAAAGCAGGCAATTACACATGAATTTCTGAAACTTGTGCTACAGGAGGTTGTAGAAGCAAACATTATCTGCAGGTTCAAAAGGGGATGAAGCAAATTCATAAGATTTTAAATAAATCATAAGATTTAATAGCTAATTTTTGAAGAAAATCCCCAACTTCTCTTCAGAGGTTGTCCAAAAAGCTGCTGGTGCTTTTATCAAAGGAACCAATATGCCATCCACAACAAAGCACTGTATTATTTTCAGTATCTAGGCTTTATCACGGAAGATGTAGCAAATCCAGTTACCAACAATTCCATTTAGCACTAGTCCACCAGGAATCAGAAATGGTTTGCATTGGACAGCTGAGCCCCTCTTATATGTGGCTCCTCTGTTCTCCCACCCTACTGTGCAAACAGATGTGTTCTTTGCCGCACTTAAGCATCTCAATGGGAAAGAAACATGAGATGATTCAATCTAATACTTGGGTCTTTTGACTTAGTGCTAGATAAAAATGAGTTTCTTTATGAAAACTGGGGTTAATGTTCAGATCCAGATTAAGATTTTACTAAATAAAAATCAGTTTGACTTAGTTGTCTGTTTCTTCCTTGATTTTAGATAAGGAAGAGGGATCAGAAAACACTCAGACATATGGGGAATACTGCACTGTTTAAAGATGGGAGAGTCTCTTCTATACTATGGCTTAGGTACCTCTTTTTATCAGTCTTCCTGTACAATACCTACTATGACTTTGAGATAGAATCTAGCTCTAGTCTTTTGCTAATATAAGGTTGCTTCACTAATACGAGTGATCAGTATCTTTCTTTTTCTCCAGCAGATAGAACTAGAAACAAACTCTTAGGTTACAAAGTCCAGGCCCATGCTACCATAGGCAACCACATTATCTAATCTCTTTCTTTAACTTATCTAGTTCCATTTTAGCTAGTGTCTTGCCCCATTAATACCACTAGAAATATGTTCCAGAACCTGGTTCCTATGCTTAAAACTATTAGTTATTTGAAATTATATTAATTTATTACTTATACGAATTTATAACAGCATATTATTGAATGTGGATAAAGCTAGTGAATTGGGCTGAGTCTAAGACCTTTATGGCTTTCCCCATGGTAAAGAATGACATGCATACAATATGCAGCACAGTATCTTAAAAGCTCACAACATTATAATAACTTCACTGAGATAGTATGATTAAGATCAACTTTACAATCACATTTTGAAAATCCATTTAACTCTAGGCTTCTCCTAGGATATATTAGTCAGGGATTTTATTGGTTTATGTTCCATATACAATATGCAGTGATGTGTGAACTACTGGAGCTTCTTTTCAGGTATAGGAACAGCTTCAGTAAGAAGGCTCATTTCAAGGTTCATTAGGAATATACTTTTGTTGTTGCAAATTACTCAATAGCATCTTCTTTTAAACATGAGCTGAGGCATTGGATCAGCCAATAATATGTAACTTTTGCAGCTTGAAAGTCAAAAGAAATCTTTATTACAATCACTGATGCTGAGAAATATTACCAAAGAGCTACCTTAGCCCTATTCCCTTCCCCATCCAGGCTTTAGTTTTATTTGTTTTTAATAATATCTAACGTTGCTTTCAGCCTGCAGAGTGGATGAGAAAAGAAGAATCTCAGTACATCATGGTAGGGTGGAAAAGCTCATTTTAGTCAAGGGATGATGGCACAAGCCTGTGAAAGTCTGAGAGTTACTCTGACTCTGAAGCATGGACAGGGTCTGTGCTGAAATGCATCGCCAGTCATTTTGCAGTGCTGCAGCATAGAAACCTTTTTTGATAATCCCAGTCAAGATTTCCTGAATAAGAAATGCTATTACATCCAGAAAAGAGTTCCATAAAAACCAAAGCAGGACTCTGTACTTCTCTGTCAATCTGTAATATATATGTACTTATGTCAAGAAACCATACTTTTAAATGTATCCATGAGGAAAGGGAAGGGAACACTTCAGAAATGCTGTACATTTATTCTATTTTGCTTTAAAGCTCATTAAAGATTTTAAAACAACAAAACAACATGATGAGCATTTTCCAAAAAATATTCAATGTGCCTTTCAGACCACAGAGATAACAAAACCCTGTTGGCACAATGCTTCATTTGCTGTGATGTTGTGGTTTAAGCCCAGCTACACAGCCTCTCTCTCACTTCTCCCCTTCCTCCCCCCGCTCCTGGAGGGATGGGGAGGAGAATCAAAAGAATGTAACTCCCACGGGTTGAGATAAGAACAGTCCAGTAACTAAGGCATAACACAAATCACTACTGCTACCACCAATAATAATAATAACGATAAGGGAAATAACAAGGGAAGAGAGTACAACAGCTCACCATCCACCGATCAATACCCAGCCCGACCAAGCAGTGATCTAACCCTTCCAGGTAACTGCCCCCAGTTTATATAGTGGGCATGACGTGCTGTGGTGTGGAATATCTCTTTGGCTAGCTTGGGTCAGATGTTCTGTCTCTGCTTCCTCCTGGCTTCCCCTCCTCCCTGGCAGAGCATGAGACTCAGAAAGTCCTTGGTCAGGGTAAACATGACTTACCAGCAACTAAAAACATCGGTGTTATCAGCGCTGCTCCCAGGCTGAAAGTCAAAGCCACAGCACTGCACCAGCTACTAAGAAGGGGAAAAATGACTGCTACTGCTGAACCCAGGACATGTGGTTATTTGCTCAGGAGGCTGAGACTCCAAAGTGCTCAAACACTTAGAAAATCTCACAGGCCAATCAATTTTTGGACAAGATATGCTGTCTGTTAATTCTACTTTGCATCATTTTCATTCAGTTATATTTGGAAGCTAAACAGGAGCTTTTCCTGCAGCATGCATTTGGGGGGAAAGGGTTCTCCTGTGCCCATAGTTTTTGTAAATAACTGATTTATTCAGGTGTATGCTATATGTAGCATAATGAGGTTCCACATATAAAAAAAAATATTTTTTTAAATATTTGATTTCATTAAAAACCCGCCTCCTTCAAAATTAACTACCACCAGTTCTAAGCAGCATTTTATGGACCAATATGGGTGAAAAAAAGATTATTTAGTCAGGGTAATGCTCTCAAGGATAGTATAGTTTTCATTTGCTAAAGCACAGCATTAACTCAGTCCTGGAATGTTTGAAGGACAGTATTAGTGACATCTCTAAAAGATCACTGTGTGGCTGTGCACAGAGCAGGCTGAACCTGCTCCTTAACCATTAAATTATATGAATAAGGTCTGAATAATTTACTGGAAAACCCCTAGGTTGGAGTAAGTGTACTTTAAAATGAAATCAGTAATTCTGTGTAATAAGAGAACCAGGCTCTACTAATAAAACAGTTCATGCAGTAATCATTAGAACAGTCTTTCCTCCTCTTTCTTACAGAAATTAGCATCTGTATTTTCAGTGTTACTGAATACACAATCCCTAAGGTCAGGAATCCTACTGGTTTACCTATACTGGCTTGATCTCTCTGACATTTTTAAATTTTACTTATGAACTCTATCTCTCCCATTGTTTTGTGTTCCTGTGTTAGAACTTTGCTCATAAAGAGTCGTGTGCCGCAGAAATATTTTATTTCAGACAGTTAGAATGCTGATGAAAATCAGAATATGTAACTATAACTAAGATAGGACACATACAATATATCTTATGATTTTCATATTACATTACTGCTTCAGGCAATTAAATACTGTAGGCCTGCATTCATTTTAACAAACACCAACATTTTCATTTTCTAAAATGATTTGTATCCCAACCTCTCATATATGCTTATCTTGAAGCTTCTCATCTTAGGGATCTGATGCTAAAAAAATAAGTATATGAGTATTTGTTAACTTATGAGACTTCAGACATTCCACTAACACTTGATGGTTACAGACAACACCAATTCAGCTGTCTTTGAATAACAGGTCAATTATTTAAAATTAAAAGTGAGATCCTTTTCTGAAATCGCCATATTATCAGGATGAAACTCTTTTGAACAAGAGTCTTGATTGGTTCCTGTTAGGATAATGTCCATCACAGGCTACAAGTCTGAATGCATGTGTGCTTGCAGTGGTAAAATATATGATCAAAAAGAATCTGTGATTCCCTCAGTAGTGTTATAACCTATATAAGAAATTTGATGCATGGTAAGAACAAAGGAAATGGAAGAGGGCAGAAAGAAGCACAAGCAAGCAGTAAGTAACATATGAAGACTGCCTTTAATCCTACATTCTCTTTCGAAGTGTTAATAAATAATGCTAAAATTAATTTCTTGTGTGAGTTTTACAAATTGCCATTGTATTATTTTCATTCACATGTGGGGCTTAGTCTACATTGCTTATGTGGTAATCAAATAACCCACAATCAGTTGTTAGTCATCCTTATTGCACCACTGTGGCCTATTAGAGCTGTGTCACCAAACATTGGACAGTATTAGGATGTTATTCAGTCACTAAGAAAAAGTTCTTGCTGCTTATTTAATTGACATCTTAAAGCATAAATTTTGTTTAGCTGGCTGCTGCACATAAAAGGCCAAACTTATATTTCATTTCACACCATCGCCTTTGAATTTATTGGCTCTCTTTGTTGTCCTTGGGGAACTGCTTTGAATGCAAGGAGCTACAGTTATAATAGTTAGAAAGAAATCAGTGGTTACAGGGAGGTGATCAAACAGTAAATAAAATAACCATTTATGGCTGTTTTAACAGTATGCCTTTATGTGTGCTTGGAATTGCATCTCAGTAAAGCCCAAGCTAAGATTTAAAACTACGCGATTTCAAAGGTAGTATGCAAAACAACTTGATGTTTTTGCCAGACTCCACCCTGAGGGTAATGGCATGTTTCAAAATACTGCTGGGCAAAAAATGATATTCCACCAAATTGTTCTGTTCTGCAGCATAGCAGCATTAATTTATAACCTGTGCTTCAGTAGCAAGAGGCTTTCCGTCTTTCCCTCTCTCATTTAACATTTACATTTACTTTATTCCCTCCCCTCTTTTACTCTAGTTACTGTCTCAACTGTCTTTTTTGAAACAACTTTAAGCAAAAATTGGAGCTTAAGCAAACTATTGCAAAAGAATCAACTGAAGAAAAGTTTTTCTGTGTGTCTGCTGACAACATATATAGGTTATAATACAGTGCTGAGCTCACATACTATATTTTCTATTTGGAGATCTCTTGGCAGTTTGCACAGAAAGGAATGTGACTGATTTGATTTCATAGATGAGAAGAAAGATATGAAGCAGAAATGGAAAAAAAATTACATACAATGTGTTCTCAGTCACCACAAGCAGGTCTCTTCATGAGATTTTACTATGCTCCAGACAAAAGTGTCTTTGTATGTTATCTTTGCAATTTTCCTTAAAATGCATCAGTTACACACTTTAAATATAGCTTGGAGAGAATCTCCAACAGAACAATAGTAATCCACTAGCAAGAGTAAAAGATATGATATGGGTAATCTGTCCACAAGGAATTGGAATGAAAACACTAATTCAGTACATGCAGACTGCTGAGCATCTTAGTTTGGCAACTGTTTTGTGTCCTTGTAAGACTGGCAGGATTAAAAGCAGGAATGGAGCAGCTGATGACTTCCCCACATAAAGCCCATGTGTCATTCATCTCTTGAGTGTGCCTTTACTCGCCAACAGCTGCATTGTCACATGTGGTATTATCATCTATGACTTTTTATCAGGGTATTGTCCTGAAAAATAGTGCACACCCTCAAGACCAAAGAAATGATTGTGCGTAAAGTGTACATTACCTAATCTGTAGCAAGGAGGAATCCAGGGTCATGTAGGCACTTGCCTCTTCAAGGAAGCAATAGAAGCAATTTATGCTCCAGAGCAGCATTTTCTTTCTTATCAGCATGGCACTTGCTCTTCCCCTTGCTCTTATAAGCTTTTTTTCACCCTTGTTACAGTTTATTTTAGTGCTAGTATATTGCTTGAAAGGGAACTGGTGCACAATTTACACCCAAAGGAGTAAAATGCAATAGTAATTTGCGTTGTTTCAGTAGATTAATTACTTTTTCAGAAGCCACTTTATCTAACTAATCGCAGCTTATCAGTTATGGATTTGAAAATATTACAAATCCACTCATTCAGTATTATGATCAGATTTTCTCACAATGCTCTTTCTGTGATTCCTGGTCAGATTCCTGATGGAGAGAAGCAAGCTTCCTGGATATGTTCCATTACTGACGTAATTGTGTTTTCTTACATGACTTGCCACTTTTTTTTGTATCTAAGATATACCTTCTTCTTTATGTCATTTTATTGGCATTATGTATAAAATACACTTCATTACTGCAAGTAGTGAAGAGTTATCTTCATATACATGAGCTGCCACTTGGGAATTTTAGAATCATCTAATTTAGAGATTCTGAGAAGCAGCTCACTCAATTCCCACCTTCCCCTGGTTTTGTCATTGGTAGTACATCTACAAACAGAAAACTGCTTCTGTCCTTTTGTCTTGGATGCTTCCGGGTGCTAGAACGCTAAAGACACTTGTTTATGAGTCAGTGAGAATAGGAGCACAAACCCATTTTGATAGATAATCTGAGTTATTCTCCACACTTCCCTGTTGTTTTATTGATTCAATCTACAGAAAGACTAATTCAAATTTATATTATGTATATATATTTGTTCTGGCATCCCCAGAACTTTCTACCT
This sequence comes from Psittacula echo, assembly GCF_963264785.1. Taxonomy (NCBI): domain Eukaryota; kingdom Metazoa; phylum Chordata; class Aves; order Psittaciformes; family Psittacidae; genus Psittacula; species Psittacula echo. The sequence goes on from NC_137739.1 coordinate 46,152,628, forward strand.
TCCTCCAACATTAAACAAGATTGTTTTGTCTTTTTATCTATCAGCCACAGTGACAGCGAAGTAAGCATCAACTAATCAATTTTATTGCAAAATGAGTTTTTATGTTAAACAAACATCACCATATTTTGTTGACACAATTAAATGGTTTCAGTGTTATGCCATATATCTAACATGCACCCTAGGGAGCAGGTAGAAGCTACCACAGAAATCATGACACACGTGCTTCTGCATCAAATTAAATATTTTCCCCTTAATCCTAACACCAGCAGCTGTTAGGCACCATGGCTTACTTCATATGGCCTATATAATGAGACAAATTCAGGCAGTTCAAGTTCCTCTGCTGAATGCTGAATAAGGCCCTTCTCTCCAAGGACACTAAGACTTATTGCTGTTGAAACAGTCCTCCTCATGCAAATGAATAGATTTGGTATTCAGGTTTTATAAAGAAGAAAAACAGCACAGTTTTTTTTATTACCAGGGAGACAAAAAATAAAGTGGGTTGGTACACGAAATGCAGGAAATGCCCACTGAATTCTGTGCAAAAATCCTTTTTTTATGCCAAAACTGTCCTAAAAGGTGTCAAATTAATCCTTTGCAATAACTACAAAAATTCTTAGTAAGCCTTGAATTGGAGGTGGCTACTCCTAACATTTGACACAATGTCCTGGAAAAAGTCATTTACTGATTGCGCAACAGAACTGAACTGTCTGCAGGTGGATGATACAGCTAATTGACCCTTGGCATTAAGAGCAGAAGTAATCTGGTTCAAGCTCCATCTTATTTATCTTCCATTCCATTGCTTAGCAGGCTGCAAGGTTAAGGGCAATTCTTTCACACTGCATGACAACATGAAGACAGCTTTTCCATAATTGAATAATCAAATCCTGTTAAGAGGAATAATACAGGAACACCAATTAAAACACTCCAATAAAAGTAACCTGAAAATATGATATATAAGAGAGAACAGGAAAAAACAAAGAAGATCACTGCCTGAAGCAATGTGGTGACTACTTGCAGGTCTAAACTTTACCATGTCTAACTCAACACCCCTTAACCTTCTGTCAGGGTACAGTTTAGTGAGCTAGTGATGGATGTTGATTTGTTCAGCATTTTCCTCCTCTACAGCTACATGTAAATTTGGATTAGTGAGACTGTGCTTTGGTGAAGCACATTTTTACTGAGGATACCATGATCTATACTGAATTTCTGGACCTTAAGTTAGCAATGTTATTACTGAGCTGAGTACCCAGAACTAGATGTTTGAGGAACCTCAGGAACTTAAAGCTTGTCTTTCTTTCTGACTTTAGCAAGAATCCACAAAACCCAAGACAGCATGAATGTTGTACAGTTTGGACCTATCTAACTTTAATGCTTTAAAATAACAATGCTTTTAAATATTTCCTTAAAGCATTTTTAAAAGTCAACTGGATTTCTTAACTGTATTTCGTATGGCGCTGTATGAGTTATGACCACAATAAGAATGTGTTCATTTGTCTAGTATGCTTCCCATAATGATCCTTACAAAAAAACCAGATTAATCTTTTGCTATTTTCTGGTTTTGTCATATAAGTAAGGCAGTAGAATGTTAACACCACATACTGTCTCTGAAAGATGGTAGTATTCTCCATTGCTTTGACCTTTTTGCTGTTGTGTTTCAATTTGATCTGGAAGTTGGTGATTAATGATGATTATAATTACAATGAGAAGCCTGAAATACAAATTGTTAAGTGAACTAGCAAATGTATCAAGTGTTTTGTGCTACTGTACTTCACAAGTTTTCTCTTTCATTTATTTGAGGTTTTTCTTGATATCATATAAACAAATACCTACAAACAAACAGATAGGCTTAGTCCAAACCAATAGATATGAACATAACTGATTTTGGGAACAGACCCAAATCTGTTAAATCTTTACTCTTATAATAAAAAAACACTGGCTGGACAGCAGCAAAACAAAAAAAAATCCAACAAAAGCTCGTGAAATGTGAGCCAACCTCTATATATGCCAAAAGAAAAAAAAAAAAAAGAAAAAAAAATCAATTTTGAAATCAATAGTATGCTCTTTTGCCCAAACAGCTTTGCTTAACAAAGAGTGAGCATTCCATAAAACAAGGCTGGGGTTTGGATTCAGATCATTAGCTATGATTCCCTTTATGCTGTAGGTGCTACAGGGAAAAGGATACATGCTTGTCTTTTCTGCTTTGCTTTACTGATTTTATATTTAGGAGCCTAAACTTCCTACCATGTTGTCTGGTCAGTTAAAAGGTGTGTTTATTCATCTGAGATGAAATCATAGTCATATAATAAATGGATCACGTTTGTGAATGTATTTTAGAATCAATTTTTAAAGTTATTATTATAACAATGCAGAATTTTTGTTTTCTTTTCATATAAAATTGTACTGGCTTGGGCCAGGATGGAGTTAATATTCTTTATAGCAACTTGTATGGTGCTGTGTTTGGAATTTGTGGTGAAAGGTGTTCATAACACATAAATGTTTTAGCTATTGCTGAGCAGTGCTTGTACAGCACCAAGGTCTTCTCTGTTTTTCACACTGCTCTGCCAGCAGGCAGTCTGAAAGTGCACAAGAAGTGAGGAGAGGACACAGGTGGGGTTGCTAACCCACAGCTGACCAAATAGATATCCCATATCATTTGATGTGCTCAGCAGTGCTGAAGGTGGGGGAAAAAGGAGGAAGGAGAGATATTATGAGTTATGGAATATGGAATTTGTCTGCCTAAGGACCCATTTCATGTGCTGAAGCCCTGCTTTCCTAGCAGTGACTAAACACCTGCCCACTGATGGGAAGTAGAAAATAAATTCCTTATTTCGATTTGTTTCCATGTGCAGTTTTTGCTTTATCTGTTAAATTGTATTAACCTCAATCCATGAGTTTTCCTACTTTTAATCCTCCAGTTCTCTCCTGTATCCCACTGTGGGGGAGTGAATGAGTAGCTGTTTTGGGGGTGAGATGCTGGCTGGGATTAACCCACAACAAAAAGTCAATGTACATATGCTAGATGCAGAATCCATACCTGGACTTTTCAGTTGAACGAGACAAATTTTGATAAAGAGTAGGATATATAAAAGAATTACAGTTCTACAGATGTGGAATGCTTCTAAATCCTTATCTGTTTGAAGGAATACCAGATTGTGTTTGCCATTGTTTAAAACTTACTCTTTCTTCAAGAGTCTATTTGACCTGACTGCAGTAATCTCTTACTTGTAGATGGCTGTATTTCTGTAACTAGACATAGTAGTCTGGTTGGTTGACTGGCTGCTGTGTATTAATTTAGCTCCGTAAAACAGACTTCATTTAATTTCAGTATTTATTAGTTCTGGAAAGAGAAAGGATAGATCCTGATTTGTCACTTTTCTATCCTGCTCTTTTTTTTTTTGAATAACAACTCAGTCCTGGCAGCCAGGTTGAGACTCAATAATTATTTTCTAAACTATTATAATAAGCACAAGAATCCCACCACCCATATACATATGAAACAAATCACAGAATCATAGAATGGTTTGGGTTGGAAGGGACTTTAAAGATCACCTAGTTCCAACCCCTCTGCCACAGTCAGGGACACCTTGGAATAAATCAGGTTGCTCAAAGCCCCATCCAACCTGGCCTTGATCACTGACAGGGATGGGGCAGCCACTTCTCTAGGTAACCTGTTCCAGTGTCTTACCACCCTCACAGTGAAGAATTTCTCCCTAATGTCTAATCCGAATCTACCCTCTTTCATTTTAAAGCTATTCTCCATTGTCCTATCACTACATGCTCTTGTGAAAAGCCCCTCTCCAGATTTCTACTGTTAATAAGAGGGAGAGGTTAGACCCTGCTTTTGAGAAGAGCCCTGACCCATCATATGCCCCAGCAGATAGTTCTAAATGTAACACAAAGCAGCAGAAAGGCTTGTTTGGGCTCTTTTTTTTTTTTTCCCCAGTGATGTGTAATTTAGTGTTTTATACCAGTTTTCAGTATTACACTAGTTAATATGTTTAATGTTGATCCTTCTTTAAGCAGGATGTTGAACCTGATATCCTGAGGTCCATCCCAATCTGTATGGTTGGAAGTGTAGAGATAGCAAAGAACTATTGTGAAATCAGGATCAGAAAGGTCTTGTGTTTTTTATTTGCAAAAATTCAGAAATATTGAAGCATGCTAGACACAGTTCCAATACTGCTTACATTTTAATTATTTCTAACTAATACATACCATGATGCTCGTTGAATAATTCATGCTTGCTAAAGAGCAAAGGCAGGCACACATTAATGTCAATCTGTCTCTGTGTTTCACTGCTGCTCAAAAAACAAACATGTAATTCCCAATTTTATTTCCTATCCTTTTTCCTTTGATTACAAAGGAAAAGTTTTCACTTATGTTGCTGAAAAATACATCAGAACAATTACTATTTGTATGCCATAGTGATATATGAGAAACGTAAAGCCCTAGCCTTGAAACCACTGATTTATTTTTTTTTTTTTTTACTTTTTTTTTTTAAAGCGAAAATCTCACAGGAGCCATCAGATAACCTGTTATGTTTGGCACAAAATAACCATGGATTCTTAACAAGCATATATCAATGTAGGTAACTTCTCAAGACATTATGTTCAAACCACCCACATGCAGTAAAAGTGTTATTAACAAGGAAGAAAACAGTACTACTGCCTTTCAAGGGCACAATTTTTGCAAAACTGGGAGGATGGAACATGCTATGTATTCTTAAGGACTAATAAACAGGCCAGATCAGTGTTAGCTGAAATCCCACTGCTGTCCCTCCCCAGACAAATAACAGAATTGGGATCAGTATGAGGTGAAGATGTCAGCTTAATGCAAGAGTTCAGAGTGATGTAATCCTATCTATTGGTGTGGGAAAGATAGGTAGACTCCTCACTGCGTCTGTCTCATTTCAGATGTTGTGTTCTGGTTCACATACGCGATATCCTTAGGAGGGAGGACACCATTTCTTGTTCTCCCATTGGCACATCAGCACAAGACAAATAAAATACATACCACCTCTACAGCATGTATTTCCCTTTCCAGGAGCTTCCAAAGGCTGAGCATATGCATGTGATGGGAAGAGAGAATAGACAAAAAATTCTTTATAAGCCTTCTAGAGAACCTCACATTTCCAGGGGATGATTATCATCGCAGAAAATTTCCTCTCATTAGACACAACTTCCTGTAGTGAAGACTATTTTTCAAACCTCAGAGTAGGGACAATTTTTCTCATTCACTCCCTCAGGGAATTTACTGCTCATGAAAGTGCTGGCTCAACAGTACTGAGGTTGAAGTTGCTATCCACAACATTAATGAATAATGCAACATAGCCTCTAAAACTGTTTCTGTGAAATGAATGGGGTTATCTGGGTCATATCAGAACTGCTAAGCAAATTATATTTCTTATAGGAAAAAACCCCTTCCTATAATGAATGCTACTAGGTAGCAGAATAGAAGAAAAATATATTAATTTAATTTTTTTATACATATATCCCCAAGAACAACTTTGCCTTTTCACGATTCCGAAAATATATTGTGAGACAGATGCTGCATTACTATTTGTGAAAGGCAGATTGTTATTAACAGTATGAGATACGGAGAGGTAGAGAGTATATTTTTTTTATGTGGATGCTATCTGTCTAAAGTGGAACAACACAAATGCCTTCTGCTGTAGAGCAAACAGGTTTTGTGGATACACACCCCCGTACCCTACCCCTGCCCCCCCCCCCAAAAAAAAAAAAAAGTTATGTGTCGCAGAAACCTATATTGATTTCTAGGCCACAAGTAGCTCTTCCTCTGGGAGGTTTCATTAAGCATCTTTCAAGAATCCAGTTCAGCATTTTTATGGCAAGATTATATAAAGGCATACTTACATGATAAATAAATAAATGGAAAAATAGTAACTTTGGTGATGTAGAAAAAACATTGCCCTTTTGTCTGATGTCAGTAATACTGGTTGTAAAAATTTATATTTTTTGCTTTTCAAATATCCTAAAACCAAAATTCGAATCTCGCCTTTAGCAAAATTTGCCTGTATTAACTGTGCTCTTTGTTTCCCACACAATTCAAGGTATGTGGCTTATTCTTTACAGTTATGCTGTTTCTCCCAATCAATTTTGACAAAATTAGAAGATTCTTATGAGTGAGAAATGGCAATGGTATCTTTCTGGTAAAAAAGCATGCATGACATAGATAAGAATGTAATTTATTTTAAATGAAACAAAAAATTATATATTAACAAAATAATTTTAGATAAAAGTATGTCAAAACCAACTAATATTCAATTCTCAACTTCTATAGAGAAATCCACGTTTATTGAGTTTAAAATATCATAGACAACAAAACCTTAAGGCTAATGGATAAAGGGAGGTGTGGGGGGAGAGATACAAGTGAATAAAAAATGGGTTTTGCTTTAGATATCAGAGAAAAGAGAAGAAATGATGAAAAATTGAAATAATGACAAAATAAGGGCTTAAAAAATTAATTTGTTCTATGCAATTCACTGGAAAATCTATTCAGAAATGTTCTGTCTCCTATGCTTCTTTAAAGAAGAAAGGCAAGAGAAATCCACACAACATTCTCTTCTCCCTCTATAATGACATTTTCTAACCAACAGTCTTCAAGAATCATGGGTAAGTTTGAGGGTAAGAAAAAGTTGCAACTTCAGCTGTTGGTAATCCGTTCAAACACAAATCAGGGTAGCTGTGACACCCCATTCTTCGATTTGTATTTTTTAACCAGCACATGGCCTTTGAAATTCGTTGATGGTATGTATCTTGTAGGCACATGACATCATCTTAGAGCTCTGAATACTGATTAGTATTTTAAGATACTAAAGATGCTATCTGGAAAACCAGCATATTCCAACTTCAAAAATTACAGTTCTGCGAGATAAACATACTGGGATTTCAATCTGTGTTCAATAGTTCTGTAGAGCTCCAAAATTAAAATTCATCTCCCCGACTTAACTGGCCAAAGAACATAAATTGATTACCTTAAATTTAGCCATATTGCAGTTCTGCCCACCTAAGCCTTTTGACACTCAGATGGCAGTTCTTTAGCAAGCTAGTGCCTCAGCTGTAAAGACAATCTACTTTTTCCCTTTGCATTGCTGAGGGGACTTCAGACAGAGCAACACCTTAGATCACTCCAAATATCTTTTTTCCCCTGTTTAGCCACAAAACTTCATTGGTCATTATAAGCATTTGTCCTGGGTTCAGCAGTAGCAGTCATTTTTTCTCCTTCTTAGTAGCTGGTGCAGCACTGTGTTTTTGACTTTCAGCCTGGGAACAGAGCTGATAACATTGATGTTTAGCCTGACCAAGTACTTTGTAAGTCTCATGCTCTGCCAGGGAGGAGGAGAAGCCGGGAGAAAGCAGAGAGAGGACACCTGACCCAAACTAGCCAAAGAGGTATTCCATACCACAGCACATCATGCCCAGGGTGTAGAACTGAGAGTTCCCAGAAGGGATGGATCACTGTTGGTTGGGGGAGTTATCGGTCGGCAGGTGGTGAGGTGTTGTATTCTCTTCCCTTGTTATTTCCTTTATCATTATTATTATTGGTGGTAGCAGTAGTGATTTGTGTTATACCTTAGTTACTGGACTGTTCTTATCTCAACCCGTGGGAGTTGCATTCTTCCGATTCTCCTCCCCATCCCTCCAGAAATAGAGGGAAGAAAGGGTGGAGGGGGGAAGTAGACTGCGTGGTTCTAATTTACAGCCTGGGCTTAAACCACAACAGCATTACACTCCCTTTTAACAATACCTTGAATGAACTGCTCTCCACCCATTCACCTTCTTTCTGAATATGAAGGATTACCCGGGAAACAATCCTGCAGGCACTATAAACTAGCTATACCATACTGCAGTGTAAGTTAAGGCTTCTGGACTCCCGGTCTAGTAAAAAAATGTGGCTCATGGCCAGACATTGTATTTATTCCAAGCACTCTCTCCATCTGAAGCAGAGGAACAAACAATCTGCTTAATTCTTTCCAGAGTAGCAGGACTGTTACAATGTCAAGTGACAAACATCATGCTGATGTTTTTACGGAAATGAAACAATAGACATGTAGCAGAAGTTCTCTGGAACGAGAGGGTTGCAAAGGCCAGGGTCAGTGAGCTTCACTGGGTAAGGTGTGCCCATGGAACAGAACTGTATTTTAAGGTGAAGAGTTGCCAAGGTAAGTGCCCTACCTCTCATTGGACAGAAGCCACCTCACAGTCCCTATCTCACTTCTCTAGATCTAATTGGCAAGCCTCAAATAGGAGAGAACAGACACTTCAGACTCAAACCCAGATATCCTCTGTAGCATGAAAAGAAAAATAGAAGACTGTTTAGCTATTATTTATAGGGTTTGTACACTTTCCTATCTCACACCTTAAGTAAAATACAGTCCTAATACATGAGCATGCCTTACCCATTGAAACTGGTAGATCCAAACTTTTTGCTGAAGTCCCTTCCTAGTAGCAAAAGTAGAATAGGGGCAGAAACCTTCTGATGAGGAAGAATTTATTTTACTCAGAATTGCAAAATGCAGAAGAAAGTTGGTGGAGCCAAGGGTACAGTACACCTCTGGGGATATGACAGCCTGCCCCTGGGGACAACTTAAGAGTAGGTGTGCCACCTTAAAAATACCTCTTTGAGAAATTGCTGCTCATTAGCCTCAGTAGAGGTTCCTCACAAACAGATCTGCTAAAGAAGCCTCAGTGTGGGCCCTCCCTAAAGCATATGCACACGCTAAACTTTTTATCAGGAGGCATGGCTCTGCAAATAAAACAAGTATTGACCCAAACGGTAAGTCACTATAGAGAAGAGCAGAATATACATGCTCTCTTCATCTGGGTTAGCTGTTGAAGGATGTTAGGATATTAATGAAGTGCAACAAAACATGTTCCACTAGCCAAACCTATAGCAAACTACTTTGTACTGATGTCAAGAAACTGTCCTTTGTCATCTGTTTATGAGGTCTATTGCCAAGAAAAGTTTGTAAACTGCCTGTTCTTAGAGAGTTAACTGCCAACCATGACTGTAATTATGAGTTTTCCAGACAGCTGGGATGGGATTTAGATGTTGGCATGAGGAAATGAACTGAAATGGGGCATGGATAGAGAATAAACCGGGATAATATTATCCCACACATGTCAACATCTTAACTACATAAAAATTTGTATGGCTACTGAATTCGGTGCATGATAGATTCTCATGTTGGGTGAAGACTGCAAACAGATCAGAGACCAAACTATGCTGAAACACATCCTGGACATTCAAACACATCTTGTCAATTCTGATTTAAACTTAGGACATAATTTGAAGTTAAAAACCTGAAATGGGAAGCTCACTAAAGATCTGATCTAGTAACACCTGGGCAGTTGCTGATTTACAGACTAAATATTCCTGACTAGTAAAAGCAATGATCATACCTGCTAGCAATAAGTTTTTACCCTAGACCCACTGAGTTCAGTAACAAAACCACTGAAGTACTGCATTATTTCAGTGTCACTTGGATCCCAAATCCAGATCTGCATAAAACAACCAGAGAGCAAATAAAAGCCTTACTCTTCTAAATTTAAGTCAGTGTAGCAAAAATTTTGATTGATTACCAATGAGATATGTCTCTCCTTACAGAAGGATGAAGATCTAGGGAAAGTTAGCCAAATACTCATAATATGCTTGACAGCAAATGCATCTTTTTCTACATCCCCAAAAACTAAAACCCAGAGTACAGAAATATCTGCATATCTCTTGCTTTAAGAGAATAAGTTTTAAATTACTATGGTTTAGATAGGACAGACCAGTAAGACCTATCCAATAGAGAAAAGCAAGTGGAAGTGCTGCTGAGAAGTTAGTGAACTTGAAAACAGAAGTATGCAAAAGTTTACCAAATTGCTGGTTCTTGTGTTGAAACAATGAATAAATGGAAATAATGTCAAATTATAATCTATTTGACATATCTGCTGTGTCTACTTGGACCAATAGCTGCCTCTTTGACATATAATGACATTTCAAAGGCTGAAGAATAATTATTGAAATAAAAGCTTCATAATGGCCATCTAATACCTTCCCACATAGAATCTTTTCTTGTACAGGGAATGCCTACCACTGTTGATGGTTTGTTTTTTAGTATTCATAAGTTTGTTTTTTTTCCCCATTTCATGTCTGGACACGATAATCAAATGCACTGGCTCAAGCTGTGTAACTACCATATGATATGAAAATGAGTAGATAAAAGTTGCATCAAACTCAATTATATTTTTATGATCAAACAGGCAAATGCTCACGTCAGTGAAAAGTACGAAGAAAAGCTGGAGGAAAAAAAAAGAGTACTCTTCATATTCCATTCCTTAATTGCATACATTTGTGTGTAACAAAAACATACTTACTAAGTCTGAACTGAATTACACTTACCAGAGTTCCAACTAGTAACAATATCAAGAGAAAGACTTTAGTCGATTTCAAGAAATTATGTGAAGTTACAGAGAAGCTAGATGAGAAGACCCCATGATATAAACATTCTTTATAAAATATGTGAAATATAATGTAGAACAACATAATCTGTATTTTGAAATTGATAGTAGTTACTCTTCTGTACTGTTTCTTACTCACTGAAACAATTCAGCACTCCCGTCTCCTTTCTTTCAGGCCTTGAGATCATATTCCACACATTTGAGGAGTTGATACCATACCTGCTGTTTCTCTGATTTTATAAGTAAGTTTCTAGGTCTTCATCTTCTAATATGCAAATCTTTTTGCCTTAAAATATAAATAAATATTTAGGTATAGTTCTCATGACAGAAAAAGCAAAAAAGGTGACTCCATGTGCACCTTAAAAGTTCAACTATCCAAAATAGTATATAGGTTTAGAAAAATAGCTTTTAATTTTTTTTTCTTTGGATATTTGACTATTTGGATATTTGTAAAGACTGCAAAACTGTGATACCTGTGTGCATATGCTTAAATATTCTTATTGGTCCCTCTGGATTTGAGCAAATTATGAGGGAGCTTTAAGGGAATAAATTTTTAACCATTAACCTAATATTAACTCAAACCCCACCGTTTCATAAAGAAACATCAGAAATTAGTTACTGATTCATTTCAGGTATTTTCTGATTTGGAAGTTGACTGCTTACAAGTCTGACCTATAAAGCTAACCAAGAAGGGAAGAGTAGCTGCATGTCCATGTCTCTGTACACTAAAATAGAAACATCAGTGTGCCTGTGAAGAGATCACCAAAAAAGACAAAGGGAAATGATCTACTCCTACATGCATTATACAATCTTTTTTAAAAATTATGCAGGAAGTTGCATGTTTGCCAAATTCACGTAGTATGCAGAGAATAACAAAATATTGTTCTTGTCTTTTTAAACAAAAAAGTTTCCAAAAAAACCCCTGTTTATCCTGGTGAAGTCAAAGCTATGCACAGCAAAACAAGGAGAAGCATGGCAGTATGAAAAATTCTTATTGGACCTACATAAAATTACTCATAATAAAAATGGCTATAGACTTCTATAGGTTACCCAGAAGTGCTGTGCTAACCTTGGATACAAAGCTCTTCAAAATTCTCTTGAAGGCAGCCCTAAGAAACCCAAACAAACTTTGAAGTTAATCCTTCTTTGAGCATGAGATAAAAGACTGTCAAAGGTCCCTTCCAAACTAAATTTCGTTATGATTGTCTGATGGACTTGAGAAGCACTTCAACCCAGTATGGGGAAACGCCACAAATAGGTAGTTTTCCATTTAGGCTCTGGACCATTAAAAATAACCCAGTTCTTGACCTGAGCTAACTACTATACCAGTAAAGTACGTTTACACAGTGGTGAAGTAAAGCTAAAATGTCCTACTGAATGACACTATCTGTAGTACCTCTGGATCCAAGGCACCACCATTAATGTGGATAAACAGACCAAGGAGATTATATTGATCACCTCTTAGAAAATGTCCATCTTTTCTAGATCAGTGATTTCTTGCATTTCTCAACAACAATAGTTTTATTAGTAATGGAAAACTCATATTTTAAGATTTTATTAATGGATTTTATTGATTAAACTATAGCATCACGATTCTTTACATTTCTTAGAGATGATATATTTGCTTTATACAAGTGTCTAGCATGGCTAAAGCATGTTTTTATTGTGTCCTTCCACAGCTGTAAACAACCTACTAAATCGCAGTAAAATGAAAGACTATTGCTTTCTGTGTGGCTGGGGATTAGAATTACATATCTAGCTGCTCCTGTCAGAACACATCTGTTTGAGGAAACACTGGGTGAAAATAGGATTGTTATGTGATGAAGGCTGCAGGTGGGGTGAAAATGTCACCATAGAAATGGGGATGAAATATATGGTTTGGAGGTACAACTAACCCTGCTGATCTGTCCTTAGTATCACCTACATATTTAAAAACATCTGCAACATTTTGGAGGTTTTGTGTCAAGTTTCTTCAATTTTTTCATCTAAATAAAAAAATATTGTCTGGTTCTGAGATTAAAAGATACAATTTATTATTTAATTAGCCTATATTTTTTCTTGGTTGCTTTCAATTCCAAACAGTTTTCATAGTATCTAACTTAGACTTTTCTGTGATGAACTCCCTTAACATATTTCCCTTCGGACAAGCCTAAGCAATTTATCACCTTCCAGCTGACTCACATACCTTTTAATTCCATATGCAGCAGGGCATTCTATGAGCTAAGGGGAGCACAGCATCTCTCACCTGCCCTCAAGCATCATAAACTAATCACACTGGCATCTCCATGTACAGTTCTAACATTAAATACTCAAAATCATGCATTAGGGAGTTCCAAAAACCTATTTAAAGAAAATTAAACAAGGTCATGTCATGAGCATCCTACATATTTCTGTGTAGGATGAAAAAATAAATGGATGCACATAGTTCCATACTGACTGTGTAACAGAAAGTACTTAACTGCTCGAGGAAATGGTCCTCAAGTTTTCTCTTTGGATTCAAGAGTGACAATCACCATTAGAGTGGTATTTCTCAGTTCAATGAATCATTTATTCTTTGAAGTTAAGCTCTTATCATCATATAGAAACTGTTGTATCTCACGGAAATTCCTTCTTTGTCATCAAATCTAGTTTAAGGATCCAGTACATGTTAAGCACAGTACTTAGGCGCAACTCCTATTTGAACCATATTAAATAGCTGCATAACCATTTGGAATGAAAAGCAACTGAAAAATGTACATCCACTTGCTGCATATTAGACTTTAACAGTAAATAAATGAGAAAAGGAAAAAAAAACTTTCAATTTTTGTGGAAATTACTGCTTTTTGACATAAATTCCACAACACTTTGTGGAACCATCACCATCATAGCTTCTGATCAGCAACTCAGAATGAATTTCTGTTTCTAATGAAATCAGAATTGGAGATTAAGCTAAGTTTTGCAGGTCAGAATTACTTATTCTTCTTAACAGAATGTTATAGATCTGGTTAACCTTTGCATTAACAGGTATCATTATGTTAGCTGAATCCTACAGAAATGTCTACTGCTAGATTGACTTGCAAGCAAACAGACCAGGTGCAATACTAGTGCAGAATGAAAACTTCTCCAATTCATTTTTGTTCTGAAATAAATTTTATAACAGATGAGTGGCCTAAAGACAGATGAGAATCACAGCAAATAACTTTCTTTCTTTTTTTTTTTTTTTTTTTCCATTTGAATGTGTAAACCTCCAACCGCCAAACCATATTTGATACATTAATGCATTGACATTTTGTACTCTTTAGCTATACTGACGCACTTTTACATTGTTGGTTTGGTTGGTATCAGTGCTTGATGTGGCAAGTTTTTGAAGGTTTACCAGATAAGAAATTGCTCAGAGGGTAATGGAAAAACAGTCATGGTCTGTAGCATGGTCTAATCCAGTGCCTGACCTTAGCAGAGAAAAGTAAAATAATACTTTGAAAAGGCAAGTGTTAAAAACTGCAACACTGAAGCAGCATCCTACATATTTTAAAGTCTAGTTAGATAAAGTGAGATGAGCAGCACAAGGAATGAGTTCATTACAGTGAGAAAGAACATAATATATAGCAAGTAAAGTGTATTTTTCCTGTTATAAAATGAATGTAGTTTTGAATAGGAAACCTTCTTGCACATACATTTACAAGCATGCATACACCGTGTTTATATACCTTACCATAAAGATAATGCAGAGTAGCCATTTGTACACAAAACCACTTCAGTATCTGCAGGAAACCGAACACACATACATACACAATCTTGATAGATGTACAAATTGAATATCTGCTTATAGAAGTGAAATGATTTGATCACATACCAGCTATACATCTAAGCACAGTCTTTCTCATTCAAAAAATCGATCAAACATATCTGCCACTGAAATGCTTTTGTTAACTGTATGAAGCTACATTTGTAGAGCTGAAAAAAGAAATCAATGTAAAGTTGAAAAGAGGAGTCAACTTTAACAGTAAATTTGCTAGAAAGGAATGAGACTAATAAATTCACATTTAGATACCCAAGATGCAGCTGAGTTTCTTATATAGATTTGGAAAAAAAAAGGGTGAGGATCAGCAACAAAAGGAACCGGTTGCTAATTCTGCTCTACATTAAAAGACCTTGAATGTTCCAGTGCCTTATCTAATTTGGATTTTTGACTAATTAAATGCCATTATTACATGTATTATTACACTTCATCTACACCTTTCCTACTCATATCATTGGAGATGGCTATTGAAATCCCTTGAAACAGAAAACCTGCTTTCCACTCCATCCTGATGTCTGATATGCCTTTCCCATTAACCTACCTATTTTCCTTCATAACTTGTCAGTGGAACTTCAACATTGCCATTAAGATGTATTTTTTTTTTTTTTGTTTCCAAAGGACTTTGTACAAAGTGTATATATATATACAGATGAAATAAGTTCTACAGATTAATTGCAATGGATTTGCAGGTATCGTCTCAGATTCAGAGTTCTGTCATACATATGATGCTCAAAGCACTGCATAAATATAAAAAGTGGTTGAGACACAGCTATTAGTTGATATTTACTTCAGCTCACCTATTTCGTTTTAGCAAACCTGGACTACTATTCAAACTGATTTCTACAGAGGCTAAGGCCAAAGAAAATATTGAAGCCTCTGCACATAAAAGCCACAGATTTTGCAGCTATTGAAATCAAATTACCACAGTATACTACACAAAGATAAAGAGATAAACAAAAAAAGCAAACAAACGTTGTATTTGGGTGGTCAACAAATTAGCCTATACCGCATTATCAGTTATTATACATTAAATATTTTGGCCACTAATATATTTATTTTTTTAATGTTCCTTTGCTTCAGACGAAAATGTTAACCAGAACACTACACATGCACATACTGAGGTAAGAAACTTAGTGATTTAAAAAAAAAAAAAAAAAAAAGAAAAAGTAGAGTAACCCCTATAATTTTCAGAAATACTAAAGGAAAATCTCTGTCTTGAGCTAGTTTAGATGCAGGTTGAATACCTCTTGGCAGGTAGGGAGTTCTAACTGTTGCTCCTTTCTGGTAGTGCACAATTAGAGTAAACACAGAAAATGTAACCAAGAATCCAGCTTCCAGAACACTTCTTACATTTAACTGGATCCCATAATATCAGAAGATGAGAAAATATGCCCGAGTCTTGTTAATATACTTCTGACAGGTAGGACAGTTTCACCTTCTTGACTAATATTGCTTCAAAACAACCTGCCAGGAAAGCCATTAGTAACATTGATTACACTGAGTGCAAAAAAGCCCTTGTATGTCTCTTCCAAACCCATTTTTCTTCAACATAACATCCATTCATGCCTCCTCTGATCTTTTGTGCTAAAGCTGAGAAAATAACCTAAGGAGTTATTATCTTTCATATTATGATTTCTACAGTGCTATTGTGGTTTCTCCAATTTTCTTCCTTTTGCTATGGAGAAACAATTTTTTGACCCATCTGAAAACTTTTTCTTTTTTCCTGAAAAGTACAATGCAGGACCAAAATATTATTATTATTATTAATTGTTTGGTTTATCTTAGGTTCACATCTTCACTTGGCAATAAACCTCAAAGCCATGGAACTGTTTCACTTCAATGCAATCTATCACACCTTACCAAAAAATCATCCAGTTTTATTCATTTTTCAATGCAATACATCCGTGATTTGGTCAAAATTCACTACTATCCTCTCTTGGAACACGTAAGCAGTTTGGGGGAAGGGGAGAAGTTCACTTTACTCAAGCATGGCAGTAGTAAACAATATACAGGGGATACTGAAAGGTTAATTTTCCTCATCTACTGGTGTCATCTCTTTCCTCAACTACATTTGAACTTCAAAATGGTAGAATAAACCAAAACTGTCTTTCCACCCAATTCATAATTGGCCCTATGTCATAAAAAGCTAAAAACTTTTTGCACCCGAGAGAAAACACTGGTTTTCAGGAAGCAGGCTGTCTATCAGAATTTGACTGGAACCATTTTGCTCTCTGCTCTCTGGCTGGTCCCAGAACCAGAAGTTTAAACAATAGGACCACTTTGTCTTTGACTCCCTTCACGAGGCTGTCTTCTAGGACATGCTTCTTTGCTTGGAATTGTCATCAGTCTATTTATTGTTATTGACAAACACTATTATAATTTGAAGTTACTTTCTTTCATGAAGCATATTAAACACCCAGTCTCCTGTACTGCCCTGACAAGCACAAAAATGAGATGAATATATTCAAGGAACCTTAGTGGGCTTTCACAGGTACTGACTTCGCTGGAGATGAATCAGGGCTTAAACTACCATTTCTCATATCCCATTAGCCCTACCAGCACTTCCAGAACATGACACCCCAGGCTGACAAGACATCTCAGCAAAATCAGTGTATTCACCCATGCTTTTATACAGTGGTGCTACAGCGTATTTCATATCTTCTTCCCTAAGGACTGCCAAAGACTGCCTCATCTGTTAGAATTATGATATTTTCTGAAAGGTCACTCCCCTTTAAGCAATATGATAAATTATGTTTATTTTATTCACCTTTTGCTCTCCCCCTCAGCAGAAAACCACCTAAACCTTTAAGTCAGCATGGAGAAATACAGCAATTTCCTCAAGCTACTGACAGTGCTAGGTGTAGAACTGAAGCTCAAATTGGGTTACTCAGAATGTTTCTTAGAAATACTTTTCTTTGCTTTCCAAGTTTCTTATAGAAGAAGCATGCCAACTTCAATTAAACCTTTGTCAGAAAAGAACTGCCAAGAATGTGGTCAAGATTAATTAACACAAACAAGGCAAAGCAAAAGCTACCCTCACAGTACCATATGGTGAAAAGTCAGTGATCAAGCCTTTCAGCTGATTTCCCTGCCATGTAGAAAAGGCTTGCAGAATTTGACTGTTGCTTAGATGGCTCACTTGTCTAAATCCTTGGTTATCCCTGTCATACATACATTTGATACTAAAAGATAGAAACAATCAATGTTTACAGTCCCTTGGTAGACAGTGACTGTAACACTCATTTGTACATACATTTACATATGTATTGACTATATATATGTATCCCAGCAAAAGCTAGTGAGAGACAGTAGCTTTATAACTGTTTACACCTAAAAAAAAAATAAATTAATATTATCTTAGTAGTGGTACAATCTACTTAATATTGTCAGCAGCAATGTATGTCCTTTAAGCCTGGCACCTTTTCTTACACCTTGTAAGAGAAGCACTTACAGGTACTGATTCCACTAGTTTTCTAAACTTCTCCCTCTTCATTTGTGTATTTTTCCATCTCCTTCCTATTTTTCAGAATTAAAGCTTTTCCAGAAATGTTATAAAGGGAAGACATTATCTAAGTAATGAGAAATATTTAATAGAATTTTGTTCAGCCATACACAAAATCAAAAATCCTACAAGGAAAACAAGGATAACATAATTATTCCTCATTAAATCATAATAAGGAAATTGGCAAATGCCTCATCTTATGGCTTTAATAACAACATACAGAATTTAGTACAGATACAAACTAATTTTTTAATAATAATCAGGACTCTTATTTTGCCATCACAGCCAATTTTACCCTGAACTTGAAACAGAGCAAAAAAGTAACATTATCAAGCTGGAGTCAATTCAGTAAGTTGAAACACATCAGCAAAGTTAAGTTCAATTGGTAGCTCTTTAAACAGACTGTTTTTATTGGTTACATATATACTTACTTATAAAGACACTATTCTGATAAGACAAGGGAAAAAGAGGGAAGTTAAACTGACAGTTTAAAAGTAGTAGAAACTTGCAACACATAAAATCTCTAAGTATAACACAGCTTTGTCATCAACCATATACACAAGCTAAAGGACCATAAGAGTACCCCAGAGAAACAAGGTCAGAGAAACAAATAGAGGTGACAGAAGCATGAGTCCTACTGCATATTTCTGACATTCTGTAGTAAGAAAAATAACTGACATACAGTAGCTCTGACTTACCATCAAGATCTAGGTACCGTACTGCTCTACATGATCATACTGTCTAAGGGAAAAGGCAACCTAAACTGCAGCATGGGAAACACTGTAAAACTAGTAGTTGTTTAAAAGCTATTTTAAACAGCCATTCTTTCTCCTCTCTGCCTTATTATGCTTTCCTAGGTGGGTTTCAGAGGTTACCAAGATTTTGGCATAGATGATATGGAAAGCTATTTTAAGACCAGTATCACATTTAATTTACCCATTACAACTCTGCAGATTTATAGTAGCATTTTGTAACGTGGGAATATTAACAAAGCACATTGCAGAACTACAAGAGCAGGCAAGACACAGGTTCAGCTTTCTCTTAAGGCTTATCTTAAAAATAAAAAGCATCCTTAACATTGACAAGCAAACCCCACAAAACAAAATCACAAGACTCTACTAAACAAAGAAGGCTCCAGTACTGTGAGCTTGTATCAGCCA
Organism: Psittacula echo; assembly: GCF_963264785.1. NCBI lineage: Eukaryota > Metazoa > Chordata > Aves > Psittaciformes > Psittacidae > Psittacula > Psittacula echo. Next base: position 46,171,534 of record NC_137739.1, read on the forward strand.
TTTCAGTGCCTGTGAAATGATACTTTAATTATGCTCTCCCCAGGAACCAGCATTTCTCACCTTTTTCACATTACTAAAGCAAACAGGCTTGAAAGTTAGGTTTTTATCCTGAACAGAATCAGGCATGGCCAAATGATCACCTGCTATCTGGCTCTTGATTAGCTACACATTGGTTTTAATTATCCACCTGCTTTCAATTAAGTACCAGGAAATCCATCCTATTAACAGTACAAGCTAATCACCCTTGCACATAAACAGAAGTCCTTTTTCTCTCAGGGTGCATCTGAAGGATAAAAATACTTAGAATAGGGTTTTCTTAAGCTTACAGCTTTCTTGCCAACAGTTGTAAAAAAAATCTGTCTTAAAATATACAGATGAGTATTATTCAATAACAAAAGTATCACAGCTTATTGTGAGGGTATATTCAAATAAATTGGATTCAGGAATCAAGAAGCAAGAGTCCATTTTAAAAGCAATATGCAGTTGGTTTGTCATCTTATCCTAAAAATCAAAATCTTGACCCCATCCTTCTCAAGATATTATGTCTTCGTTCATTATGATGCTTTGAAAATGTGCTCTGTAATGACCATAAGATCAGCGGCTATAGCCAGCTGCATGAGCAGCCCTGATTCTCCAGATGTGGAAAATGATACTGCACATCTGCATGCAACAGTTTATAATCTCAAAATAAAACATTAGAGAATGGATTTAAAAATCATATAGAAGCATAAGATGCACTAGATCACAGTGGTTCCATGGTTCACAGTTTAGTGTTTTTACTAATCTTGAAGCATTGTGCAGAGAAAAAGAGTGCAAGACCATTTGAAACAATAAAGAGGAAATAAAGAAAATTTAAAGTAGCATTAAATAGACGAGTGTCTCTTTAATAAACTGTATGTAAAGAATAGCTGTGGTGCATTAGAACAGATACAGTGAAGTAAATTCTTAAAAATACATTATGAATTTGTATTTAAATAGGAAATACAGCCTTTTGTTTTCAACAGAAAATAAAAATGGGATGAAAAATCCAACACCAATAAATGAAACAACATACAGCAAAGGGACACTGAATAGTGGAAAAGAGGACATTTTTTTTTTACACTAATGCTGGTCAAAATGCAAATTGGTATCAGATCATGTGTAAAATAGTTACTAAGATTCCTGTGAAGCCATGTTTTAAATTTTATCTCTTCTGGAAAATAACTTCTGAGAAAAAAAGATGTATGTTATTCATTTTCTACATTCTAAGAACGTTTACAAGGCAGAGGAGAAGATGACGTATAGTGGGAAGGTATTATACCTGATGGTTCTATACACCGGATGTAAGAAAGCCTGCCATAAGATCTAATTATCAAGAATTGCCTTTTTTTGCCCCAAAGCAATCATTTTGATGACAGCCTTCTATGCACTGTAAAACAAAATGGGAAGCCTGTGCTATATAAACTGGCTCAGTGCTTCCTTTTACTTCTTCTGATATCAGTCTCCCCATCTCATTTATTTTCCACACATTAATGGTAGCAGTCACCTTGAGCTGGTGATGCAGAGTAATTTTCACAGAAACCTTGATCAGAAACCATAAATCAGTCTGATGTGCTTTTATGGTCTAATAACATTCTGCCTGCTCCTACAGGCCCTTATGTAAATCTGCATTGCAGAGAATCCCTTGGATTGTTTTTTTCACATGCACTCCTGTATCTGTAAGACATAAAAAACCCTGCAATGTAATAAGATTAAGATTTTTTGTTTAAACCTGTAGAAATTAAAGCATTCAGGTTCAGCCTGTAAGAATGAAAACGTTCAATTATCAAACTGAAATTTTCTATGCAGATTTTTCTGTGCTTGGCTCTTCCTTCCTATATTATCTCAGAGAAACTAAGCATTCTCACCCTGCTCTCCCAGACGCAGTGCATCAACAGGCAGAGCACACTAAAGCTGAATGCTTTGTCTAGATTAGAAAATGTTAACCGGTATAGCTGTATCAGCAAACCCACCTAGCACGGGAGTCTCCTGAAGGTGAATCTTGTCTGCAAGATTCCATCCTTATTTGTAGATACATGTAAGTTTTATTTTAAGTCAAGAACTTAGAAAACAGAGATTGATTTCATTGTTAAGGTGGCCATTTTCTTCCCTTGAAAACCAGACTTATTACTTATCTTTAGCAATGCTTTCCCCTATATTCACAATATGTAAACCATAGGGTTTTTACTGTATACCCCACAGGTTTTTTCAGTTCTGTGTTTCAGAAAGTATAATCTGATTTGAAGAAATGCTTAGCATTTCCAGTGTTTCAGATTGGATTTTCAACATATATATATATATATATTATTTCAGATGAATCTCTACACGCATCTGTTCCTGTCTCTAAGGGGAATAATTCCTCTCCCTGACCTCACAAAGATGATGTGGAAACACAAACACACACACGCACATCCTATAATAATCCTTACTACTTCTCTGTAACACACGTTTGTGTACATAACATATATAAAAGATCAGACATGCACAGTTTATGTCATAACTGCACAGGTTTTTAATAAGTGGATTGTTTACCATTTTTGGTTCCTCATTGCATTTTTTCTGACAGAGTTACCTTTCTTCTATTACTGACTGTAGTGTATTTTTTACTTTTATGACTCATTTTCTACAGATTTTATGAAACCCCCCCAGTCAAGAAGCATATGCAGCTGATAGCTGTAATCAGTGCATCACCAAATGTCCATGATTCACAGCATCTTTCCTGTTAGTGCTCACAGATAAATCCCTAGAACTCAGTAGAAAATGCCAGCTTGTAAAAGGCAGATTCATCATTTCAAGACCTGGGATATTAGTATCTGAAGAGAAAACAGATTGTGAGATGGGTAACTTCTCATCTTTCTCCGATTCCTCTCACTGTATGAACATAATGAGATTGGTTGCCTGTTTGTAGGAGGTTTTTGCAGACTGTACGATTTGTGAACAGAGTATAGAAGGTAACAAGGAAAGAGCAATGGAGGGAAATGAAGTAAAGAAATATTCCTTTCAGATTTGCTGATTCATAGCTGTGAATAATGTAGTGTTAGCACCAAACCAGACATACAAAATTCAGCCTTAGCATTCAGTCACTGAGAATGTTCTTTCCCTACCCAGAATAGCTTCATTTTCCTGTAGCACCACTTCTACAAAGTTAAAATTAAGGAGGGAATTACCAAATTAAAATGAACTGCATGTCACTTAAAATTAGAGTAGGAATGGTTACAAGACATGGTACTTTCTACTGTAAGCTTCCACTACTTCAAAGAAAATTAGTACTTTACAATGTAGTGAATGCTACCCATCATATCTTGAAGACTCATCCTGTTTAGTTTGGTACATGACACATCAATATGAAAAACAGGAGTTATCAAAAAAGAGAGATATGCCTACTCTGTATGTATTCCTTTACTGTTTTACTGATAATTTTATGAGAATGATTCTGGGGTTTTCTATGGTGATTTTTATAATTCCATAGGTTAAATCTAGCATTTCAAACGTACACTCATTCTGTTTACCACATGACATTTTTGCTGAAGTCAAAATGCATTGGGGTTCTGGGCCTAGCTGGTAGACAAAAATGGAAATGAAAGCACGAACAATATGTCTTGCACACTTAAGAAGGCATTTCCTTTTTGTTTATGGGTACAAGCCAAGCAAACTTTAGGGTCTGCTAATTTATTGGACTGAAATGTGCTTAGACTGGACACCAAGTGTATTTTGATGAAATGTCTGTGAGGCTGGACTCTTTCAGAGAGAAGGGATTTGTTATTGTAAGGCATTTGTGACCCTTGTGATGATATTGATACACAAGTGATATAGGTACAATTTGATCCATGGAATAAGGTACCCCCAAATGTATCACGGGATATAACTAGATATGCAAAAGACATGGTACAAGGTAAAAATATTTTTCTCAAGGCAGTATCTTTTATATCTGTTGGACAAAGCTTTTTTTTTTAAACAAAGGAAATTTATGAATACCACGAGCAACACTTACCAAAGTTTGGGATTTTTTTTTTAATTCTAGTAACAGTGTTTTCAATGCTTCTTGATTTCTGCTGGAAGAAATGTATATTTATTTTGTATAACTACCACAAGATGCCCAGAATGGAACCTTCCAAAAGTAGAAGGAATTAGTAGGATTTACCTCCTTTTAATTTTACCTAATTTATGACTGTCTTTATGAGAATGTAATTTTTTTTTTTTTCAACATCACTGCAACAAAAGGTATTTTATGCCCTGGCAAGTACTGAGCTCAGAGCATCTGTGAGCACACACATGTTTGGATGTATCTATTCTACCTCTTTTGCATATATTACTGAAAAAAAAATAAAACAAATGGAAAATGACAAATATTTTTACTTATTTTGTGTTATAATCCTTAGTGAGTCTGTAGTAGCTTGCTTCCTCTGCAAATGTAATCTTGCTTGTAATGACTGCTGCATCAGTCACCACAGCTTTTGGTTTTGTTTTTACATTTAACCTCCTGTAATATGCAATACCTGCAGCTGTGGAAATTTTTTCCTTGGTGATGGTCAGTGCTTCACAGATGATTTAACTTGTCAGGATTCCACCCATGGAATGAAATGAGATCTGAACAACAATACTTGCCAGAGTTTTGTCTATTAAATGATTTGGACAAAATATTCTCTTTTTTCCTTTGTTTATGTACAGACTTAGGCCTGCCTTTACAGAATGTTGTATTTTACCCTACTGATATCTCCTTTTGCTCATGCCTGAAAATAATATTCTGACCCATTTGTATATATCCCTAAAATTTGTAGTTATTTCAAGGTCCACATTTATTCTATTGTTTACATATTCAGTAACCACTGTTGACAATGAAGGCTGTGATGTACATCTAGTTGTAGTGACATACATCAAGTTCCCCACGTGCCTGGCCTGCTGGAAGGATGTTTACTGGTCTTACTGAAGGCTCCCCTTAATTTGATTGAAATTAAAAATGCTGCTGTGTTTTGTTTGACAAATTTTTGCCACAAATTTAGTCCAATTTTAACTTACAGCTCAAGGACTGGTCTGCAATTAGCTGTTAAGAATACCTTCCCCATCTCTTCTGCAGATGAGTCCCATGTAAATAATTCCCTTTGTTGTTTTGCTATCAGTAAAACAAGAATCATACAGCAGTGAGAACTTAAAGCCAGAACAGATTTATTGAACTCCTGTGGATGGCACCAGAAGCACATGTGTTAAAAAGGGGCTATTAAGGCTGCAAACAAGTTGTATAATGCACATTTTAAAGATTTTATGATAGGAACATGAATAAAAGCCATTCTAACAAAAAAAATGACAGTGTACCTAGTAAGTAGAATCTTGGCTGTCTTGTTGATGATGTGTAGCATGAAAAACATTTGAGTTTGTTTTCTAGTTTCAGTAAATTTGTCTTCATGTACTGGAAAATATAGGTGTATGGGTGTATCTTAAATACAGGTTTTGGTCCTAATTTCTCCAGCATAAAACCCAGGCTGCTTATTTGGCTTCCTGGGGAGCTTATGCCTGCTGGCTTGTTTCAGACTTTTGCTTTCTGTCTTGCCTTTATTTTCCTAACTGACTACAATTTCTACTTTCTCATGTATATTTTAAGTATATATATTTTAGTTGCTAGTCCTAGTCTAGCTGGCAGTTTCCATAGTTCCTAAACAGGGGAAAAAAACACCCCACAACAGATTCAAAAGGAATAGTCAATGTTTCATTGTTGCTGACTTCTTCAAAACTCCAGAAGGATTTTTTTCTTTAAGAATTTTACCTTCAGGGTGAGTCCATGGTATGTAAGCTTCCATTCAGTCACAGATCTGCAAACAAGCCTAGCAAAAAAATGCAGGGAATTATAGAAGAAAGCATAAAGAACTGATATATTACTTTCCTTCTATGTATTGGTTATATGTAGAGATCTGCTATTCTGGCAGGTATTCACTGCCATAGTCATCCTATTTCTAGCCATCATTACAGACTTCTGTTCACAAAGATGGCTAAAATCCAATGTAGCGTTTCCCTGCTGCGGGACTAGTGACTTTTGAAAGAAAGAAGATAACTGAATGTCATATTGTAGGGCAGAGACTTCAGTGCATGCTGTTATTTACAATGATGTTATACTTTTGAAAGCACTGTTCAATCTAGGGAGGGATTTATAGAGTTGTGGTTCAGCTCATGGGAGTTTTCCTCATTGTTTTATTTCCAGATACTCTAGACTCCAGAAGAAAGTTGTCGTTTCAGAACATCAACTTCAAAACCATGAAGGACAAAAGAGATGTAGTAGCTATACAAAAATAGTCAAGGGAGGTAGTTTTCTACAGCATTATGTGAATAAATAAAAAAAAAAAAGACAAGATAGATATTGCCAAGACTTTTGAAAGAATTTCTGACAGCAAGAAGGGAACCAAAGGAAAAGTAGGCTGCAAGTTCAAAAGGCTGCATTGCCACCTGTGCGGATATTTTTTACTGAAGAACTGAAATTAATTTGAACTCTGAACCTTTTTAAGTTCTCCTACCACTAATGCAGGTGCAGCTCTATTGTAGGTGGATGGCACTTTGGTTTCAGCTAATTGAATTCAAAAGTGTTTAACAAAACTGAGACACATTCGGGTATTCTGCATATCTATAACGGCTTGAACTGTTTTCAAATGCCTTGGGGGGCCCCCTGTGAATTGTGGAGCTCATGGAATTCTATATCATATAACATGTTATTTCTTTGAAGTGTCATCATTTATTGGTAAAGTTTTGTCTCTTCCCTGTTGTGCAGGTCATGCTCTAATTAATCCAAGCACTTTAAAGGTGGCAAATAGACGCATTTCAGAAAGCTCAAGAGAGCCTTATTCAGTAGTTGTTTGTTTGTTTGTTTGTTTTTTAAATAAAACCCTTCCGTTAAAGAATATTGCTTTTTAAAAGTAAGAAAGCAAATTAATTGTAAGAACAGTGCTACTGTCTTTCTTCTTGTGTTCCAAACAATTTTATTTATGAAAAAATTACATTTCTTCCTTCTCTTTTTGAACTAATTATTTTTTAAAAATATCTCACTTCTCTTCATTATGTCTTTATGAAACTGCAGAACGAAGACTTAAGAAAGGCCTTGAAACTTTCCACATCTTTCACATCTCACCCTTTGAATCAATAGATTATGAGACATATAATCCCAAAACCTGAAGGGACAAGTAAATCAGATTTCACCTACATTGGTAGTAGAAAGACTTTTATTTTGTTTATTCAGACTTCCTCCATTATTGAAGCAAGATCTATATCATTTCTAAATGAGCTAAAAAGGGAAAAAATCTAGGAAGGGCTTTTGCCTAAGAAACAGTTTTTAAATGCTTGGTATATTTAAGAGATTTCAAGAGATTTCAAAGAGATTTTAGGTGATTTTCAAGGTCTAGACCACTTCCCATTACTTAAAACTCCTGTCTTAGTGTTCATCTTATTTAATAACTGAACAAGATAGGAAGAATACTTTGAGCTTCTCAGATAACAGAAATTAAGAGAACTTGGTCACTGCAAAGGAAGTGGAAAAGTAGTTTTGTGTTCCTCAAATATATACATAGATAGTAATATCCATTATGCACAGATATACTTCAACTAGATGCTCATACACTTAGCCTTCAAAGAAGTTTTAATATATTACATCTTTCCTGTAACGATTATTTTAGCACCCTCTTCTTTCGAAAGGCAGGATAAAGTATTGCTATTTGAGATGAAAACCAATACAAAGCAATGTGGAAGAACAGATGAAAGGGAATAAGCCACATTCTTTTTACACCTGGAATGTTCTTGAATAAATTTCCAAGGGCTAGAAATCCCTCAGACCAATTGCTGTCACGTATTGTAGTGTTCTTTGAAGTATCTAGGCCAGGCCTATCAAAATTAGAAAACTCTTTGATAGATGAGTTTTACTAATACAGCCAATGACTGATACATGAATAAAGGATACAGTATTTATGCTTGCTACATAGCTATTTTCTTCTAATGTTCTTTTCTTATTCTACTCCTGAGGTGAACATGCATTCTCTAGTTACATAATTGTCGTGGTTTAAGCCAGTCGGCAAGTCAACCACGCAGTTTCTACTCCCCCCCGGCCCCCAGAGGGATGGGGAGGAGAATCGAAAGAATGTAACTCCCACGGGTTGACATAAGAACAGTTTAGTAACTAAGGTATAACACAAAAACGCTGCTGCTACCACCAATAATAATAATGATAAGGGAAACAACAAGGGAAGAGAACACGATACCACCCACCGAAAATGAGCCCGACAGAGAAGAGGATGTGCCCTTCCGCGCGACTCTCAGTTCTCCATCCTGGGCATGAGGTGCTGTGGTATGGAATACCTCTTTGGCTAGTTTGGGTCAGGTATCCTGTCTCTGCTTCCTCCCGGCTTCCCCTCCTTCCTGGCAGAGCATGAGACTCACAAAGTCCTTGGCCAGACTAAACATTCTGACCAGCAACTGAAAGCATTGGTTTTATCAGTGTTATTCCCAGGCCGAAAGTCAAAACCACAGCACTGTGCCAGCTACTAAGAAGTAGAAAAAATGACTGCTACTGCTAAACCAGGACAATAATATCTCCAGTTCAAGAATAACTTAGAATAACCAAATTAGGTAACAGTGATTAGATGTTACTACTTGTGGGAGAGGGATCAATAGTACTCCTAAATATGCCTTCCTCTATCATTTAATTCTGCCACTGTACAGAAGAGGGCATTTTTAAAAATACTGCTAAAGTAATGTTAATTATGAGAACAACATAAAGACTTGAAATTAAATTCAGAGGTATATCTAAAGTAATTTAAAAAAAAAATTAATGGTATTTGCATATATCTTAAACCTTTCTTCCGGCTGTCCAAGCATCAACCTAAGTGGTCTTCAGAATTTATGCAAGAAATATATCAGAAACTTTAGCAAAATGGTGTAATCTTGTAACTTCAGCAATACCTGCCAGTATATGCAGGAATGTCTGGTTAATGTGCCACTGTGTGAGTAATTGCTTTTGAAATGAACAAAATCAGTGAGGTTTAATTGTTGCAGGTTAAGTCTTTACAGGTAACAGTAGACAGCGTTTTGCAATTATCTATGTTAGCTTTTTTGCTTAGTTTAGTGTATTCACACCATGATTTTTGAAGACAGGAAAGAAAGTACTTTAGCCAGCAGCAGAAACATTTCTGGTCTGTGATTACAAGCATAGCACATAGGCATATTTATGTGATAATTAAAATGTTGGGGAAATAAAACCTGAAGACATATTGTTAGGCTCACATCTTTTAAAATGCAAAACACAGCAGCATTATTCTTCTACGTAAGTACATGAAAGCAAAATTGACTAACACTGCTAATTGTCACTGAAGTGACCGACCAGAGACAAAACAAAACTTAATATTTAATTCTTATTGACATTGCAAAAGCTATAAGGAATCTCATTATGAAAACAATTTTAATTTCTTTGTGCATTTTTTAGTGCCACTGGAAATAGAAAGGAAGATTTAAAAGTTAACCCTTCCATTACAGTTGTTCTTTAGTCTGTATGTGTCACTTCTTCATTGATAATTGTGTATACTATAAAATTATGTTTGGATTTTTTCAGCGTGACTGAGTATTGATTTAATTATGCATGGAAACAGAGATGCTATCTAAGGCACTTACCATACGTATGTAAGATTCACTATATGACTTAATTAAAAAGAAAAAAAAATCAAGACTCTGTCTGAGTCTTGATCTGAACTAATGAAGCTGTTCATGACTTTCCAGCAATGAGACTGCACTGCACTTCGATATTTCTGCTTCTCTGCTAACATATTTCACATGTTAATTACAAATGTCTAAAAACTATTTCAGAATAAACAGCGGTGCAGTATGCAGAAATGTTATTCTCTTTAATACAGAACCCCTAGATACCAAGGCTATTCATGAATGCTTGTTTATATGGAAAAGAAGAAAGGCCAAAATATGTGCACTGTCACTTCTATGGACGTGTGTGAATAGGTACGGTGGCAGGCATCCTACTCCTTCCAAGCACTCATTATTCCCCAGATCTCCTTCTTTCTTTGCCTCCACTGTTCAGTTTTTTCAGTCTAGACTTTTACAGGGGCACATCATGGACAAGGAACATCCCCAATTTTACAGGGATATTTTGTTGGGTTTTTTTTTTCATGCCTCTATGGGTAATGAAACCAAACAAAACTGGGGGGTTTAAGCTTTTAGGTTGAGAATTTTTTAAGCTGTTAATAAGAGTAAGATCAATACCATGGCTATGCTTTTTTGCATTTAAGACCTAGAGAAATATGCTTTTGAATGCTGGGTATTATTTACTTTGCTGAATGGCAACCAAATGCTTCATGTGTAATCTTTGTGGGAATGAATGTTTTGTGTTTGAATGAATGAGGTGAGACGAGTTTTGCCAGACAAATACTGTAGATGTGACTGAAAAAACCCAGATACTAGTTCTGATCAATTATTGATAATTTTGGTGGGTGTCTGAGTTCAGAGATATTATCAGAGATATTATTGCAACAACTGTCACATAAACATTCTTCACACACCTGAGGGAACATCTTGGCTGAGATAAACAAAAGTTATTAATAACAGGTTGCTTACTCTGTGTAAACAGAACTAAACAAATCCAAAAAGAAGTTAAAGCCATCTCATGTATTCTGGCATAAACATAGTTACTTGTGTTTCTTTCATGACTGTTTATAAATTTTGAGTCTTAGTCACAGATGGTGAAACTTTTTCATGTCATTTATGCAAATAGTCTTTCCCACATTTGTATACTTAGAGACTGCTATGTTATCCTTTCCTACTTTTCTTTGTCCCTCCTATCTCGGTCATTCCCTCTGGCCTGTTATCATCGTCTCTGTTTTCTTTCTGCTGCTGTTGTTTCATCAAACCACTATTTGCATGATAACACTGCCTCTTGTCCTGTTTAAGTCTTGTGAATAGTACTAGTACATAATATTCCCAGCATTTGTGCAACTTATTTACACTTTTTGATATTTTTGTGTGTGTGTCTGAACCAGCAGAAATTTAAATATTAACTTCAAAACAAAAAAATTGAGAAAACTCTTCTAAATACACCAAAACAGAGATATTATAGCTAGAAATTAATATGTAGATCCTAGAAACTAAAACAATAGAGTCAGTTGAATCACTGTTTGATCATTTTCTGGACTGTAAAGGAATATTGAGATACCTTGATGTCTTGGCAGGGATCTTCTGGGTCAAAACCTATCTTTGTAAATTCAGCCTTGATTTGACTCAAATCTCTGCAATTTTACATCAGGAGCCAGAATCTATATCTGGCACTGCTGGAGTGCTTTGTAAGGCTGGCCTCTGCAGTTGAATTATCCAGTCTTTATTTCTTTCTTATGAAATTGATGCTCATGCTTTCTTTTTCCATGGCAGTTATGCCAGGGAGTACTACTGGGAGAGGCTGAAACAGTAATAATGGCAATCTAGGCAGAACATTCCTTTTAATAATAGTAATTTTCTCTGCCTACAGGATTGCATATTTGTTCCAGAAGTCTTAAACTTTTGCAATTTCCTGCATCAGTGGGTCAAAATTGAAGTCATACGCTTTTTTCCCAAGACCCATGAGATCTATGCAGCTTAGTAAGAGTGCACGTTGCCCACATAAAGTGAGACTTTATTTACATGCCCATTCTTGTTCAACTAGATTTAATAGCATTATTTCCAATTTATTATCCCTCATGCTTGAAAATTTTTATTGATTTTTACTTTTCTTGATTACTGGTTACCAGCAGAACCTATATCTACATATAATTCCTACTCCCATTGTGTAGCATGCACTTTTTTAAAAAATATGTATCTCCATAATTTGGAAGAAAAGAGTAACAGAGGAAAGTAAATGCAATAGTTCGATTTCAGTTTTCTTGGATTTTGATACGGGATCTGTGTAAACTGCCTGTGCCTTTGGATGTGCAAGCATCTATTAGCATTCATTAGCATATCCCACTCTTTTCAGACATTTTTTGATGTGTAACAAGAACAACAAAAATATCTTGGGTTATTTCTTGAATGTAAATGGCATAGATTCAAGAATCATAGAATCATAGAATAGTTAGGGTGGAAAGGACCTTAAGATCATCTAGTTCCAACCCCCCTGCCATGGGCAGGGACACCCCACACTAAACCATGTCACCCAAGGCTCTGTCCAAACTGGCCTTGGAAACTGCCAGGGATGGAGCAATCACAGCTTCCCTGCGCAACCCATTCCAGTGCTTCACCACCATTACAGTAAAGAACTTCTTCCTCATATCTAACCTGAACTTCCCCTGTTTAAGACTGAACCTGTTACCCCTTGTCCTGTCACTACAGTCCCTAGTGAAGAGTCCCTCCCCAGCATCCTTGTAGGCCCCCTTCAGATACTGGAAGGCTGCTATGAGGTCTCCATGCAATCTTCTTTCCTTCAGGCTGAACAGCCCCGACTTTCTCAGCCTGTCTTCATACAGGAGGTGCTCCAGTTCCCTGACCATCCTCGTGGCCCTCCCCTGGACTTGTTCCAACAGTTCCATGTCGTTTTTATGTTGAGGACACCAAAACTGCACACAATACTGCAAATGAGGTCTCACGAGAGCAGAGTAGAGGGGCACGATCACCTCCTTTGACCTGCTGGTCACGCTCCTCTTGATGCAGCCCAGGATACAGTTGGCTTTCTGGGCTGTGAGCTCAGACTGCCTTCCAAGACTTGGGTGGTGTGATCAGAGCATCTGCCAGTGAAGACTGAGGCAAAGAAGTCATTAAGAACCTCAGCCTTCTCCAAATCCACAGTAGCCAGTTCTCCTGATAGCTTTCAGAGAGGGCCCATGTTGTCCTTAGTCAGTCTTTTATTTGCAATGTACCTATAGAATCCTTTCCTGTTATCTTTCACATCCCTAGCCAAGTTTAATTCTAACTGGGCCTTAGCCTTCCTAACCTGGTCCCAGGCAACATGCCTGTATTCTTCCCAGGCTGCCTGTCTGTCGTCACGCACGGAGGGAACACATGCACAATCAATATGATTGATAAAAGTGATCCGTTTATTGTGCTCAAATAATGGGTATATATAGTGTCAAACTGCCACGTACACACAGCTTCCCGTAGTGATTGGTTGGCATATACAGCATTGGGTACATTCCAGGTGCGTTTCAGTGATTTCCCCCTGCTCATATACACATCCTCCTCTCAAGGTCTCTGCTCCTAGTTCAGAGACAATTTTTAGCTACAAGGTTGGCCGGCTGGTCTTCTATCTCTATTGGTTAACTTCCAGGGTTTTTCCACTGCTGGCAACTGTAAACAACTGGTAACTGTACACAACTGGTGTTTTTTCTCACTTTCACAGAATCTGTGCTTAATTAAGCTCAGACATGGGAACATGACCTTTGCTTGCTAACCATACCTCCACAATTCCCCCTTTTTCTTTTTGAGCAAGTTAGACGGATGCTACACTTTTCTTAAGCATTGATATCACACATCGCAGCATACAACTTGCTATTAATATGAATAAGACTACTGCACATAATATAGTTACACCTTGCATAAGCAAATCTTTAAGCCATCCAGAAATTCCCCATCCTTTAAAGAGTTTTGTCAACCAATCCAAGCCATCATCCTTCATTAGTCGCTTGACCCCTTCTCTTAATTGTTGTATACTTTTATAAATTGACTCCGAATGATCTGACAAATTCATACAGCACATCCCTTCAAACTCTGCGCAACCATGTCCTTGTGCCAACAACAAAAAATCGATTGCTGCTCTATTCTGTAAGGTGGCATGACGAATACTATCGACATCAGTTAAAAGTCCGCTCATAGCAAGTGAAGTAGCATTTTTCTGTCTTGCAAGCCAACAGCCCAGTTTATTTAATGTTGCTAAAGCTTGAGCTCTAGCTACTTTAGGAGCTAAAAATGAGGCAGCTATTATTTCACCCAGGTTCCACAAATTTACTTTGTCATCACAGCTCAAATGAAAAGCATGCTTTGACCTTCAAGAACACAATCCTCTTTTGTATATTATCATAGTGCTATTAGGGATAAACATGCCTAAGATACCTACTGTACATGGGCAATTATATGGGACTTTATATGGGACGGCACCCCTTGCCAGGCCCGATCCTGTGGCAACTAAGGCACTGACTCCGTTTCTGGCTACAAACAAAATCCCTTATTGAGTGAGCTTACAGGCTTTTATAGTATTCTGCCTAGCGGTTAGTAGTGGGTTAGTTCCTTTGGTACTTTTCCATCACGAAACAATCTTATTGATCACGCACTTTCTTAGCCAATCACATTACTGTCCACGCATTTTTGCTTGACCAATTATTTCCAAACATAGTTCTTTGCCATCACTACTCATTATATCGAAACTTTCACTTTCCCTTGACTACACATTCTTTATCATGTCTTAAGCATCAAATTTACAGTCCTCAGAAATTATCTTGCTGTTCTCTCTTCGGTTCCTCCCGATGTTCTTTCTCCGGTTCTTCCCAACTTGTCCCTTTCACTTCTTTCAAGGTTTGTGGTTGATAAGAGTCCAGATGTTCAGGCTCTCGTCCAGGTCTACTGGTGCAGCTTCTTGTGCAGCACGTTGAAGACGGCTTTTTTTTTTTTTTTTTTTTTCTTTTTTCTTTTTTTTTTTTTCACCCTCTACACTACCATTGTATTACAATCTTTCTAGTTTTTGTCTTAGCATTTTCTAGTAGCTGCTGCAAATTTGCATGCTCTAACATCTCTTACAAGTAACAAATCCACACAACAGAAGGTATAGTTTCTCGTTAGTAACTGGCTAGTAAATACAGGTGGTTTTACACACAAAATCACAGCCTCTAATAATAGCTACATTACGAGCACACATATTCAAGTTATTACTTTTCAGTTACCCCCAAGTGATGTCCTGCAATCATTCATTTTTCTCTTCCTCTATCTCATTCTGCTCGGGGTATTTACTGTCAGCTCCTATAGCTGAGGTATCAGGTTTCTCCACTTGTCTGTCCACCTTATGGTAAGGGTTAACAAACTTTGCAGGTAGCCACCATGGATCTTTAGGTAGGAGGATACAAACATACCCCCTATCAGCTCCTGAGAAGGAGCTGGGTTAGAGTGATTCAAAGGCATTCTGATGGGAAAGGAATGTGAAGCTACAGCTGCCTGCCTGCTTAGCAGCAGCCGTAAATACCTGCTAGCAACCACACTTTTGCATTAACCCTTTCTTGCCCAAAATGTTAATCTGCTACCCATTAAAACTTTTATACAAACCCAACAACAAAAAATACACAGAACACTGTCCGCCCTCAGCACACACACACGCACACACGCATATGTATGTATATGGGATCCCACAAACACACTCCATACAACTACAATATTCAAAACACAAAACCTAGACAACCATTACTCCCACTACACAGTCCCTCATACGGAACGTGGCGTAAGGACCCTCTGAAGACAATCAAAAAATCAGCTCCAAGCAGCATCATCGCAGCGTGAGGTGGCAGGCTCAACTTTAGCAGGCGTCCCCGCAGAGGCTC
The DNA here is from genome assembly GCF_963264785.1 of Psittacula echo. Taxonomy (NCBI): domain Eukaryota; kingdom Metazoa; phylum Chordata; class Aves; order Psittaciformes; family Psittacidae; genus Psittacula; species Psittacula echo. Next base: position 46,187,061 of record NC_137739.1, read on the forward strand.
TGCCTCCCCACATCGCATGAGCCTTGGGCTTTTACACTGACCAAAATGCACACTCATTCCGATGCAGGTGGCCAGCCTACATTGGAAGAAGTGGTCAGCAATATCCTTAAAAAGTCTCCAAAGGCTAATAGAAACATAGATATACATGGATATATATTTCCCAACTTCTAATACATGTGGATAACAAAGAGACTATCAAATGAGTTGTATATGGGGTTTCAAGTCCCCAGCCTGCCACAGTATTCATATAACATATTCAAAAGGCTATAAGGGTACTCTTTTTTTTTTCTTTTTTTTTTCTTTTCTTTTTTTTTTTTTTTTTTTTTTTTTTTCTTTTTTCTGTAGGGGCCCATTTGTCGTCAGCAGGGAGGATTCCCCCAGGGTAGTCTTTGAGGGTTGTTGTCGCTCGTTGTGGGGAACCCCCTGTCCCTCGCCCTGTCGCACAAAGGGGAGTGTTACCAGGACTCCACTTCACGTTTTACTGCTGCCGCCGTTGTTGCTGTTGCCGTTTCTGTTGCCGTTGCCGCGGTTTCTGGCAGTCTCGCTGCAGCTCCAGGGCTGCACTCTCGGCCGCGCGGCCCGGGGACTCCGGCCGCACCTCCCGGGGCACCTTCCTCCACAGCTCCCGCGCAAAGCTCTGCACCCGCGGCTCCTCCACTTGCAGCGCTCCGGCAGCTCCTCTCCTGGAGACAACTTTCTCGATAGCACCCCACGTCTCCTTCCATAATCAAAGAGGGCAGTAAGCCCTTTTCCTAGATCCCGCTTCTCTAGGAAGCACTTAAATAAATCAAAGGCCGCTTGTCTTTCCATTTTTCACTACTCTCTCATTTTTAAGTTTTGGTACCAATGCAGCTCACCAGCAAGCAGGCCAACTTAGCGGGCGGCGGAGGCTCCCTCTTCGTCCTCCAGGCTCAGAGGCTCCTATTCTCTTTCAGGATTGACCTCTGTCTCTTCTCCGGGCTTTACCTTAGGACTACTTAGTAGTCCGATTCTTTTTTTTTTTTTTATCATAGGCTCCTCTTCTCTTTCAGGATTGGCCTCTTTTTAATTCTTTCACTGCCCGTTCTCTGCCCGGCATCTTCGACCAGCAAAACCGAGCATTTTTTCTTCTTTCAGCCCTCCGGATGCTGCTTCTCCGGTGCTTTCCCGCTCCGTGCACAATTCTCCCAGCCACTACGGGTACCTGGGTTCCTCTGTTGGTCGCTGTTCGGGTGCCAATATGTCGTCGCGCACGGAGGGAACACATGCACAATCAATATGATTGATAAAAGTGATCCGTTTATTGTGCTCAAATAATGGGTATATATAGTGTCAAACTGCCACGTACACACAGCTTCCCGTAGTGATTGGTTGGCATATACAGCATTGGGTACATTCCAGGTGCGTTTCAGTGATTTCCCCCTGCTCATATACACATCCTCCTCTCAAGGTCTCTGCTCCTAGTTCAGAGACAATTTTTAGCTACAAGGTTGGCCGGCTGGTTTTCTACCTCTATTGGTTAACTGCCAGGGTTTTTCCACTGTCGGCAACTGTACACAACTGGTGTTTTTTCTCACTTTCACAGAATCTGTGCTTAATTAAGCTCAGACATGGGAACATGACCTTTGCTTGCTAACCATACCTCCACACCTGTCCTTGCTTCCGCCTTTTATAAGCTTCTTTTTTTCCCCTCAAAGTTTCCTGAGCAGCTCCTTATCCATTCAAGGAGGTCTCCTGGCCCTCCTGCTGTGCTTCCTTCTAGCTGGAACACAACACTCCTGAGCTTGTAGCAGGTGATCCTTGAATATCAACCAACAGTCTTGGGCCCCCCTGCCCTCTAGGGCTATATCCCATGGAACCTTACTAAGCAGGTTCCTGAAGAGGCCAAAGTCTGCTCTCCTGAAGTCCAGAGCAGTGAACTTGGGGCGCGCTTTTCTCACTGTCCTGAGGATCTCGAACTCGATCATCTCATGATTGCAAAGAATCTTTCCGATATCCTTGGACTTGTGTCATTTATTAATAAGCCCTGAATGCTTTACATACATGTAAGAAGACAGGGATTTTTACAGTCCTGTTAATATTTTAGCACTTTGTGGTTCACTAGGAAAACTGCATATAAGAGAGACAATATTTTCCCTCCATAGGAAGTATAATTTTTTATGCATCATGTTTCCCTGGAATACATAAAATCATGCAGTGAGTAGCAACCTAGCACTGCAAGTATTAGGCAAGAGCTGACTTAGAACTTGAATATCTCATGCAACTTATATAGTGCAATCTTTCTACTTCTCTTACTCATTTGTGATGCCAGAACTATGCATTGATTGAGTGAATCCCTATGTGCAAGTCACAGATTGTTATGTTGATGGAGTAAAGGCAGTCTTGAATGCAACTAGTAGCTAGAATATGCATCTGGTACTTTAGAAATTTTACCTGGTTTGGTTAAATACCTGTTGTTTACTCCCTAAGGTGACTGTTCCATATTATATTAGAATTGTCACAATACTAATTTTTAGTAAATGTTAGGTTTTTTGAATGCAGATCTTTTTTCCAATCTGCAAGCTGCCATAAAATGTTTTGTTTGGTTATATTTCTACAATATTCTAGTCAATTAAGAAGACTTTTTTCTGAATTATAGGAGCTGTAATTGTAAATGTGGAGGCAGAAGACAGGGAAAGGCTAAGTTTAATTCATCCTTACTCTTCTATTTATCTATTTTTCAAATGTGTTCAGCTGTTTCTTAGTTCGCAGGGATTCTCAAAATATACTGCTTTCACTGTTGTTTTCATAATTCATTTAGAAGTAACTATTAAGTAACAACCTAAAAAATGGTTCTCTCTACTTGGAACCCTGTAAAAATGGTCATAAATTAATTGCATTTTTTTACCTCTTCATTTCACAAACAGATCAGATCAGACTGTATATTTTATATTATCAGATGTCTACTGAAATTCATGTGGAAAAATACATGTGTAGGCCATCAGGTGTTTTGGAATCAAAAGGATAGCACATACAGCAACCACCGGATGGCTGGAAACATACGCTGTGCCCCATGCCGCTGCCCGGAACACTATCCTGGGCCTTGAGAACCAGATTTTGTGGCGACATGGCACCCCAGAAAGAATTGAATCAGACAATGGGACTCATTTCCGGAATAACCTTATAGACACTTGGGCCAAAGAGCATGGCATTGAGTGGGTATATCACATCCCCTACCATGCACCAGCCTCTGGGAAAATCGAACGGTACAATGGGCTGTTAAAAACTACACTGAGAGCAATGGGTGGGGGAACTTTCAAGCATTGGGATACACACTTACCAAAGGCCACCTGGTTGGTCAACACCAGAGGATCTGCCAACAGGGCTGGCCCAGCACAGTCAGAACTTTTACATATTGTAGAGGGGGACAAAGTTCCTGTGGTGCACATGAAGAATTTGCTGGGGAAGACAGTCTGGGTTATTCCTGCTTCAGGTAAAGGCAAACCCACTCGTGGGATTGCTTTTGCTCAGGGACCTGGATATACTTGGTGGGTAATGCGGGAAGATGGGGAAGTCCGATGCGTACCTCAAGGGGATTTGATTTTAGGGGAAAACAGACAATGAACTCAATTGTACGCTGTTGCCTGCTATAGTCCATCAACTAGAAGTCTGCAGAGCACCAGAGACTGGCTCTGACTTCCCTCCGACCATCATCCCAACAGAGAATGAACTTTGATGGAACCGGATGAGTTCTACAGTGAAGGAATGATCAGCATCAGCAGGCAACGATCCAACACTGCATACAGCTTCTTCTGCCCTGAAAGACTGTTCCAAGAGATGGAGCCCAACATCATGAACCGAATGGACTCAGTAGCTTTATAGGAATTGGTCCGTGCACTAAGATAACAGTGCACCGAGATGAGAGTGAGGGTATATGGAAAATGCGGGATCTGAGCATGACGTGAATGGTATGGAACAAGGGGTGGATACTGTCCTGGGTTCAGCAGTGGCAGTCAGTTTTTTGGTTTTTTTTTCCTTCTTAGTAGCTGTTGCAGTACTGTGTTTTTGACTTTTGGCTTGGGAACAAAAAAAACTGATAACACCGATGTTTAGACTGACCAAGGATTTTGTGAGTAAAGTACGGCCGGGCCGGGGCTGGCGGCAGTTGCGGGAAGATGGGTGAGTCTCATGCTCTGCCAGGTAGGAGGAGGCGCCAGGAGGAAGCGGGGACAGGACACCTGACCCAGACTGGCCAAGGAGGTGTTCCATACCACAGCACGTCATGCCAGGGGATGGAACTGGGAGCTACCCGGAAGGGCACGTCCCCTGGTCGGGCGGGCTGTCTTTTCCGGCGGGCGGTATCGTATTCTCTTCCCTTGTTATTTCTCTTGTCGTTGTTATTGTTGGTGGCGGCAGTGGTGATTTGTGTTCTACCTTAGTTATTAAACTGTTCTTATCTCAACCCGTGGGAGCTGCATTCTTTTGATTCTCCTCCCCGTCCCTCCAGAAGCGGAGGGAAGAAAGGTGGGGGGGGGAGGGGGAGGCAGTAGACTGCGTGGTTCTGATTTACAGCTTGGGCTTAAACCACGACACATGGTTAAACTTCATAAGGTTGGCATCAGCCCACCTCACAAGCGTGTCGAGGTCCCTCTGGATGGCATCCCTTCTCTCTCTGGCGTTTCAACCGAACCACACAGCTTGGTGTCATCGGCAAACTTGCTGAGGGTGCACTCAATCCCACTGTCCATGTCACCAACAAAGATGTTGAACAAGACTGGTCCCAACATCAGTCCCTGAGAGACACCACTCATTACTGGTCTCCAGCCGAACATGGAGTCATTGACCACAACTCTTTGTGTGTGGCCATCCAGCCAATTCTTTATCCACCGAGTGGTCCACCATCAAATTGATGTCTCTCTAATTTAGAGACAAAGATGTCGTGTGGGACAGTGTCAAACGCTTTGCACAAATCCAGGTAGATGACGTCAACTGCTCTGCCCCTGTCCATCATTTCCGTAGCCCCATCATAGAAGGCCACTAAATTGGTCAGGCAGGATTTCCCCTTAGTGAAGCCATGCTGGCTGTCACCAAGCACCTTGTTGTCTTTCATGTGCCTTAGCATGCCTTCCAGGAGAATCTGCTCCAAGATTTTGCCAGGCACAGAGATGAGACTGACTGGTCTGTAGTTCCCTGAGTCATCCGTTTTCCCCTTCTTGAAAATGGGGGTTATATTTCCCTTTTTCCAGTCATCGGGAACTTCACCTGACTGCCATGATTTTTCAAATATGATGGCCAGAGGCTTAGCAACTTCATTCGCCAACTCCTTCAGGACCCGTGGATGGATTTCGTCAGGTCCCATGGACTTGTGTACGTTCAGGTTTTTAAGATGGTCTCGAACCAGATCCTCTCCTCCAGTGGGCCTAGGGTGTTCATTCTCACAGTCCCTGCGTTCGCCTTCCAAGACTTGGGAGGTGCGGTCAGAGCCTTTGCCAGTGAAGACTGAGGCAAAGAAGTCATTAAGAACCTCAGCCTTCTCGAAATCCAGAGTAGCCAGTTCTCCTGATATCTTCTGGAGGGGGCCTACCTTGTCCCTTGTCTGTCTTTTATTCGCTACGTACCTATAGAATCCCTTCCTGCTATCCTTAACATCCCTAGCCAAGTTCAATTTTAACTGGGCCTTAGCTTTCCTCACCTGGTCCCTAGCTTCCCAGACAGCATCCTTGTATTCTTCTCAGGCCGCCTGTCCCTGCTTCCACCTTCTATAAGCCTCTTTTTTTAACTTCAGTTAGAATTATATTTGTGGCTAGGTGTAAGCATCCTCCTTCCTTTTGCAAACAAGTACAGTTGGAATTACATTTATATTTACTTTTGAAAAACAGAATAAATTTTTATCACTTGATACTAATATAAGGAAAAATCACAGGCATTTTAGAAATTATATAAGAATACTTTACAATGTTTAGACAATTAATTGTTTTATCATATATGCTGTAATGCTAAAAATATAAATTTCCAGGGTGTAACACTAATGAGTAGACTCCAGCAGGACTTTATGCTGCTATGCAGACTTTGAACCTGGCAGTTCAGCCAATTTTCCAACCCTCTCAGTGCACATTTTTCTATCCTACACTTCACCAGTGTCCTTATGGTTGTGGAAGATAGTGTCAAAAACCTCTCTAATACTAAGCTCTCCCTTCATCCCCCAAGTCATCTCACCTCAGAAGGCTGGTCAGGCATGATTTCTCCTTCATAAGTCCATGTTGATTATTGCCAGTCACCTTCTCATCCTTCGTACATTTGGAAATGACTTTTATTAATTTGTGCCATCACAGTGCTGTTTGCCTTGTTGTCTTCTTTCAAGATACTGAACTTCATCATCTCATGGTCACTGGAGGAAAGGCTGTCCACAGACATGACATCCCTGACCAGTTTAACATTGTTTGCAACTGTCAGGTCCAGTAGAGAGTCTCCCCTGATCACTTGTGCCATAAGGTCATCACCAATGCACTCCAGAAACGTTCTAGATTGTGTCCTGCTGTGTTGCCCCTCTGGCACATACCGAGGTGATTAAAGCCCCCCATGAAGATAAGGGTCTTTGAATATGAGACTTCTTCCAGTTGTCTGAAGAAGGCCTCATCTATTTCTTCTTCCTGATCAGGTAGTCTGTTGCAGACATCCACAACAACATGCCCATCTTGATCTGCCCACTAACCCTAATTCGTAAACTCTCAGTTCGTAAACTCTTGTTCATTATTGTCGTGGTTTAAGCCCAAGCTGTAAATCAGAACCACGCAGTCTACTGCCCCCCCCCCCCCCCCACCTTTCTTCCCTCCGCTTCTGGAGGGACGGGGAGGAGAATCAAAAGAATGCAGCTCCCACGGGTTGAGATAAGAACAGTTTAATAACTAAGGTATAACACAAATCACCACTGCCGCCACCAACAATAACAACGACAAGAGAAATAACAAGGGAAGAGAATACGATACCGCCCGCCGGAAAAGACAGCCCGCCCGACCAGGGGACGTGCCCTTCCGGGTAGCTCCCAGTTCCATCCCCTGGCATGACGTGCTGTGGTATGGAACACCTCCTTGGCCAGTCTGGGTCAGGTGTCCTGTCCTCGCTTCCTCCCGGCCCCTCCTCCTCCCTGGCAGAGCATGAGACTCACAAAATCCTTGATCAGTCTAAACATCGGTGTTATCAGTTTTTTTTGTTCCCAAGCCAAAAGTCAAAAACACAGTACTGCAACAGCTACTAAGAAGGAAAAAAAAACAAAAAACTGACTGCCACTGCTGAACCCAGGACAGTATCCACCCCTTGTTCCATACCATTCACGTCATGTTCAGATCCCACATTTTCCATATACCCTCACTCTCATCTCGGTGCACTGTTATCTTAGTGCACGGACCAATTCCTATAAAGCTACTGAGTCCATTCGGTTCATGATGTTGGGCTCCATCTCTTGGAACAGTCTTTCAGGGCAGAAGAAGCTGTATGCAGTGTTGGATCGTTGCCTGCTGATGCTGATCATTCCTTCACTGTAGAACTCATCCGGTTCTATCAAAGTTCTTTCTCTATTGGGATGATGGTCGGAGGGAAGTCAGAGCCAGTCTCTGGTGCCCTGCAGACTTCTAGTTGATGGACTATAGCAGGCAACAGCGTATAATTGAGTTCATTGTCTGTTTTCCCCTAAAATCAAATCCCCTTGAGGTACGCATCGGACTTCCCCATCTTCCCGCATTACCCACCAAGTATATCCAGGTCCCTGAGCAAAAGCAATCCCACGAGTGGGTTTGCCTTTACCTGAAGCAGGAATAACCCAGACTGTCTTCCCCAGCAAATTCTTCATGTGCACCACAGGAACTTTGTCCCCCTCTACAATATGTAAAAGTTCTGACTGTGCTGGGCCAGCCCTGTTGGCAGATCCTCTGGTGTTGACCAACCAGGTGGCCTTTGGTAAGTGTGTATCCCAATGCTTGAAAGTTCCCCCACCCATTGCTCTCAGTGTAGTTTTTAACAGCCCATTGTACCGTTCGATTTTCCCAGAGGCTGGTGCATGGTAGGGGATGTGATATACCCACTCAATGCCATGCTCTTTGGCCCAAGTGTCTATAAGGTTATTCCGGAAATGAGTCCCATTGTCTGATTCAATTCTTTCTGGGGTGCCATGTCGCCACAAAATCTGGTTCTCAAGGCCCAGGATATTGTTCCGGGCAGTGGCGTGGGGCACAGCGTATGTTTCCAGCCATCCGGTGGTTGCTTCCACCATGGTAAGCACATGGCGCTTGCCGTGGCGGGTTGGTGGGAGTGTGATATAATCAATTTGCCAGGCCTCCCCATATTTGTAATTCAGCCATCGTCCTCCATACCAAAGAGGCTTTAACCGTTTGGCTTGTTTAATTGCAGCACATGTTTCACACTCGTGAATAACCCGGGCAATAGTGTCCATTGTTAAGTCCACCCCTCGATCACGGGCCCATCTGTATGTTGCATCTCTGCCCTGATGACCTGAAGTGTCATGGGCCCACCGGGCCAAAAATAATTCACCTTTATGTTGCCAATCTAAGTCCATCTGAGCCACTTCAATCTTAGCAGCTTTATCCACTTGTTGGTTGTTCTGGTGTTCCTCAGTGGCCCGACTCTTGGGTACATGGGCGTCTACATGGCGTACCTTCACCACCAGGTTCTGCACCCGGGCAGCGATATCTTGCCACAGTGCAGCAGCCCAGATGGGTTTACCTCTGCGTTGCCAGTTGCTCTGCTTCCATTGCTGCAACCACCCCCACAGGGCATTTGCCACCATCCATGAGTCAGTATAGAGATAAAGTACTGGCCACTTTTCTCGTTCAGCAATGTCCAGGGCCAGCTGGATGGCTTTCACCTCGGCAAACTGACTCGATTCACCCTCTCCTTCAGCAGTTTCTGCAACTTGTCGTTGAGGATTCCATACAGCTGCCTTCCATCTCCGATGTTTTCCCACAATACGGCAGGACCCATCAGTAAACAAGGCATACTGCTTTTCACTTTCTGATAGTTTATTATATGGTGGGGCCTCTTCAGCACGCATCACCTCCTCCTCTGGTGACATTCCAAAATCTTTGCCCTCTGGCCAGTCCATGATGACTTCTAGAATGCCTGGACGACTGGGATTTCCTATTCGAGCTCGTTGTGTAATTAGTGCAGCCCATTTACTCCATGTCGCATCGGTTGCATGATGTGTAGAGGAGACCCTGCCTTTGAACATCCAGCCCAGAACGGGCAACCTGGGTGCCAGGAGGAGCTGTGCTTCAGTGCCAATCACCTCCGAAGCAGCTCGAACCCCTTCATAGGCTGCCAGTATCTCTTTCTCAGTTGGGGTATAGCTGGCCTCAGATCCTTTGTATCCCCGACTCCAAAAGCCAAGGGGTCGACCTCGAGTCTCCCCTGGAGCTTTCTGCCAGAGGCTCCAGGTAGGACCATTCTCCCCAGCTGCGGTGTACAGTACATTTTTTACATCTGGCCCATTCCGGACTGGTCCAAGGGCTACTGCATGAACTATCTCACGTTTAATTTGCTCAAAGGCTTGTTGTTGCTCAGGGCCCCATTTAAAATCGTTCTTCTTCCGGGTTACATGATAGAGAGGGCTTACAATCGAACTGTAATTCGGGATGTGCATTCTCCAGAACCCCACAGCACCCAAGAAAGCTTGTGTTTCTTTCTTATTAGTTGGTGGAGACAGTGCTGTTATTTTGTTGATCACATCTGTAGGGATCTGGCGACGTCCATCTTGCCATTTTATTCCCAAAAACTGAATCTCCTGTGCAGGTCCCTTGACCTTACTCCGTTTTATGGCAAAACCAGCTTTCAGCAGGATTTGGATTATTTTCCTCCCTTTCTCAAAGACTTCTTCCGCTGTATCACCCCACACAATAATGTCATCAATGTACTGCAGGTGTTCTGGAGCTTGCCCCTGTTCCAGTGCATTCTGGATCAGTCCATGGCAGATGGTAGGGCTGTGTTTCCACCCCTGGGGCAGTCGGTTCCAAGTGTACTGGACGCCCCTCCAAGTAAAAGCAAACTGTGGCCTGCATTCTGCTGCCAAAGGAATTGAGAAGAATGCATTGGCAATATCAATCGTGGCATACCACTTGGCTGCCTTTGACTCCAGTTCATACTGAAGGTCTAGCATGTCCGGTACAGCAGCACTCAATGGTGGTGTGACTTCATTCAGGCCACGATAGTCTACTGTTAGTCTCCACTCTCCATTAGACTTTCGCACTGGCCATATGGGGCTATTAAAGGGTGAGCGGGTCCTGCTGATCACTCCCTGACTCTCCAGACTACGGATCAGTTTATGGATGGGAATCAGGGAGTCTCGGTTGGTGCGATACTGCCGCCGGTGCACTGTTGTGGTTGCGATTGGCACTTGTTGTTCTTCGACCTTCAGCAACCCCACAACAGAGGGATCCTCTGAGAGACCAGGCAAGGTGGACAGCTGTTCATTTTCCTCAGTCTCCAAAGCAGCAATACCAAAAGCCCATCGGTACCCTTTTGGGTCTTTGAAGTACCCTCTCCTGAGGTAATCTATGCCGAGGATGCATGGAGCCTCTGGACCAGTCACAATGGGGTGCTTTTGCCATTTCCTTCCAGTCAGGCTGATCTCAGCCTCCAGTACAGTCAACTCTTGGGATCCTCCTGTCACTCCAGAGATATAGATGGGTTCCACCCCTTGACAGCTTGACGGCATCAGGGTACACTGTGCACCGGTATCTACGAGAGCTTTATACTTCTGCGGGACTGATGTGCCAGGCCATCTGACCCACACAGTCCAGTAAATCCGTTTATCCCCTACCTCCACCTGGCTGGAGGCAGGGTCCCTCTAACAGTCATCACAACGTTGGACACCTAAGTCATGTTGAAAGGGATTATTCTTCGTTATCACAGGAGCTGGAGTAAAATCAGCTCTTCCGCTCCATCTGGGAACCTGCTCACCAGAGACTGAAGCCGCAGCTCTCATGGGATGATTAGTCTTGACCCTTGTTCCTATTTTCAATTCATGCACCCGTTCCTCCAAAGCTGAAGTAGGTTTTCCATCCCACTTCGTCATGTCTTCTCCATGATCCCGCAGGTAAAACCATAGGGTGGCCCGTGGTGTTTGCCTTCTATATCTTCTGTCTTGAACAATAGGACGTCTTTTGTTAACAGCTGAGACGTATGTTGGTACATGTGAGGAGCTGGATAAATCAGATAGATCGTCCCTCAATTGTTTGACATCCTGGGACAGTTTTTCCACAGCTGAGATGATGGAAGGGGTGAGATTGTCTTCGAACTCTCGGAGTTTGTGAATCATTTCATCCACTGTTGGTGTTACTATGTCACCCCAGGTTACCGTTGCCAATGAATGGGCATATGATGACGGTGCATTCCGTGTAAGTTTTCGCCACATGGGTCGTGTACATTCGACTTCATCTGGGTCTATGGGTATATCTCCGTTATTCGGTTTGGTGTGATAGATCATCTCTACGATGGCTGATTCCCTCAGAGACTGGATGCCTTTGTCTAAAGTAGTCCACTTGGCCGAACGACTCGTAACATCATCCTTGTATGGAAACCTTTCTTTCACAGCTGCCAAGAGCCGCCTCCAAAGACTGAGGGACTTTTTCTCTCTTGCAATTGCTTTGTCAATTCCCCCTTCTCTAGCAAGTGATCCCAGCTGCTTGGCTTCCGTACCTCCTAGTTTGTGACCATCGGCCCCATTGTCCCAGCATCGGAGCAACCAGGTGATGATGTGCTCCCCTGGTTGACGGGTAAAATCTTTTCGCATATTCCGTAGCTCGGTTGAGGTCCGAGGTCGAGAAGTCACCTCTTCTTCTTCTTCTTCATCATGGGATGATGACTCCTGATCAGGTGGTGGCCTGGGTGGTGAATACATTGTTTCTTCATCTTGCTTCACCCTTCTTGCCTCTTTTCTGCTTTTTCTCTTGCTTATGGGGGCAATCGATATTGGTACGAATTGGTCCTCTGGTTTAGCTGCAGTCATTATCACTGTGCTTTGAGTAGCAACAGTACTTGTCGCGGGGGGTGGTGTAGCTGCTGTGGTTGGGGCTGGGGTAGCTTCGCTATCTGTTGCAGTTGAAGTTTGAGTAGTGGCTGTACTTGTCGCTGGGAGTGGTGTAGCTGCTGTGGTTGGAGCTGGGGTAGCTTCGCTGTCTGTTGCAGTTGAAGTTTGAGTAGTGGCTGTACTTGTCGCTGGGGTAGCTGCACTGTCTGTTGCAGTCGAAGTTTGAGTAGTGGCTGTACTTGTCCCTAGGGGTGGTGTAGCTGCTGTGCTCGGAGCTGGAGTAGCTGCGCTGTCTGTTGCTTCGCCCTCAGATCCAAGGACATTTCCTTCCTTTTGAAGGTGCTGGATAGCGTTGAACAAGGCCCGGTAAGCATAGGCCAAGCCCCAGCACGTTGACATGATTTGTCCCTCTCTGGTATGACCAGGATGACAGCACACCTCATTTAAGTGTTTTACTAATTCTTCTGGATTTTGCACTTGTTCGGTGGTGAAGTTCCAAAACACTGGAGGGGCCCACTGACCTAGATACTTGCCCATACTATCCCACACACCCTGCCACTCATGGCTGTCCAGCCTCGGGGAAAATCTCTCGGTCCCCCTATTTTGTCGTCTAACCCCAGACAAGGCCCAAACCCGACTCTGCTTAACTCTTGAGATCAGACGTAATGGTTGTGGACAAAACACACTCTGTATGCGTGCCAACATGGTGACCCCCATCACAATCAGCAAACAGGTCTCAACAATATTAAAAGGCCACTCAAAAACTTCAAAACTCTCAAACGATGCTGTAAACGGTCTGGAAGGGGCACTGGGAGGGTAAAAGAATGTCTCCTTCATAGGTTGACCACCCAGGAAGGAGAAAAAAGATGTATAGTTGCTAAGCATTTGTATTATATACCTCCCAAAGTATAAAGGTGGTGACCACACTGGGAACATAAGCCAGATCAGTTTCATGATCAATTTTTCTATTGTATTACAAGTCATTACCATAAAATATAATGAGACAATAACCTTAGCCCAAGCCCCACACTTGAAAAACACTAACACAGCAAATACCGGCTCTAAGTAACCTACGGCATATTGAGACTGTGAGATCAAAAACAACAACTTTGAGAGCCAATAAATCAGCATTGTGACAAGTGACTATCAGTCCAAAACACTGAATGCTTATCACAAATATGATTAGACACACTCCGGTCAGATCTGTCGTTATCTCAACCCTTCGTGCCCCACGTTGGGCGACAAAAGAACTGTCGTGGTTTAAGCCCAAGCTGTAAATCAGAACCACGCAGTCTACTGCCCCCCCCCCCCCCCCCCCCACCTTTCTTCCCTCCGCTTCTGGAGGGACGGGGAGGAGAATCAAAAGAATGCAGCTCCCACGGGTTGAGATAAGAACAGTTTAATAACTAAGGTAGAACACAAATCACCACTGCCGCCACCAACAATAACAACGACAAGAGAAATAACAAGGGAAGAGAATACGATACCGCCCGCCGGAAAAGACAGCCCGCCCGACCAGGGGACGTGCCCTTCCGGGTAGCTCCCAGTTCCATCCCCTGGCATGACGTGCTGTGGTATGGAACACCTCCTTGGCCAGTCTGGGTCAGGTGTCCTGTCCCCGCTTCCTCCCGGCCCCTCCTCCTCCCTGGCAGAGCATGAGACTCACAAAATCCTTGATCAGTCTAAACATCGGTGTTATCAGTTTTTTTTGTTCCCAAGCCAAAAGTCAAAAACACAGTACTGCAACAGCTACTAAGAAGGAAAAAAAAAAACAAAAAACTGACTGCCACTGCTGAACCCAGGACAATTATCCATTCCAAAGCAAAGATCCATGCATTCTCACTCTCACATGAACTGCACTCTCCCTCCTCTCCACCTCAGTTTTTTCTTCCTAAAGAGCCTGCAGTCTACCGCAAATACTCCAGTCACATAAGGTATCCCACAATATACCCATGATCCCAATGAGATTGCAACTCTGCAATTGTATGTACATCTTTAATTTCTTCTGTTTCCTCCCCATGCTGCATACACTTCAGAAAGGTGCTCTGCTGTGCTTATTTCCAAGAAAAGCCATGAAGCCTTTCCCATAATGCTGTCCTGTAGCCATTTCCTTATTTCTGTGCATGTACTTAAAGTGGGATCTTTTCAGTGATTTCCTTTTTTCACAATGTCTCACCTGTCCAGATCCACCACTACTTGATTATGGGCTGTCATCTCTGTTCCCTAACATTTCTAGTGTAGAGCTTCTGCCTTTTGTTACTAGTACAAGCATTGGTACTTGTACTCTACACAAAAGTAGAGGGACAAAGACCTCTACATTTTCCCTCATAACTGTGGATTTTTTTTCTCTTTTCACATCTACATGAATTCATGCTAGTAAATATGTACCTTTTACATTAGATTTCATATTTTTAGAAAAGGTACACTTACTTTCTGATTTGGCATGAGGACTTCTTGCTGCTTGGCCATTCCTGTCTCTGAATCTTCATTTTCAACTGTGTCAGAGACCATACTACATCTTTTTTTTTTTTTTTCTTATCTTTAAAAAATAGTTTTGCCCTTGTCAGAATTTTGCTTTCTTGTTCTATTATATTTATTCCTCAGTCTTTTTAGTGCCTCTTCACATTCCAGGGATACAAGAATTTTTGCCCTTTCACAGTTCCAGAAATACAGCCTTGTCAACTGAAGAAGGGCTTAAAGAGAAAGCCCACTGTAGTAACTGAAGTTTAAGAGCCTAGAGAATTCCCTTCTCAAACAAAATACATGAGTCAGAAAGTGCAGAGAAGGACTTCATGCATCGAACTGCTTCTTTAAGAGGAGACCTACATAATGCTAGGACAGTTAATCCACCTGTAATGTTGCCATGATATGAACTAACTCAGGTAAAATGTTTACATTTAAAATGTAAACAAACTGAGAGGTTATCAGAGCTTCTGTGGGCTTTTTTTCTTATTAAATATTACAAAAATATGTTAAATAAATCCAAGGACAAGATAGTGGCTTTCTTTATTTCTGCAAGATTGAGGCTGACAATCCAATGTTGTTTTTTTCAAATGGTTAGTACTTATACACAGAATGTGTTTAGTTTCTATGTATTCTGCAGTACAAGGATACGAAATTGTGAAGTCTGCGGCATCTCCTCTAAAGATTGAACTAGTTCTGTCTCCTTAATATTCTGCTTCAGTGCCTCTATAGTCTGTGGCTATAACCAGTGCTATGTGTTTGTAATAAAAAGGAGCCAAATGAAAAGGAATTTCAGGTTGGTGCTTGTAAGTGATGAAATAATTTTCACCTGTAATATTTTCTGGCTACACTGAAAAGGATATTTTGTCACTGGCTTCAATAGAGAGCTTCAATCATATTACCTTTTGTAATGTCATCACTAGATTGATAAGCTCCTTGCTGTTCTGCTTACCTATGGGGCTTTATGCACGTATTCATTTTCTAGTGGAACAGCAGGCTTCAGACAGGGCAGAGAAAAAGGTCAAAAAAACCCCAAACCCAAAATGGCACCATCCCCCCAAAAAAACCTCACCCCAAGTCTGTCCTACTTTTGCATGTCCTGCAACAGCTACACAAATACAGTCAGTGACTACAAACCAGCCCAGAAAAAGGTTGCTCTGTCCTGCTTCACAGAAGGTCACAGTAATTTTTTTCTGGTTCTTTGCACTGTATGCTTTGTGGTTTTTGAAAGATATTGGTTTCAATCAAAGCTGAATTTGTTCCTTTGCTTAGGAATATTGATACTGTTTTCTATTTCTGCTTTAGGCTCACTTTGATTAATTTCATAACGTAATGAGGAGGAAAGAACTTAGGCAGTGGATATGAGTTCAGTATGCCTAAACAAAATTACAAACCAGTATGATTATGACATTCCCCAACTATTAAATTGTTAACTACTTGTTGCTGGTATCCTTTCATGTACCCTATTAGCTAATAACTGTCTTCAGGAATGAGAGTAGCACAAGAATAAGAAAAAATATCTGTAATAAACATTATTACTTTATCTCTGCTTTCTTTTAAATAATTTCTTTTTTTCTGAGTAATTGATGCCTCCATCCAAACATAGAATTTCCTGCTGCAAAATAAATATATATTGACTTCTTGATTTGAGCATATGACAGTTATTTTAAATATGAAAATATTTAAAAAATTAAAAGTGAGGTAACAGGGCCATTGTGAGCAAGGTCTGGATGTCAGGGAACAGATTGCTCAAAGAAGTGGTAAATGCTCCATCTCTGGCAGTGTTCAAGGCCAGGCTGGACAGCACCTTGGGTGACACGGTCTCCTGTGAGGTATCCCTGCCCATGGCAGACTGTAGAAACTAGGTGATCTTAAGGTCCTCTCCAACTCTAACCATTATATGATTCTATGATTCTGTGCATTAGTGGCTGTGGAATTGCCCCTATTTGCGGATCATTATAGGGTCATGGTCACATCAAACATGACTTAAAAAGGGAAAATAAAAATAGTTATGCCTTCAATTGCTTAAACAATGTCAACAGTGACTTTTCCAGCTTTTGAAACATTCCTTCAAAAAAATTTGTCTGACTGTGAAAGGGCACAGTGTCACTTAACAGGAAATTAATTGATTCTTAGTCCTACTCACTTTCCTTATTGTACAGATTAGATATGCATGTTGAATACTGCACTGAATTCAACAATCCCCTCGTCAGTTTCTCTGTGTTAAGAGCCACTGAATAATTTTCTTAGCCTAGTGGGAATAAAGTAACACATTTGCTGATGCCTGCGTATTCTCTACAAAATTTTGTTTGTATCCAGTATTTTCTCAGGGCTTCATTGGTTTCCCATAACTGCTGACTCTGAAGTTAAGTCAGGGAATTCCTTCATTGTTCTGATAGACTGTTTCTTAGGGTTGCTCCTTACTGGAGTGCCCATTACTGGGGTAATCTATATTAACAAACTTTCCAGCCGTCTATTCTTAGGGGGAACCTTCACTACAAAGTGAATTCTGCAGGAAGGCTGGAGCATTTGGAAGAGGGATTGTGAAACTGTCATAGACATAGGATGCTAACAGGATTAATGAAAACAAATGTTTGAAGTTAATCTGTCTTCTTAGCAGTTGTTCTGCCATTGCTATGTGAATGACTATGCTGAATTGTGCTTCTAACATCTCGTCACAGACTAAGTTTATTATAACCTGGGCCAAGAGTGAAATATCTCTATGTAAGCTATATGAAATAGTATTCCAACTATATCCTCAACAGTTAGTTTCACTCATGAGTTAAAGGAAATAAAAATGATCTGGATAGACTAGGACCAATGCAAATGTGGAATGCATGAGTAATAGGGTATAATTTGTGTTCAAGTAAAAGTTAAAGGGTCAATCTCCCTTAATTTTTTAACTGTTTTTATTTATGAGCCAGCTCTGTCCTTCATATTGGCTATAAGCAGCACTGTCACTTGTTCTGCAATGAATGACAGGAACAGAAACAAGGAAGGAAAGAATAAAGCAGGAATCTACCAAACTCAGTCTAGCAGCTGTCAAGGGGCAATGGGAATGTGCACTATTGCTGTGTTTTCATGCAGGTATATCATGATTAGCAGGTTCACCACACACTTAACTGACTGAAAGTGATCACAGCCATCATCTTGTCTCTTGACCAGCAGTACTGGAGCAGAAACTCCAACAGCAGAGTCTCTTGTGAAAAATCAGACTATTTTGGCTCTTGTGAACAGTTATCCACTTTATCACTGTAGTGGGGAAACAAGATGGCAGCAGCCATATGTAAAGTTCTTTTGTAGTGAAAGGCACAGGTATCCTGACTCTGCAGCCCAGCTTGGGGGCATAATGGCGCATGTTCTTTGGGAAGTGCCTCAAGGTACCTGTTGGTCTAGACTGCCTGAAACTACAGTGGAAGATGTTCACTACACCTGACATTTTTTCCACATGCGCAGTCGCTTGATTTCCAGTGTTACTCTCAGACTCCAAGCCAGAGGATGTGATCAGGGAATTTGGCCTTGAGAATGCCTATGAAGGTGACTGTAAACAGCCTAAGCCAATGAGCCTTAAGCATACTAGTACTAAAACCAGATTCATACTTTCTGGTTTTTCAATTTCTAACAAGAAAAAAACCTGATGGGTAACATTAAATATTGTAGAACACACCTTACCTACAAAACCTAAAATCAATCTTTCACCAAACTGCTTTCATAATACCTGTTTCTGTACATTAATGGGTGTATTTTTAAAAATGTAGTTTTAAATATGATGTCTATGAAAGATGTGTGCAACTCTAGGGGTTAAATGTTTATTTTACACCAAACATTTTTTTTCTCCTTTGAGTTTTCAAATTACTCACATTTATTTGAACATGAAAAGTAATTTCCTTTTCCTTTTCCAGTTTTACTGTCGAATTTCCTGGCATTAACAATTAGTCAAAACTATCCATCGGCTTTAAATTTTATATAGAAATAATAGGATAAAGAAAACAAAGGCTGTCCTTTTCTGCTGAACTGTTAATCTTTTACTTCAAAACCAGTAAACTCTCATAGAATAAAAAACACAAGTCAGACCTTAAATGTATTAATCTATTATTACTGCCTTTATCTTGACCCCTTTTGTTCTTAATGAGAAATCATCTTTTTAAATATGCCAGACTGCGCACAGTCTGGGAAGAATGAAAGGTATGGTGGGAGATTTTTTTAGTAATATTCATGTGTTTTAAGAAGTACCATTAAGAAAAAAAAATAGGAATTTTGTAATTTAATACACACAACCTTCAGTAAGACTCAGTTTCTGAATAAATAAGCTTCAATTTATATCCTTGATCAGTTATACTCTACTGAAGAGGAGGCCCATGCTTATGATGAGTTTTCAATGTTCCTTTAAAGCACTTCTAGTTTAGTTTCTTAAGGGCTATCTAACTTATATTTGCCTTAGTCCTGTCTATAGAGGTTTGCACATACATCAGTGGAAATTATTGAAATCTCTATATAAGTGCCATCTTTGGGAAATCCTTTTCTGCTTTAAAGAAACAAAACTGAGTGGAAATTAACATGGCCTGTAATTTTTCATGGAAGAAGAAAAAGCAGAATAGTGTGGGCTTTTTAAAAATATCCCTAAAATGTAGTATGATCGTGTCATGGTTTAAGCTCAGCCATAAATCATGCAGTCGCTCTCTCACTCTCCCCTCTTTCCTTCCCCCACTCCCGGAGGCATGGGGAGGGGAATCGAAAGAATGCAACTCCCCCAGGTTGAGATAAGAACAGTCCAGTAACTAAGGTATAACACAAATCACTACTGCTAGCACCAATAATAATAATGATAAGTGAAATAACAAGGGAAGAGAATACAACTGCTCACCACCCACCGACCGATACCCAGCCTGACCAGAGCAGTGATCTAGCCCTTCCGGGTAACTGCCCCCAGTTTATATACTGGGCATGACGTACTGTGGTGTGGAATGCCTCTTTGGCTAGTTTGGGTCAGGTGTCCTGTCTTTGCTTCCTCCTGGCTTCCCGTCCTCCCTGGCAGAGCATGAGACTCAGAAAGTCCTTGGTCAGACTAAACATTTGAGCAGTAACTAAAAACATCGGTGTTATCAGCACTGTTCCCAGGCCAAAAGTAAAAAACACAGCACTGCACCAGCTACCAAGAAGGAGAAAAAAATGACTGCTACTGCTGAACCCAGGACAGATCACTGTAATTGATTCAAAAGCACAGAACTTGCCAGGTTCTTGCTCTTCAAGAATAACATCCTGTTTCTGTGTAAACTCAAAGCCTGGCTTCATTCTGCTGGTTACAAGACCCTAACCATGTTGCTGAGATTAACATAGGCTTGTATAACTGGAGAAAATCCTGACCTACAAGTGTAAAACCACCTAAAATGTGAATTGTCTCCAGAAATACCTGTCTCTTTCTATTCATTGTATCAGTAAGGTACAAAGACGTTACCAGTAACCCTGACATGTTAGTTAGGCTTCTAAAACTGAAAGGTGTGAATTAACATAATTTTGTATTGATATTTTTATATAATAATATGTTATACATATATAGATTACATGTAAGGTCTATCATATTAGTTTTGTGGAAACTGAAGACAGTACTTCAGCCAACATTATTAGATATAAAATAGAATCATCGAATCATAGGATAGTTAGGGTTGGAAAGGAGCTTAAGATCATCTAGTTCCAGCCCTCCTGCCATGGGCAGGGACACCTCACACTAAACCATAATATTTAATAAAGATAAAATATTGCAATACTTCTCTGCCTTCTACTTTCATTTCAGGATACTCATTGCTGTTCTGTTTGGGACTGACACTGATATACCTCATTCATTTCCCTTCTTTTATTCATAAATAGCCCAGGATTTTTGGTAATCAGGCCTTTGTTTGATCATTCATTCCATAAAGCACTGGGGGTGATTACTTTGATGGAAACAAGAATTGGTTCTGTGCCTGATCAACTATTTCATCAGTCACAAGAAATAGCACTTATTAGATCACAAGTATAGAAAGAAAGAGCTACGAGGAGAAGCCTTGACTTGTTCTGTTTCATTTTCTTGTCCAGAGAGGAAAGTAACTGTGTGTAGTGTGAAAAATCAAAGTGATATGTACTGTATCACAAATATTTGCCAGGTATATTGTTTCTTTGGGCAATTCAGAGTGAGTTCAAATTATTTGTAACTGCTCGGTGCTTTTGCTCCTGAAAATGCTTTGAATTTCTTCATTTTAATCAAGAAATTGTCTGAGGATGTATTTTTATACACACAAAGACATATTTCTCCTTTTACTGAACAAAAAAAAAAAAAAAAAAGGAAGAAAATAATAATAATAATAATTAAAAAAAGTTAAAAATAAGAGCAATGTTAAGAAATACTTCTGACTCATGCAGTCAGTTTCCTTCTCTCTCTGGCTGTATACTAATGAACATCTACAGAGAATAAGATCCTGAATTTTAGAATATATAGCAAAGCTCCCCAACAAGCACAAAATTGAAAATCCATACAAAAACTATCTGATCACAAAGATGTTGAACTTTAATGTCCAAGACTATGTCCAATACCTATGAAAATTGCCCATTTATAGAAAATGCATCTAAATTGGCTTTGTCCAGGCTGAATACAAGGAAATGGTATCTGAAGGAGCATAATTATGTTAAAATGTTTCAAGAATGGTGACAGTTTTTCATGTAGCCTAATCAGCACCTTGGCTATATCTATGGGCACAAAATGATCAGGAGCAATCTACTGAACTGCTAGTTCTCAATTATCATCATCTCTGACTTGCTGCCTAAGTATATGCAGTGTTCCAGGGTCAGTGCTTATGCCATCTGAATTCCTGTGTGATGAACCATCCTTGGGGACATTCACATACAAACTTTGTTGTCTTTTTACCTCCTTTTATACAATTCTGTGTTTTGATACTGTCATGGTTTAAGCCCAGGCCGTAAATTAGAACCATGCAGTCTACTTCCCCCCCACCTTTCTTCCCTCCGCTCCTGGAGGGACGGGGAGGAGAATCAAAAGAATGCAACTCCCACGGGTTGAGATAAGAACAGTTTAGTAACTAAGGTATAACACAAATCACTGCTGCTACCACCAATAATAATAATGATAAAGGAAATAACAAGGGAAGAGAATACAACCGCTCACCAATCAGTACCTCACTCCCACCCCGCCGTGATCCAGCCCTTCCGTGCGACTCTCAGTTCTACATCCTGGGCATGACGTGCTGTGGTATGGAATACCTCTTTGGCTAGTTTGGGTCAGGTGTCCTGTCTCTGCTTCCTCCCGGCTTCCCCTCCTCTCTGGCAGAGCATGAGACTCACAAAGTCCTTGGTCAGGCTAAACATTCTGACCAGCAACTGAAAACGTCGGCTTTATCAGTATTATTCCCAGGCTGAAAGTCAAAACCACAGCGCTGCACCAGCTACTAAGAAGGAGAAAAACTGACTGCTGCTGCTGAACCCAGGACAGATACTTAAGCAATACCAGAAAGTATTTATTTATTTTTCAAAGAGAATTTTAGTCAAGCAGATACTCTACACATGTTATCTCTATTTTCTTAAGAGCTGAATGTACAGGTAAAAGAATAATGTTCTGCTACACATTTTTTTTCCCCCAGCATCATATGTCTTTTACTAGTGTGAACCATTTACAGCTGTCAATGTCTCTTATTTCCATATTGCCATTTCATAGCATTCAGTTTCATGTAAACTGTAAATTCAATTTTCTCATTTCATCTGTCAAGTTCTTGACATTTTAGTGTAAAAATACTTCTGATGCTTCTTCTAGATCACACTCAGTCTACTATATAAGATTAGACTTAGAAACACCTGATGACTGTTTTGGTCAATATGAATATGATTTCTGTTCTTAGCATCCTTTCCTCTCATCTATTAGGATTGGACGGGCTGTTGCTATAGTTTTGTTTACCTCCCTCTACATATTAAAAATTCATAGGAAACATTTCAGTCTCTTTCTCAGTTTTCTCCTTGGTTCTTTTGCTTTCTTATTCCTCTTCTCAGCTGCATCAGGTTCAAACCCCAAAGAGATAAAATGCCAACTGCTCTCAGAGAGTGTATGTATTAGGTTTGTGCCTCAATAGAGATGTGCACGCAACTTAAATGACACCTGTCTTGGATGCATCTGTTGATTTCATTATCTTGTTTCCTTTGCTTTCTACCCTGAAGGATCAAATGAATGCAACTGAAAACCATCTGAGCTGTCATTTTGCTGAGGTGTTCAGTTGTGCTTCATCCCCTGCACTGAGGAAATCTCAAGTGTCATTTGTTGTGGTTTGCAGAAAGATTAGTGAATTTTTATTTTCACTTCTCAGAATCCTTTCCCACCTAAGTTTTGTGGCTCATATCTTTGCCTCTGCTATGCAGCACAATCTTGTAGTCTCTAGCTCCTCTGTCATAAAAGGTGGTTTATTCTCATTAGCAAAGAGCACTGAGTCACACAGACTACTCTTGGTATTGGTATGACTCCAGTCATCTACTGTTTTCCCATCTTCAAAACTCATGTCATATCTCTAAATAAGCTAATGAAACTGTCAAGACAAATGTTTTCAAGAAAACCTAATATTATTCTGATAAGTTGCAATTAATCAAGTGTGAGAGCTAGTTAAGTGTAAAAAAAGATTATAAATACATACTACGTTCCACTCAGATAAACCATACAGCTCTTTACAAGATTGCAATAAAGCAAGATATTTCTGCAGTAAAAAAAATGAAAGTGTATTTTTTCCCAGCATTCTTAATCAAAAAAAAAAAAAAAAAAAATTATACTACAATACCAAGCCTAAATATGGAAGACATTTATGTTTAATGACTGTATATCTCACATTTTTAATTCAGGTGCTTGTAGAAAAATTATAAAGAAGAAGCAATATTACACTGCTGTCATAGAGTGTATGTGTATTTGAGCATATGCTAAATCTGTCGGAGTTAAGAGAATTGTTTCAGAAGGTGTAATTTCTTCTGTATTTTTCACAACGTTATTAACTCTTCACTGTGGGATACGTTCTTAAGCAAATCTTGATCTGCATAGTAGATGACTGCTTCTCTGTTGAATATGCAGCAGTGTATCGAAGAGTGAGATTTTTCCCTAGTCAGGTGCAGTTTCTCTAATGATAGGAAATTATATGGCCTGTTAGTCAACTGAAGGGTCTGTTAGATAACGAAAAAAAAAAAAATTATCTAAATCAGACCGTAGCATGACCCGGTCTATCTGTGAGTTTTATATGAAAAGGACATGGTGGTTTGACCCTCCCTTTTCATGTGTCTTCCCCAAAAAATGTGATTTAACCTAAATGCATTTATCAGAAACTTAAAACACAAAGATTCAAGGATTTAAATAAAAACAGAATTTGGCCCTTAAAATATGGTTAGCATGAATATTCTGGCATTTGGGGAAGTGTCTTATCAGCATGTTGATGTTCTTATGTGAGTAGCATATAGAGCTGAAATTCTCAGTCAGCATCTTTGAGGATTTCCCTTTCATGTTCCGTGATTGTAATTCTTGCATTCACTAGCTACACCTTGGAAATTCTACTCTAGCTACCTCAAACTGTACAGTGGGACTCAAAAACAACTGAAGACTGATGATCTTGTCTCAATACCACATACAGCTGAATGACTACATGGGACTTTGATATAAGGTTATAAATTACGTAAACAATATACCTACTTGTTTTAATCCTAAGTGTTTTTTTTCAAATGTGCCATGAATTAAAGGTTGATTTTGAACTGAAGAATACAAAATAGGAAACTTCTTCCTTTTTATGCACAAAGCCTGCTTTGAGTGGGAGGGAATCAAAAGTGCTTTGGCTGAAAACCCACAGGGAACTGATCCATCCTCTGATCTGGACAACAGGGAGAGCAAACCAGTGTGAGAGGTATAAAGAGCCTCTGGAGCTCTGGGGCTGCATACAAGTCACTGAAAAGCTCTGCTGAGGTACAACCCACACACAGTGCCTGTGAATACAAGGTTTTGATCAACAGAGGAATTAAGGTATGATATTCCTCACAGTGCTGTGCAGGATGTCTATAGAGATGAACTCCAGTATACTGAAAAAAATGATTGAACAGAATTTTACATTTCTTTCCTGATTTCTCAGTCTAAGAAAAATTTGCTACAGTAAGGAGAATAAAAAACTAAACAAAAAAAAAACAACCTTTTGTTTTAGTTTTGTAATTTCTTCTTACTGATGAGTTTATAAATATAATTAATGCATAGGAATAATTTTTAGGGAGTATATAGTGAATCTGCTTGTAGCTCATCAAGCTATTGTAGCAATAAAATTATATTACATATATATTTATCAGCAATAGTATAGTGGGTTTTTAAGTTAGTATATTAATATAGGAACAGAGCACAAATTGTTAAATTTTAAATTGAGAAAAACTTTTAAAATTATATTCAAGTTATTAAATTATTTAACAAACACAAATGTGCGGTTACAAATCTCAGGTGTGCTTTCTCAGATTTAAGTTTTTTGTATATAAAACTAATTCCTCTCCATGCACAGCAGCTTGATGCTCTTTATCCATGGGCACAAGTAAGGTGAGAAGCCACGAGAGAGAGAAATGGATTATTAAAATAACCATGGAAAAACAGGTATGGGGGACAGACTATATTCCTTTCTGACTTTGTTTTGATTGCTGTGCTTTATTGATTTCTTTGATCTCAAAACTCTCTGAATGTGACAGTTTCAAGATGCTGAATGTGCTTGAGACAGGATAATAAGGTCCAAACTTGAGACTATTCATCATCCTGATTTTTTAATTGTGCTACTGTCTCATCTATGCTCAAATCTTTAGTGTACAAAGTGTGACAAATACTAAGGCATGGGAAAATTAATAAGATGATCAAATCTAACAGGTTCCACAAGTCTTCAGTAACAGGTGAAGGAAGAGAAATTTGGATAGCACCTTGTTCTATTCTTGCAAGGAACACTGAGAATCCATCTTGAGGCTGACAGCAAACATCACTCCACAGCAAGCCAGAGAAAAAGGCATTTGTTCCTTTCTCTTTCACATAATTTCTAACACAGGTGGGTTGGTTTGGGTTTCTTTCATAGTTAGAAAAAAACAAAAACAAAAGCATTGAAAGTATTTTACAATTTCCCTACAGACATAAATTAATAAAGATACAATGTTTACTTCATGTATATCTTGAAGGAGTGGATTCTTCAACAAAGACATCAGATTTTGGTATTTATGGACTCTCTAGAGGACTACCAAAATTCAATTAAACAAACAAACAAACAAAAACTGGCATAAAAATAGCTACTGCTGGACTATGGTGTCTCCACATTTCCTGCTAAAGCACCTTTGCTCTTATGACAGAACTTTAGTTGTAAGGAGAGATGGCTGAAAAAATACTTTATATTGTGTTTTTTGTTGCACCTCACATAATGCAAACTAGACAGTACATTAACCTCCTTGCAAAAAAGCTATATACCAGGGTATTGCTACCAGAAAATTCTGCATGTTTATAAAATAGTTTCCCTTTAAAATGTAAATGTTGTTCATCTTACTGCTGTCACAGGGGTTTGCTGTGATCTGTGGCTGACCTTTCATCGGTACTATAAATGATGTATTAATCATCTGCACACTATGTATCTTCTTGAGTGAATGCACATATGAACCACTGAGCCAAGTAACTCTTAGTGACTATTGAAGTGTTAGCCTTTATCCATCCTAATGTATGTCTGAGGAAATCATGTTTGAAGAAATGTTTATAAACATTTCAGTACATTATTTACAGCAATAACTATTTCTTAACACACTACTGCTTTGAAAGGTCTAAAGCGGGCACAAGATTAGACATTATCAGGATTATGATGGTCCATCAAAATTTTTCAGTATTGAAATTTTAACTCCATTATTAGAGGACTCTGTGGGACCTGACTGTCGTGGTTTAAACCCAGCCATGCAGCTCTTTAACTCGCTCCCCCCCTTCCTCCCCCCACTCCCGGAGGGATGGGGAGGAGAATCAAAAGAATGTAACTCCCACGGGTTGAGATAAGAACAGTTTAGTAACTAAAGTATAACACAAATCACTACTGCTACCACCAATAATAATAATAATGATAAAGGAAATAACAAGGGAAGAGAACATAACACCTCACGACCCGTCGATCGATACCTCGCCCCCACCCCGCAGTGAACTAGCCCTTCCGGGAACTCTCAGTTCTACATCCTGGGCATGACGTGCTGTGGTATGGAATACCTCTTTGGCTAGTTTGGGTCAGGTGTCCTCTCTCTGCTTTCTCCCGGCTTCTCCTCCTCCCTGGCAGAGCATGAGGCTCACAAAGTCCTTGGTCAGAATAAACATTCTGACCAGCAACTAAAAACATCAGTTTTATCAGCACTGTTCCCAGGCCAAAAGTAAAAAACCACAGCGCTGCACCAGGTACTAAGAAGGAGAAAAAATGACTGCTACTGCTGAACCCGGGACACTGACAAGATGCATTGCAGAGTCCTAAGGAAATTGGCTGATGTAATTGCCAAGCCACCGTGCAAGATATTTGAAAAGTCATGACAGTCTGGAAAAAAAGGAAACATTGCATTTTTAAAAAGGATCAAAAAGAGGACCCTGAGAACTACTGACCTGTTAGCTTAATTTATGTGCCTGGGAAGATCACGGAACAGATCCACACAGATAGCTATGCTAAGGCACATGAAGGACAAGGAGGTGATTTGAAACAGCCAACCCAGCTTCACCAAGGGCAAGTCTTCCATGACCAACCTAGTGGCCTTCTATGATAGGGTGACTACATCAGTGGACAAGGGAAGAGCTATAATGTCATCTACCAGAACTTCTGTAAGGCCTTTGACATAGTACCTCCTAACATTCTTCTCTTTAATTTGGAGAGATGTTGATTTGATTGATGGACTGTTCAGTAAATGAGGAATTGGTTGAATATTCACACTCGAAGAGTTGTGGTAAATGACTGACTGCCCAGATCAAGATCGGTGGAAAGTGATGTCCCTCAGGGGTCTGTATTAAGAGCAGTAGTATTTGATATCTACATCAATAACAGAGAGTGGGACTGAATGCACCCTCCGCAAGTTTGCAAATGACACCAAGCTGAGTGATGCAGTTCACACACCTGAGGGAAGAGATGCCATCCAGAGGGACTTGGATAAGCTCGAAAAGTGGGCAAATGTAAACCTCATGAAGTTCAGCAAGGCCGAGTGCAAGGTCCTGAACCTGGGTCAGGGCAATCACCAGATTCAGTACAGAGTTGGAGATGAAGGTATTAGCAACAATCCTAAGGAGAAGGACTCGGGAGTGGTTGCTGATGAGAAACTCAACATAAGCCAACATTACACTGCTTGCAGCCCTGAAAGCCAACTGTATCCTGGGCTGTATTACAAGAAAAGTGACCAGCAGGTCAAGTGAGGTCATTCTCCCTCTCTACTGTGCTCTTATGAGACCCCACCTGGAGTACTGCATCCAGGTCAGGAGTCCTCAGTACAAGAAAGGCATGGACTTCTCTGAGGAAGGCTGCAAACGTTATTGCAGTGATGGAACACCTCTCCTATGAGGAAATCTGAGAGCTGGGATTGTTCAGCCTGGCGAAGAGAAGGCTCTGAGAAGACCTTATTGCAGTCTTTCAATAGTTTAAAGGGAGCTTATAAGAAAGATGGGAACAGACTATTTACAATGACCTGTAGCGATAAGACAAGGGGGGATGGTTTTGAACTAAAAGAGTAGATTCAGACTAATTACAAGGAAGGAATTTTTATTGGTTTTTTTGCAATGAAGATGTACCTCATTGGACCTTTATACAATGTGGATGACCCTTAAAGGTCCCTTCAAACCCAAACTATTCTATGATTATTTCTGTAACAATTCAGGTACCCCAGCTGTGGGTTGCAACCAGGCCATAGACACACACGCTCTCTGAATATCTTTCTCATGGCATGTCCTACAGACATCCTGACATACAAACCAATTTTTGGCCAAGTCTTCTCTTCATCACATTTGAACAACTCTTAATCTGTTGACTTTCAATTTCCTACTATTATGCTTATCAGCATAATTAAGTTGTTCTTTTTTTTGGTAGCAATTACAAGGTAGAAAACAATGTTCATTATATAGCAAGCAAGTAGATCTTGATATCTCTGGATCCCATCATCGTTACAGGC
This sequence comes from Psittacula echo, assembly GCF_963264785.1. Taxonomy (NCBI): domain Eukaryota; kingdom Metazoa; phylum Chordata; class Aves; order Psittaciformes; family Psittacidae; genus Psittacula; species Psittacula echo. Next base: position 46,215,688 of record NC_137739.1, read on the forward strand.
TGGAGAAGTAAGCATGGACTTCCTCTATGTGATGGACTTTATTACAGACAGTTTTATGACAACTTTATCTAAAAGCATCTCTTTGGTAATGGAGTCCTGTTGTATAATTTTTTTAAAAAGTCTTTTTCTCATTTAAAAATAGATATTTTATATAAAAAAAAGAACAACCATACTCTTTATACCAAGATAGTGCATGATGGAAATATAAAATCCCTAGTCTCCAGAAAAATATATTAAACAGAATCACAGAATCACAGAATGGTGGAGGCTGGAAGGGACCTTTTTGGATCTTCTAGTTCCACCCACTCTTCAAGCAGTGTCAGCCAGAACAGGTTACTGAGAACCATGCCGGGTAAAATTTTTAGTATCTCTAACCATGTAGACTACAGCCAGTCTGGGCAATCCATTCTGGTGTTTGGTGACACTCAAACAGGCCGATGACACTCAAATAGGCTGATGACATGCAAATAGGCTAATGACACTAAAATAAGTATTTTTAAGCCCTCCGGTGGTTGAAAAACAAAACAATTCTTTTACTGTAAACTTCCCTAAAACTGTGTCAGGAGGAACAGAAGTCTTGGCAAGTTCTTGTTTTTATTCTTGTAAAAGATCCCAAGCAGAAGGAGAAAAGGAGAAAGGAAAGAAAGAGAAAACAGAAATAAGCTCATCACCCAATGGATCCATCTGTCTTCTCGGTCAGCGAGCTGAAATCCTTTCGGTTGTAGTCCTTTTAGTCAGTGAGTGTTCTGGGGTCCAAAGTGCAGGGATGTGTGTCACGCGGCTGAAGGACAGCTATGTTTTTGTAGAGACTCCTTCCATAGGTGAGATGCATCCGCAGGAGATCTGGTGAGCCCCGGACTCAGTTCACTTTGTGCCTCGACAGGCGCCACGGTGTCTGTTTGTAGTTGTCCCCGGGCAGTTTGTTGCCAGAGCAGTTGATGTTCACAGCCTCAGAGCAGACAACACAGTGAAGCATCCCCCACCTTGGTGGAGCACGATTCCTGCTCTGCCTCCTGGCCGTTTGCCTGAGCGACAACACACTTCTCACCATGAACAGACGCTTGGCCCCCCTCAGGTCCTTCTATCTTTTCAGCTTGTTCAGTTTGACACAAACAAAAAGAGTTTTTTGACCACCACACTGGGTATGATGAGCATTCTATCAGATGAATTAATGCCTTTCTCCTAAACCTGGATTTAGAAACATAGAATCATAGGATAGTTTATCTTGGAAGGGACCTTTAAAGGTCATCTAATGACACCACACCCCACCTTCAGTGGGCAGAGACAACTTCAACTGAATCAAATGCTCAGAACAACATTCAGCCTGACCTTGACTGTTTCCAGACATGAGGCAGCTACCACTTCCTTGTGCAAACTGTTCCAGGTATTTATCACCCTCATTGAAAAAAATTCCTTCCATATATCTAGTCTGAATCTACTCTCTTGAATTAAAAAAAAAAAATACATTATGTTTTTCTTCTTGTGAAAACTAAAGCTTGTGTTTCATAAGAAATATAAATATAAGCAAAGCATAGCAGAAATTTTGTCACAACTGTTTATACTTGTCCTGGTTTAGCAGTAGCAGGCATTTTTTCTACTTCTTAGTAGCTGGTGCAGTGCTGTGGTTTTGACTTTCAGCCTGGGAATAATACTGATAAAGCCGATGTTTTCAGTTGCTGGTCAGAATGTTTAGCCTGACCAAGGACTTTGTGAGTCTCATGCTCTGCCAGGAAGGAGGGGAAGCCGGGAGGAAGCAGAGACAGGACACCTGACCCAAACTAGCCAAAGAGGTATTCCATACCACAGCATGTCATGCCCAGGATGTAGAACTGAGAGTCGCACGGAAGGGCTGGATCACGGCGGGGTGGGGGAGTTATCAGTCGGCGGGTGGTGAGGTGTTGTGTTCTCTTCCCTTGTTATTTCCTTTATCATTATTATTATTGGTGGTAGCAGCAGTGATTTGTGTTATACCTTAGTTACTAAACTGTTCTTATCTCAACCCGTGGGAGTTGCATTCTTTCGGTTCTCCTCCCTGTCCCTCCAGGAGCAGAGGGAAGAAAGGTTGGGGGGGGGGGAAGTAGACTGCATGGTTCTGATTTACAGCCTGGGCTTAAACCACGACAATACTCAACTATATAGACTATATAAGTTATAAACTAAGAATAAAACAACGGAAAAAATAGTATTAACCACATTTTATGTAAAATAATAAATTGTCATCTTGTTTGTAAACTTCAATAGACCATTTTTATCCAAGACCTCAGAGTTTGTTTTTGGCCATAAGATATTATCTTTGAATATGTGATAGACACATAAATGTATTGGCTTTTACAAATCATAAGTGTGGTTATGTGGATATAACTGTACGGGTTTACAATAACAGAAACAAAGCTCACTAAAGACACAAGATTAGACAACAAGGTAAAGAAGGGCTGGAACTCTTGAGCAAAACGGAGTCACATAGCAAAAGAAATTGCAAAGGTAAAAGAAAGAAGGGGGGGCTTGATATAAGAAAAGCTAGTGCCTGGAAAATTAGAGTTAAAGTACTTTTTAGCTTAACTTAGGTTGTAGAAAGAGAACAACGTTTATGTTGTAAGTCTGTGGAATTTAGTGGCCCCACTAAACATGAGTTAATTGTTTCACACAAGTCTTCTAAAGTATCTTCAATTTTAAAGAACAACATTTGTATTGTAGGCCTGTGGTGAGATAACAGGATTTAGTGGTCCCACTAAACCTGAATGAGTTATTTCACGCCATCCTTCTACTTATCAGTTAGTTTAAAGACAGAGCCTCCCAAACATCTGCTAGCTTGGGATACTCCTTTCCTGCCCGTCCTGCAATAAATTTTGCAGGAAGGTCACCCTGTTCTAAATCTTTGCTAGTTAAGAGAATTACAAATATGGTTGGTTTCAGCTATTTGTGTAATTACTGTGGAGCGCAACTGTGCCAAAGCTGAAAAGTACACTGTGAGGAAGACTGCTTACTTCATCTTGAAGGCCCCTACTCACAAGAGGAAGACTGTTTACTTCATCCTTAAGACCCCTGCCCACAATCACCGAAGAGCAGTGTGCAGAAGCCAAGAGGAGGAGACTTAAAGTATATAAACCTGTAACAAACACTAATCACTTGCGCTTCTGGCTATGGTCATGCGCCCAGCACTGTCGCTCTTGCTTTATTGACTTTGTCCCTCAATAAAACCTTGTTATCTCATTCAGAGGAGTGAGTTCGTATTTAACAAATACGTACTTCGCACAACTGATAAAATATGAAAAAATTACTGTATACATTTGATCTTGTGATGTTCAGCAAAAAAATAATTAGTACACTGTGGAAAAGCACATAAATAATAACAGAAGAAAGAATGCAAGGTTCAAAGATATCATGGTGCATTGTCAAGTACTCTATATATAACATTGAGCTGGCTTAGAAGGTTTCATTTAATGCTGTTGTGTAAAATCATCTTATGTGCTATGTACGCAGAAGGACAGAAAATGCAGCTGGAGCTAAAGAATATGGAATTTTCTTAAAGTCATTTGACATTTCAGACACGCTCATAGCTTTCAACTAAAAGGGGAAGCTGGATATATGCTGAAAACTTAAAAAGATAAATTTATATTAGTATTGACAAGGCTACCTCTGTGGCTAGGACCACACTTGACATAACACTGTAGTAGAAATGTATGCTGGATTTTAATTTACTTTAAATATTTTAAAGTATAAAAATGCATAATAGTCAAATTTTGAAAACATACCAGGTATATGTCCAGAAGACAGTTTTATCCAATTGAATAGACACCTTAAAAATGCTGGAAGATTACAAAGCTGTGAAAATATTTTATTTCCTATAAAGAGAGATGATAATTTATTAATTATTTTGCATCAAATGTGGTTAATACAATTTTTTCCATTCTTTGTTTTATACTTAGACTGTTCTCATCACTGTAACATCTGGAAATCTGATTAGTTTCACAGCACTTTATTTTACTTCAATGATTTAGACATTTATGTGATGAAGATTTTCATTAATAAAGAAGTGGTCTGCGGAGAAAAATGAAAACGGCAGTCAGTACAATGAATATGTTGCACATAAAATGCCCTCAGTACATACAAATAAACTGCACATAAAATGGCTGCCTTTCTTTACTGAGTTCAGATCCATCAGTAATGAAAAGGTTGAAATGCATAATAGTCACCTACTTGCTACACTCACATCTAATAAAATTGCTCTCTGCTGACGATCACATCAGACCTAACTATAATCACCTCCTCTATAACACCAACTCTTTATAACTCACAGAGTGTTCATCTTCTAAAGGATAAAATATGGTTTACTGTGCCTTTTTTCTGATTAAGATGGTAGATTTTCAGCTACCTTCAGGGCTGCTATAAATTCTGCATTACAAATGAGAAGAAAAGACAGAAAAGAAATAGCTTAAATATCTCCAGAGAAAAATTTTACTGCTCAAGAACAGCTAAGTAAAAAGAGGAAATCTCCATTTTATACCTAAATGCACATCTCCTAGGTGGCAGCCCAACTTTCTTGCAGTTTTCAGATGACTTGGCAGCTAGCATCAATGTTAACATAAACATTTCCTACTAAGCACTCTCCCTTCATCAATATTATGGGACTGCTTGAAGATTCTTAGTTTTTGATAGCTAAATATTTGTTCCTATGGTTTATGTTATTTCTTCTGTGAACGTTAAGAACTTCAGTGTTCTCAATAAGCTTTCCATGCCTCTTATCAATCACTAAAGATGAAAGAATCAGAAAACCACAAAAAAAATTGGTTTCTAAATCCTGTGGTCCAATCATCTTTTAAGTCCCTTCTCCATAATCTGCTCCATATATACTGCTTTGAAGTAGTTGTTTCTTACTAAATGTGAGACAACTATCATCAAACACATAAAGGAACTGTATGATTATCTGAGGCTTTTATAAACAAAGATCTTTTTTAAGTGAAGAAGGAGTTAAGAATATAAACTACAATCATTGGTCCACTGATTCTTTCAAAGTAAAGATACCCTGAAAGTCTGAATGACAGTGATATTTGTACTAGTACACACATTTATGTAGTAAATAAAAATATTGAGGTTTTGTACTGAATTTTTGGTTATGCAGTTCATGGGTTTTTTCCTGCAGTCAGTCAACACGCATATATAAACTTTTAACACACATTTGTGTTGTCAATGTGTATGGAGGTGAACTGTGCTTTGAGCTTAAATGAAAAAAGTCACCTATATGTGTTGTGTCCTAATACATTGTATTGGCAAGGTTTTGTTAGGGAGAGGCTGCACGGGTGCCTTCTGTAGGAGGAGGTCAGAGGCTGCCCTATGCCAGACACAGCCACATGTATGGTGCCTGTGAAAACATTTTAAGAAAGGTCAGAGGAGTGGGAGGGATGAAACAAAGGAATGAGGAAACACAAAATCATAGGTGTATGAGATGATCCATGGAGGACAAGGTACATGCTGGAGGAGGTACACGCTGAAGACACTGCAGCCTGTGAAAAATACATGTTGGAGCATAAGAAATGAACAGTGGAAAAGAGGAAGAAAGAAACTGCTATGTCCTGGCTCTGACCACATGTTCCAACTACTGCATCATTGAAGGGACTGAATGTGACCTGTGGTGATAACAAGTCAGTGACTGGAGTAAAGTTGAGCCCAAGAAGCAGGGAGGAGAGGTGCCAGGCTCCAAGTGTTTAAATGTTTGCCTCCTTTGTTTCCCATTACTGGAATGAGTAACTAAGTGTTTGTTGCCAATAAATTAACTTAAATTCTTCAAGTCAAGACTGTCTTGGCTGCAACAGTATTGGAGAGTAATTTCCCTGTCTTGATTTCAACCCATGAGTTGTCTTACTCCTTCCTATTTTCTTCCCCATCCTGCTGGGGATGGGCAAGGAGTAAGTGAGCAACTGTGTGGATGCTCAGGTGCAAACTGGGGTCAACCTGCCATATATGTAGAAGCAAAGATCATTCATAAACAATAGTCAATATTTACCTGGATTTTTTTTTTTTTTTTTTTTTTTTTTTTTTACCAATAATAGCTAGGAAGGCAATCCTTGATTAGCATTGCTTCCATGCGAAGAGAGCATGCTTTTAAGTGTACTTTACAGAAACTTGGCTGCATATTGCCATATGAGAATGGCAATAAGACACTGCACTAGCAACAATAAAATATTAGACCTAAAAAACATATTAAACTATGTAATATTTGTTTGCTAAAGGTAATAACATTTTTGAAGTGACATCACTCCCCACTCCCCATGCTTTTCGTCTCCCCCTTCATCTCTAATTTACTGCATCACATACTGAAATCAGTTCAGCAATTCAACACATTTTTATTCTTTTCCTTAAGCTTCCTAATTGCTGAGGTTGGACAGCACAGTAAATATATAACATATGAGTGAAGATGATAAAATCGTTCTTTATTCCAATGGTCTGTATAGCATCATTTTTGCTGATACTTTGCAGTGCCTGACCTTTTAAGCTGACAAGATGTTCACCACTGAAGCTTTTTAAAGACAGCTATCTCATCTCAGAAAAATGGAAGTCAGGCATTCAAGACTGACTTGTATTTGTCTCTGAATCAAACTGTCATTTCTGCTCTGTTAGTGTCTGTTATCAAGTCTGGACAAGCAGCTATTCTGCAGGTTAGTTCATATAACCTTGAATTTTTCAGAAAGTCCTTCAGAGTTAATGCAGCTGGTTTATGCAACTACAATTCATGTATATAAGTGAGTTATACAGAATCTTGGCCGCTAGCAGTGCTAATAAACATTTAATTTACAACCCATACAAACCTTTTAACTTTGCAAAGTACTTCATGTATCCATCTATTTTCCCTGATTTATTATAATCACTATTTAGCTCCACTTGCATTCATGGGGAACCCTCCATAGTGTAAAAGCCAGGACTAAGGTATGAACAGTTCAAGATTCAGCAGGAATCATGTTAGGATTTCAAGCTGGACATTTAGTCATTCATTGACTAAGTGGACAACCCCCTCAAAAACCAAATCAAAACAAACAAGAAGGTGCATCAACATCCCTTTACCAGGGAAATGAACATACATGACTGAGACCAAGGGACTCACTGCATCATTGCAAAAAGAAGAAATTAGATCACTTATACTGTTAAAATGGGGCCAAACTACAAAACATTTCTAAATAACAGAATTATCATGTACTCTAATACATATTTGCATAATTCATAACAGAGGGTGTTAACCAAGCAAACACATAATTAAAATTAATCCAGAAGCCAAACTTTTTCAGGGAAATACCCCTGGTCAGAGACCAGGAACCAGTCTCTGAACAATCTAACAATTTTAAAACAACAAGTATTGTATTGTACTATGTTAGTACAAAGAAGTATGAAATTGTAACCTTAGAATTCAGAGATACTCTGTTTATAATCATCACTTGACCATCAGTTCAAGCATCAATTGCTTTTATTGCTCATTATGTTAGATGAAAAAAGTTATGTCGTATTTGCCAGCATCCGAGAAAGAAAGAAGAAAAGCTAAGGTTTAGCAGCTCTTATTTTTTTCTTTCTTTTTTTTTTTTTTTTTTAATATTGTACTTCCTAGTCATAATTATTTGGAAGGGCTAAAAATTAATTAATATAAAAAGCTTTACTTTGCCTTATAAAATAAGAAAAGAAGAAACTATGTTTGGGGTTTCTTTCTTCATTGATCTGACAGCAAGATCTTGCTGCAATATCTAGATAGAAAAATAAATGTAGGGTACATATGTGACACTGAATAGGATTAAATCTGCAGAGAAACTAATGAGATAACCTTTTTTTAAGCCCTAGAATTATAATAAAGAATATGAGGAAGCCTACATCACCATTTCTCAGAAAATATGGTGCCTAGAGTAAGTTTCCTAGTTTTTCCTACAAGTTTGCATGGCACGTTTGGGTGGTAACCTTATGAAAATTTTGACTTTTAGCTCTAAAATGTAAATCAGAACAGTTTGTAATATATACCTGATATTAATTTTGCTGTTACAAACAATTTAGCAGTCTTAATCCTTTTGCAAAAAAAAAATATTTTTCTTGGTTGCTATACCTATAGCTAAGAGAGAGGACACTGCAAAATGAAATCTGAGTTATTTCACATGATGAAAGCATGGTGGAAATAATTCTGAAGATTCTGGAATATCCTGCTTTGGCATTTTTAAATCTAAGCCCTCCTTTTTAGTTAAAAGTAATTTTCCAACTGCCAAAAATAAGGTAACTCTTACAAACTAAAAACTATAAGATAAAAGTTTGCCAAAATAAATACCTCAGTTTACTCTTACTAAATCATTTTGCTTCTTTGTTATTAAAAATAAGAGTTTCTTCTACTGTTTCAGATGCTGCTTTTATGCCAGCCTGATCCCTGGAAAGCCAACTCACTGGACAAAATTGCTTTGTAGTTGCAAAACCAGTTAAGTTGTTCAAATGGTTACTCTTGAGGGCCTAAACAAGTGGAATTTTAGCAAGATATCTGATTAAACGCAAGTATATTATTTGAGGCTGACTGAATAATACCGTGACTTCAAACAGCTATATTGACTGGATCTCAACTGACTATTGCGGGACTCTGGGTGACTTGCTCTGGTGTGGCTGTCCATATCACAGATACCTTCACTTAATCTGACCAGTCTCACCTTACATAGCTGGGTTTAGAATAATTTACCTTGGTCTGAAACAGGTAAATATGACAAATGTAACAGACTGTTGAAAAACATGGCTGTATTTTAGCAGCAAGTTATGTTAAAAGAATAGAATCAGTAAAAGAACTACTTCTATGGTGTATTGCTTGCAACCATGCACATGCTTTCTTATTTTGCAGTTAGATCCCCAATGTGCTGATTTACTTTTGCAAGTAGTGTGGGTTTCGGGGTGTGTTTTGGTTAGGTTTCTTAAGAATAAATGATACATATGAATACTAGCTTGTTAAAGAAAAATGTGTTCTACTTTCTTGACTCTTGTATGATCAAAATTTCCTTCTCATTTATATCTCTATAAATATTCTTGAACATAAATTTCCTCTCAAAGATATTAAAGGAAAGGAAAAATAAATTACATTTTTTTGGCAAATACTTGAACTTGCCGTTTTGCAAGGTACTTGTAAACTGTTGTAAAAACAGTGTACCTCATAAACAAGGTACTTTTCAACTGTTTTTCTTTCTACTTCCATACAGATGATTAGATGATCTCGACCAATGCTTTTTATGATTTAGCATCCTCTAGCTGTGCCAAGTCAGAGTGGTATATCTCTAAAGATTTTTGCTTTTCTAAAGTAAAAGAAAAACAAAGTAAAGAAAGTATTTTTCTTTTTTAAAAGAAAAGATTTTTCTTTTTTAAAAGACACATGAAAAACAATCTGTGTATTTCTTGACTTGAAATCTTCAGTTACGTGGTCCCTTATGCATTAATTAGCTGGTGAGAGTAACCAATCTTCTTTTTATTAATGTTGTATTCTGAGGCTTCTTTTACTCTTCTTATTCTTTGTCATTCATATTTGATATAGACAGTCTTATTTCCAGTATAATAATTAAATTTCATATATATAAACTAATATAACAGTTGCTTTTTTATAGATGTACAGATCATAAAGTCTGATGGGATCTTCCTTATAATTTTGTCTCACTTTATGTACTACCCTGGTGACAGACCTTCCCTGATCTTATTAATGTTTGAGTGAAAGCACATATATACACATACACATGTATATGTTCATAATATAAAATATATGGGTTTTGTTCTAAAAACCATGTTATCTTTCTCAGACTTGTTATATTGTCCAAATGTCTTATTTAGCTTACTTTTAAGAATTGTATTATTTATTTCTAATTTGAATTTTCTCGTCTCAACTTCCAATTTATTTATTATTATTATTATATACTTGTCAAATATCTGAAGAGCCTTCTCTTATCAGACATTATTTAGTCTTTTAAACTGAACTCAGCGAAACTGAAAAAACTAAACTAAACTAAAGGAAAAAAGGAAAAAGAAGTAATTCATAGAACTGTAAATCTTATGATGTATATTTTAGTAAGTCTCTAAACCAAATGATTATGTAATGGCAAATATCACACTAAAAAAGAGGTAAAAGGCTGGAGGAAATTTAAAAGTGGAGTATCTCAAGTATACAGATTGATTTTATTTAATATTATAAAATATGACCTTGGCATGAAAAGTAGTGCTGTCATCATGAGACTTTCTGATGAGAGACAGATGGGCATTGTTCTATTTGCAAAGGATAATCGAAGTATCATGAAGGAGAAAATAATGACAGATATATAGAAACTGAAGTTTTACAGGATGAATTATGGAGCCAGACAGTGATTAATAAAAATAAAGTTTTTTTAGGAAGTGGGAGTTCATTTTTTAAAATAACAGAGGAGATGAAATTCTCATGTAGAATCTTTTTCTCTACTAATGTTAATGGAGCCACGAAAGAAAGCAATGAAATATAAAAATCAGGAAAGTTCCAGCTGACATAGGAAATATTCATGTTGCTGTACAAACCCTTATAAGACTTCACCAGAAATACCATTTATAATTTTAAACTTGAGCGGCCAAGAAAAATGGACACAAATGAAAAGAGTGGAATCTCTAGGATGAAAGGCAAATTAAAGAGCTTGTGAAATAAGGTATCTAAATGGCTTTGAAATATTTATCTTAACAAAATGAACCCAGCAAGAAAAAGGTATTTGTATATAAACATATGAGGAAACTGACAGGGTTAAAACTATTGAAGTAAACTGAACATCTTACTGCAGGAATGAATGGGCCATGAGTCTATAGACTCAAAACCAAAAGGGACTTTCTTACCATCATGAGAGGAAGTTCTTGAATGGCCTCAAAATAAAAAAAGTATGCCCCACTAGTTCTGTGACAGAAAATTTCCGTAAAATTTCTTTCATGCTTTCACAAATTTTTCTTTTATTAAAGAGGTCTTCAATAGCAAGCAGCAGAAGCAGTGGAGTACCTGCTAATATTTGAACAACTTTCTCAATAACAAGATACATGAACCAAATCACATTCATTAACATCACATCCATTTCAAATTTTCATACTATATTTAATTTTCACAGCCAAGTTTATACTTAGTCTGGGTCTTGGACCTTAGGTTTTGCAATTAACCTTTTTCCCTTATTAAAAAAAATTGTCAAAAAAGCCTTCTGAAAATCACTTTTTCATTAGAAAAATTGCAGGTTTGTTCAGCAAGATATCTTCATTCAGTCTTCAAGGTTACATTGTCTTCAGCATTACTCAACAGGCACTTGATTCTCGGATGAAGGTTAAAATTATTTGCTTTCTCTGACAGCCCTGGCAGAAAAAGTCTGTTCTTTTGACAATTCTGATACCTAAAACCAGCCTGGGTTTTTATAAGTAATTAACCAACAGCCCTCTAGGAGTGTGTCATTCTTTGTTAAGTGAGCAATGAAATTTCAGCTTCTTTATTTGGGCATAGATGTTTGGGGATATGGATTTCCTATAAAATTCCTTTAAATCTAAAACTAAGTATCTATAAATCACCTCTATAGAAAAACAAAAACAATGACCCAAATTCTCAGATACTATAAATCGTTGCCCCACCTGAATATCTGGCTCATTTCAGTAAGTGATAGCATGTCTGTTAAAAGTACAAACCAACTAGACACAATTGAAAACAAAACATTTATGTTTTCATCTTAGTATTTTCTAATGATGATAGACAGGAATAGAGGACATTTTATATCTGAAAACTAAGATTTTGAATACTTGCTAGAGCTTAAAAGTGTGGTTAATACATTACCATTCCCATATCTTTTTGAATATGAAGAACAGATAATAAAAACTAAAGTTGATCATTCATGATAGACAAGGAATTCCATGTTGACAGTCTAGTTTATGTTTTAGAGTTATTAAAAAAACCTTGATCATTTAAAGAAATGCAGAAAATAATAGCTACTATTGGTCCTTTAAGATATAGGAACTAGGATCTGAATGTTATAAATTAAAATGTGGCTTAACCTTACTAACTAATGATGTGCAACTAGCAAAGAAACTTAATTAGCTGAGGGAAATGATGATATGACTGTGGCGTCTGTAAAGAAAGAGACTAAACATGCACACACACACACACACACTGCTTTCACAACTAGTTCTACTTTATTTACTCAAGCATTGTAATATACAGCATACAGATACAGGTCTGAGCCATGAAGCAAACAGCAACTACATCATTCCCGGTGACTGTTTTCAGTCACTATAAATTCCATTCTATAAACAATCACTCCCCAGGCTGCTTCTCAGCCCAACCTTGCCTCCAAACACTCCCTGGTTTACGCAAGACCCAGGTGTGTTATCAGCAATTCTTCCTCTTCTCTTTAATTATCTACATAGTGGGAACAGAACAGCTTGCAGTTCCCACATATGACAAATCATTTGAGAAAGGCTTTGTGCTGATTTAGCAAACAATATCAGGTTCAGATTCTGTAGTATGCAGGAACTGCGTCAGAAAGTAAAGAACAAACTTCAAATTGTCAATCTCATCAGTTTAACTAAAGTATTTCTGGTAATCTCCAAATGACATTTCATTAAGGAATTTGCTCATCATGGACATATGCTAGAAACTCCAGGAATGTTTAGAAGTTGCTTGCTAGATGACTCATAACTGGCATTTAATCAAGTTCATCAACAGACTTTGTAAAAAGACAAAAGTGAAATGCTACCTGAATTGATGTTAGGTTGAAAAAGTTATCTTCAAAGTCTGTGTATGCTACTTGTTGAAGAGTGATCTGCTGTGGGAGGCTTGGGTAAGCTGAATGTTGAAAATCCAGGTCTTTAGCTGCCTGTCCAGCCAACTGACAATGACTACATGGAATATGCGGCCTTTTTAGATGGAAGGACAAATAAGAATTTTTTGTAATATTTCAGTGTCATGACTTCACTGTCAAACTTTATAAAGCAGAATGCAGTAGACTAAAACTTAAATTTATGATCATACGAATGTCTGAACATGAATCTGCCCATCTTAAGACATTTTGGTATCCAAAAAAATGTATTTATAAAAATATATGCATGCATATTTTGTAATATGTTTGTAATATGATGAAAAAAATGCTTTCATAGAACTAGTCATAATAATGAGCTGCTCCTGTAGTTCTAGAAGAAGAAACGTATCTCACATTTTTCTTTTCAGTTTGTACTTTCTTTTCTATCTTTTTTATCTATTTTCTTTTCTAAACATTGAATTTCATCTACCACTTGGCATGCCCAGATCTTGTTTTCCCTGTTCAAATGTCATTAGCGCCATCTACAAGTTTTCTCACTTTCTTTTGTTATCTTTCCGGCCCACAGGAGAGGAGAATAGCAAGTGGCTGGGTCAGTGTTTGAGTGTCAGCCAGAGTCAACCCACCATCCTGAAAAAGAAAATATCATTTTTTTCAGCATGAATTTCTGCTTTTTTCTTGTTTCCTCTCCCTTCTCCCCCCTTTTCTTTCCGCAATTTATTTCAGGAGATAAATATATAAGAAATGAAATGCAGTATTACTGTTCTGGATAATTTACATATAATAAAAGGGCAGCCTATTTCAATAGTTTCCCTTTTGGCACATAACAGTGATACAATATTTAAAATCCTTGCTTTCTATTTAAGGAAGTCCCCAAAATCATGGTAGATTTTACAGGAAATGTTGAAACCTTATATGAGATTTCAGGAAACTTGGCTGCATAGACTGGTATGGATAAAGAGGAAATATTACTTACCTTGACCTTTATAAGCCTAATAAGATATTTCAGTTTGGCTGTCATTTGGGAGAGGGGGTTAATTTTTTCCCCTAAGTGAATGTACTTTCATCTCAACATAACAAGCAGACTAGAAAGAGTGTTCAATCAAGGCAGATAAATGAGTCTTTAGAAAAATAATTGCTTATCTTTTAATCCAATGAATTAAGGAGTTAATTGCGTGGAACATGGCATGGTGGATGACGAATGCAGAAATAAAAGGAAGGACACAGTGGTTTGTTTCAGAGCATTCTGTATGATGAGGTAGTACCACCAGCCCCTGGAAAGAGAGCTGACATAGATTAGTAAGGCAGAAGAAACACAGAATTACAAGACTAATGTATTATGAGCTAAATAACATTCATTTAAATCCTCTTGCAAAAGGAATGAACAGATAGCATGACTTTTGATTTAAAACTTCTGAGAGTATTTAAACAGATGTTTTTTATTCTTTTTGGTAGGTTCCAAAAAGACTAAATTAGAGATTAAGTCTGCCAGAAAAGAGGAACTTATGTATAATAAGACTGTAGACAAATAGAAAAAGTGTTTAAACATTTTAACAGATTAAACACTTCAGTGAACATAAATCTAGAATAATGATGACTTTGATGGGTCTTTATCACACAAGGCCATGTTCATCATAAATTATAAGCTATAAAAAAGAAATTATACAGTCAAAAGACAAGCCTGTTTGTATCATTAATGAATGATGAGCAACAGAAACACAAACCCCAAATCTCAATTTGAAGAATAATGACAACTTTGATAAATCCATTACACAATCATCCCCATGCTTCATAAAATATGTAGAATTAAAAAGACAAAGACTTTTATTTTAAATCCCACAAGAGAAGCCTTTGTATGATTAAAATTTAGAGGATTGCTGTAATAATTTTTAAATGAAAGAGTGAAGCTACTTAAAACTGAGAAACATGTAGATCACAGGCTTAATTAAAACAAATCAGAGTGAAAAGGAATTTAATATGAATTTAGTTTAGAGTGCACTTGTCGTGCACTATTATTCATACTTCATGAATAATGTATTATTATTTCAGTGAAAATATTAATATGTTACAATATTAATATGTCATATATTACACATCACATAGTATATTCTCTTATTATATGTTAACTAAAGGCAGGATTCCTTAACTTTTTGTGCCCCAGTGCCCATTTCACCAGACATAAAGAACTATTAGGGGTAACTATCAAAAAACTGCTTTACATTTGTTAACAAGTCTCTAAGTTTTTTTCTACAATAAAATTTTTCATTTGAACCTGATGTTAGCATGAAACTCAGCCTACATGGGACAGCATATACCATGAGAGCAGTCTGTGCTGCATCTGAGGGACTCACAAAAGGACAGAGTATTCAACATCAATTTGTTGGAAAGAAACGTAGACGGGTCCTCCAAAAGAGATAAAGGTGAATCCTGTTTCTAATGTGGAGATGATAGTGTAACAATAAGGGATAATGCTAAATAAACAGGAGTTAAAGCAGTAATTTAGAGATGATGATCTAATTTACATAGTGGCTGTTGAAGATGCCAGGAGAAAGTGAGGGTGATGTATCTCTGGGCTCCGGAGACTCACCCTTCCAGTTAGCCCTTGTCTTACATTGTGTTTGCCTGCACTCCTGCAGCAGAGCAACCGCTAAAACAGTGACTTTTCCACTTTTACCAGAGCTGACAGTTTTCCATGCAGTATGATTGGACTAGTTACTTTAGAAGAGGTCCTTTTCCAACTGCAAAGGGGTAAAATGGTGTATTGCTTTATTCTGGTACAAAACATGGCTGAATGTACATGACAGCAAATGTAGAACCATTGCCTGTTTATTAAACTGCAAAAAAGTGAAGAGTTATGAACAGTAAAGATGGTGCTCATCAGCACAGACACACGTACCTGAATATTTGCTAGGTCTTAGCTAGTCACCCCAGGCTCCCTCTGCAGTCTAAGGAGAGTTCGTCTCACTTTGAAATGCCTATTTCTCTTCAGAAACCATACCTGTTGCAGTATGCTGGTTGTACCATAGGTAATACAGATTAAAATTTCTACTCAGTCCAAAACACCCACTTGAGCTGGGAGAAATCAGAGTTTTCAGTGAGATAGAATTTGTATAACAATATCATATGACTCTGTGAAAAGAAAATCCACTTTTGTTTTGATAAAAATATGAAAAAATAAAAATTTTAAATGTATCATATGCTTTCCAGATCTGTAAGTGATGGTCTCATGTAAGACAAGCTCCTATGAGTTGCAGGTACCTGGGGAATTGTCCGAGTTTTACTTATAAAGGTAGTTCTAGGTTATTTTTTGTTGCAGGTTTTAGATTTCAAATCTAAGATTAGGGAGTTAGTATATCACATATTTTCATTAAAAGATGTTCTGCCTAAAGAATTTTTCATTCGTTCATACTGCCTCGCAAAAGTCAAAATAATCCCCAAAAGTAGTTACTCTGGGATTGCAGAAATTTCTAGAAATAAAGTAAGGAACAAGTTATACTTCTGTCTTGATAACTTGAGGAAGCTGCTGCCGGTTTGTATGCCTTCTGGTCCCATAAGATGGAAAACAGCCACATCTCTACAATCCTTAACTCTGAAGATCACTTCTGTTGTGCTAGCTAAGCTCCAAAGTATACATTTATAAATAACCACCACTGAAGCTGGTACAATTTTGAAGTTCTGAAAAGGGCTTGGTAAATACTCAAGACATCATTATGCCCAAGCACTAGTAACACTAAGTCTTGATTGGAAGTCAAGGGGTTCTTAGGTTTTACCATTGACTTCTCAGTTCCAAAGTGTCATGGTTTAAGCCCAACTGGTAACTCAGAACCACGCAGCAGTTCACTCACTCCCCTCCCTTCCACCCCCCGCTACTGGATGTATGGGGAGGAGAATCGAAAGAATGTAACTCCCGCAGGTTGAGATAAGAACAGTCCAGTAACTCAGGTATAACACAAACCACTACTGCTACCACCAGTAATAATAATGATAAGGGAAATAACAAGGGAAGAGAATACAACCTCTCACCACCCGCCAAACAATACCCAGCCTGACCCGAGCAGTGATCTAGCCCTTCCGGGTAACTGCCCCCAGTTTATATAGTGGCCGTGACGTGCTGTGGTATGGAATATCTCTTTGGCTAGTTTGGGTCAGGTGCCTGTTGTCTCTGCTTCCTCCTGCCTTCCCCTCCTCCCTGGCAGAGCATGAGACTCAGAAAGTCCTTGGTCAGGGTAAACATGACTTACCAGCAACTAAAAACATCGGTGTTATCAGCGCTGCTCCCAGGCTGAAAGTCAAAACCACAGCAGGAGAAAAATGACTGCTACTGCTGCACCCAGGACACAAAGGCTTCTGTCCTCCGTGGTGTCCTGCCTTTTGGGGAACTATTATGAGTATTTGATGAGAGTATGGTGAATTTGCAGATTGCTTGAACCCCAGCTTTACTGAGAGAGAATACCCCTTTGGCTAGTTTGGGTCATGTGTCCTGTCTCTGCTTCCTCCTAGCGACTTGTACCCCTCCTCACTTGCAGAACATGAGAGACTGAAAAGTCCTTTATCAGGGGAAGTGCTACTGAGCAAGAACTGAAACACTGGTGTGTTATAAGCATTGTTCTCAGACTAAAGTCAAAATCACAGCATTGCACCACCTAATAGGAACAAAATTAACTGTATCCCAGCTAAAACCAGGACAGTTAGTCTCTGTGATTTCATGGAAGTAATAATACAGGCAGTGATTAACGTGTAATTTTGTAAATTACATGATGACATCTGAATAATTTTTGTATCAAGGTATGTGGAAGAGTAAAGGGTTAAGATTTTTTAGTATCTGCCTAGAGAAAAGATTAATATTTCTCTTCTATATTAGATAAATAAGCTTGTTTTCTTCATAAGGAAAGACCAAACTATCAGCTTGCTGGGAGGCAAAGGGTGGTGATTTTAGTCAGAATGCTATAGTAAACAGAAATATTACTATACCTCTTGTGGGGGTGATAAAATCAGATACGAAGTCAGACACTAGAACATCTTTTGACAGCTCTAATAATATTTTAAAAACAGTATCTCACTTTTTTTTTTTTTTGTTAGCGATTGTTTTTGTCCCTCATAAAAGAAGAAGCAGGAAACTCTCAGTCTATTTTAACATGTTTTGATATATGTTATTCTAAGGGTGCCTATAATTTTTTGTTGGTAAGAAATTAAATAGGAATGACTCCGAACTACGTATGTTTTCTGATCATTGAACAGTGTAACTTTAATGGCCTGTGGCCTTACTGATGCTTGAAAATTTTTAATCCATTTTAAGCACTCTATGCATCTGATATTTGAACTTGACTGGCTGAGTCCAGTGTTATTGTAATCTCATTGTCTATGATCTGACTTAAAGCTTTTACTTACCCACTGGTGCCATTTTCTTTCTAGTGTTATTGTGCCTTTCAGGACTTCCAACTGTAGCTTCATCCTTTCAAGAGGATGCCTCAAGAGATGTGTCATTTTCAGAAGCACTAGTAAGCAAACTAGTAAGCAAACTGACCAGTAAGCAAATGTCAGTACTCTATGTTCTTTGATCCTGTAGAGTTCAGAAACTTTGCTGTTGGTTTGAAGGGGAAAGAGTGGTGGAGAGATTGTTTGGGCTTACACCAATCAGCTGTTAAAGCTGCTAGAGACTCGTGGTCTTGGAGTAGGATCTCAGAACTGAACGTGAATAAAGTTGACCTGGAAAGGAGCTCACAGCTGTATAGCTAACAATCATTTCTTTCAAACTCTCTATCTCTTCATGCCGAGCTGTTGACATTTTGATAGCTAATGATGACACAATAGGTAAATGACAGAGTATCCTTTTTCTCCTACTTGGCTTATGCTAATAATAAAGTGATAACTACTGATAACATGATAATGATAGAGGGATAATTATGAGGATTGCGTCCTAGTCTTTTATCACAGATTTAGTTTTCCTAGGTCCTATGATATCTGAGTTTTGACAAGGTTCTTCTTCAGTTGATTTTTGAGTTGTCTCTTGACTGTACTTTTGCTTTCTTTAATTCTGATGCTAAGCACATTTTAGTGAGAAGCTTTGTTGCCTGACCTGTAACCATTATTTTAAGTCAAACAAAAATATCTGGTTTTGAAGACTAGTGATGTTACTTGCTCTCAAGTCATAGATGTTTTATGAGTTTTGATGAATGACCAACACTTCAGGTAGTAGGGTATTGAAAATGTACTTTTGCTACTGTCATTGTACAAGTGTTTCATCTATTTTTTCATGATATTTTTGTTCGTTTTAAGGTGCTTTAGTGCAATAACCTTTAATAATTTTTCCCCAGGTAATTTTTTACTGCAATTTTCTTTGACTTTTTCATATATTATTCTGATATTATTATTTGTCTTTCATGGACTGTTTTCTGCTTTATTTTTTTTTTCTTTTAATTAACTTCTGAAAAATAAAGGGGAAATCAATTACGTGACAAATACAAACACATAGCAATAACCAACATAAATGAACTTGTGTTTTAAAAGCTGTGTGTGGGCATCTGATTCACTAATACTTGTTTTTGAAAAATCTTAAGTAGATTGGGTAATAATTGTAATTAAGCAAATTGAAAGATTTTTTTCAATAAAAAAAGAGATACACTTTTAAAGATCTACTATGAAAACTCCTTTACTTGTCCATAACTTGCTTAAGAATACGATTATTGGGATATTTTAGTATACCTGCACAAAAAGTGATATAAAAAAAAAAAAAAATATTTTGTACCACTACTCTCACAAACTAAGCTGAAGATAGCTTAGCTATCCTTTTCTGCTTGTACACCAAATGAAGTTCAGACATCACTGAAAAACCATCAGATATCAATGATTCCCAGTCACTTTTACACTTGGACAGATCTGAATTGCTGACCTATGTATGAAGGGTTGATTCCATTCTTTCTTGACCCAGAAAATGCAGATTATAGTCACAATATGCTTTAAATTTCTATAGAAACTTTTAGAATATATTTTTCAGCTGCATGGATAATAAGGAATAATATATCATACTTCCCACTGTCTAAATTTGAGAGCTCATTTGTAGCAGCAAAATAAGAAATAAAGATTAAAAAAAAGAAAAGAAAAAGAACCCAAAGCAAGAAAAGGCTTACAGAAATATAATTGAAACTTTTAATTAGTCTTATGTTATTCTTAGACTGTCTTAAGGCTTCATAATTGAACCTTTACAGTTGGACAAACAAATAGAAGACCAGTAAGAACCTGAAATTCATGATGTTTACTAATGAAGTCAGCCTGGAAACCTCTTCACTGAATATTGCAATTTGATTACCATCATATTCTGATTGGACCCTTGATTTACATTTTAATGAGCACACAATATTTGAAATGCAAAGCAGGGTGTTATCAGGGGTATTTCGCTAGAACTGACAAGATTAAAATGAAAAACAACTAATGTTCTGTTTTATAAAAATATTAAAAAAAGGAAGTACAAGATAGACACATTTTGATTTATTAGAAACAGCTTATAATAACTTACATTAATTAATTGATTTTAAATTAAAAGGAATTCTGTGAAAGAATGTATTTCAGTCTCCTGATTGAGAAATCTATTCATCATTGTTTTTACAGTAGAGACTTAAATAACTATGAAGGTCTTGAAATATTTATTTATTATGACAAAGAAGAAATACTGCAGAAACAAATTTCTTAAATAATTTTTTTTTCTAGGTACATATTAACTGCTTACTTGAGGTTCAGAAGTTCATCAGTTTCACCAATTTTCTATTGAATTTCTTATTTATTATTCAAGTCCTTATTTATTAAAATATTAGTTTGTTGGCTTTTTTTTTAGATATTTATTTTATTAAGGCTTGTTTGTTTGGGTTTTTTTTAAAGAATGTTCTTATCTTTACTATAGCTTTACTTAGGGATACTGAATTTTACTCTTGAAAAATAATTTGCCATCTTCCCGTTTGTTTGGTCTGATCTGTTATGTTTGGGTTTTTTTCTGTATGCCTATATTGCATAGGTTTAACTTGCTCCTTATTGGACAGTATGTTTTGTTCTTTATGAAGTACTTTGTGTAAATCTGTGCAGACTCTTGACCCTATGAATAGGGTAACGACTACAAAACAGTGACTGTACTAATCAACATTTTATGGAACATGCCTCACATCTCAGTTCTTTAAAATAATCAGTTTTTATAGTGAACTAGTCTTTGTTAAAAACCTTTTTCCCTTCAGAAAACACATTTTTATTGTTTTCATCATATGTATTTTATGGATATCTAAATAATACTATTTAATGTATGATCCACATCAGTAAAGAAGTCTCCTATGCTTATGTCTTGAATTTTTAAGGTATCATTCTTTTTTTCTTCTTTTTAGTCTTCCTTTTTTTTTTTTTTTTTTTTTTTTTTTTTTTATTATCTGATAGATTGTGCTAGATCTTTTTTAAAGTTTTAAATTGAAAGCAAGTTGGAAAGAGTTGGTAGGTGGCATGTCTTTTGAGGAGCTAGGAATAATTGAACTTTTCTGTGTTTCTCTCTGCAGTAGTTTTTTACCCATACTAAAGTGTTGAGAATATGTTGATAAATACACCTGTTCTGTAGCTGATCTAAGGATATGAAGAAACATTAAAGTAAAAGCTAAGACTATGAATAGACTGATATCTGAATTGTACATCATAACCATAGATAAGCAGTTGAGTTTAGCTTTATTTTAATTTTATTATTCTGGAAAGAAAATCTCTGCGGGCGAGGTACTGTAACTCACCAAACCAGTCATGACCTTTTCTTCTTTCCAGCATGGTTCAATTGCAGCTCTTCTTAAAAATGAAAAAAACAAATTGGCAATAGTTGTAAAAGGTTCCAGGTCCATTTATGTTGTTATGTCAGGTCTAGTGATCTTGCTTTCCATCAGAAAGCTTACATGAAGCAGAAGCCAGTTCCTGAGACTGGGAGCATGTAAATATTCATATTTTAAGTCTGAGGCAGCACTGACTTTATTTTATAAACAAGTAGTAATCATTATAGCATTAGTTTCTGTCAGTAACACAATGACAACAAATACAACAAGGAATTACACTCATCCTAGTGCAACAGTTAGCCTAATAGCACAAAGTATTTTACTCACATTAAATCTGTCAGACTCTACCAGGACTAAAAATTGAGCAAAAAGGCCCTGAAAGCCTCCAAGATTTATTTGCCATTAAACCTTCATGTTTGCACTATATCACAAACTGAATGTGCCCATGAGGTGTAAAATGGAAAGTGAATTGCAGAAAATGGGAAAAAAAAACCCCAAACAATGTCACAGAGTTGGCAAGGATTGAAACTTGACCAATACAAAAAAGAAAGTGCCTCCTCATGCATGGAGTAGCATTCAGGAAATAAATTCCTTTCTTTTTTTTTTTTTTTTTCTCCCTAAATTTGATGTCCATCAATCATCATTATGTAAGACAAGTCTGAACACAGGCTATGTTAGAATGATTAGGAGAGGAAAGGGCAAAGATATCATTTCAATATCTTTTCTTCTTATAAAAGCTATGCAAGTGTTTGAAACACCTTGATGGGGGGAAAGGTGTCGTGGTTTAAGCCCAGGCCGTAAATTAGAACCACGCAGTCTACTTCCCCTCCACCCCCCCAGAGGGATGGGGAGGAGTACCGAAAGAATGTAACTCCCACGGGTTGAGATAAGAACAGTCCAGTAAATAAGGTATAACACAAAACACTGCTGCTACCACCAATAATAATAATGATAAAGGAAATAACAAGGGAAGAGAATACGGTACCGCCCGCCGGAAAAGAGCCCGACAGAAAAGAGGATGTGCCCTTCCGGGTAGCTCCCAGTTACATCCCCCGGCATGACATGCTGTGGTATGGAATACCTCTTTGGCTAGTTTGGGTCAGGTGTCCTGTCTCTGCTTCCTCCCGGCTTCTCCTTCTCCCTGGCAGAGCATGAGACTCACAAAGTCCTTGGTCAGGGTAAACATTCTGACCAGCAACTGAAAACATTGGCTTTATCAGTATTATTCCCAGGCCGAAAGTCAAAACCACAGCACTGCACCAGCTACTAAGAAGGAGAAAAACTGACTGCTGCTGCTGAACCCAGGACAAAAGGGTATTTTTAGACGCACAGGGTATTGCAGCTAACAATAATCAGGATTCAACAGTAAAGAAAAAGAATAGTTTTCAAAGGCTGGGTGGCTTACACTTTGATTTTGCACTGGCTTTCAGGGGAAGCCAGCTACCTGAATGACATAAAACAGAATTAATCTCCCGGTATTCATACACCTGAAATGTAGTGTACATAGTGTACAAAGAGCCTCACAGTCTCATTCACAGTCAAGTGAGGCAAATAAGCCCCAGCAAAGAGGCTTTGCCACCCCTTTCATCTTTGGATGAACTGCCCATTTCTCGCAATTGATCACAAAAAGTGCTAACAAAATTTCACTGGGTAACTACATTTTAGATAGCTAAATCTAGCTGAAATACATCCTCCTGCAAAAGGTTTTGGAAAGCATTAAGGCACTGTGTAAGTTGGGTTTTGGTTTTGGGGAAGAGAAAGATAGTTAATTGAAGTAAATCCACTGGCAACCGCTAACTCTGAAAGGGCTTTGAATATAGAGTTCAATTTTGCTGAAAAAATAAACAGGAAAAAATGAAATGTTATACAACAAAGCAAATTTGGCATGCTGCAGATATCTGTTTGCTGTTTCCTTACACGAAGGGCTTTTTTTCAGGTTCAGCCTTACTCCAGTAACCTTTCCATCACTTCTTTGCTGCAATACTTTGGCAGAGTCATCGCTAGGTCACAGAAAAAAAAAAAAAATCTCTGTTACCCACTTTTGAAAGGAGAACATTTTAAAAAATTTCTCCTGAATTACTGATAGGTCTGTTTTAAATTTAACAGTATCTGATACACGATGAAATAATAAATTATTTTAAAAGCATATCCAGAATGCTGACTTTTTATCTCTGGGATAAGCACAGCTTTGCTGTATCTTCACTGTTTCACATAAAAGGTATAAAATCATATCTTGTTCTCAATTTATTTTGGTGTTTTTGAGAGACTGCAACACAACAGGTAGAAAAATGAAAATCTGTGGTAAGAAGGTGTTCTGTTAAAATGTGGGTTTAATTTGATTCAAACTATGGATGAAGACTTAAACAATTTTTAATGCTTCTTGGTACAAAAACCTGCAACTGAAAAAAAATATGATGCAAAATAGTGAGCTGCAAACATTGAATTGGATTGTTGAGGCTATATGTAACCAGGATGGTGATAAGCAGACTAGTAGCTTCTGTGTTATCAGGAGTGCTACTGAAACAAAGGATGACCTCTTAAAGCTTTTCTACATAGTAACTCTATAATAAACCTTGTAAAGTCACCCCTGATTTTTCTGTATCATCTGTCTATAGTATTAAGTTTGACTTTAGGAATTTCAACTTCTTGTTTAAGGACAGTGCTTTTTGCCTGTGAAATTATCCTCTAACTTTCCTTGTTATATGAAGTAGATTCTTCCTTTATTATGTATTTAGTGATTAGACTTCAGCAAAAAATTACGATATGCCAATCAGAAACCGTGGCACTACTCACAGCTTTTTTAATAAAAGTATGTCACAACTTGTGTTCCTATAAAGTTGTGTTCTTATTTAATAAAAATAATTTTATAGAAAGAATTACATACATACAACTTGATATTTAAATATGCTTATTTTATTCATGCATTCAGCACTATCCAACATAGACAGCACTATTTACAAATTTATTACCTTTGTCATTAGTTCCATGAACTTTACTGTATGTTTTATCATTTCTGTGGTAGCCACATTCATAATTTGCACGTATTTTCTACAAGCTTTTGATTAAATCAGTATAAGAAGAACAATGATTCAATTCAGTTTTCTCCTTTTAATGTATAATTATTCATGGTGCCTAGTTAGGAGTTTGACATCCATCTATTGTGAAAAAGGAATGCCAGGAGACATACAAAGACAAAAATTCTTGGATGAATAATAACACAAGGTTAAATTGTGATTGTCAGTGGGATTCATAAAGTTTCATAAACAGCCAGCTGTTATTTCAATTCTCACATCTAGCTGGACCCTTAATAAAACAAACCCAACATTTTCACTGGAAAAGGGCATGTCAGTTGGTCAATAGGTATAATACAACAGTATAAACAATGTAATAAGTGTATGCATACTAAGCGCTGGTACAGAGGAAAATCTTTCAATAGAGATGTCATTTTCAGTGCTATGTTTATTGCTTGTCTATCCCAATCACAGCCTAACTCCTATGCCCGAGAGAGACATCTTCATTTATGATTTGGCACTGTGTGAACTTAACAGATGGACCGAAGTGTAAGTAGCCAAGAGCCAGTACTCTATGTACATTTAGGGTGTTTGCTGATGACAGGGATCTCAGCCAGGACTTTTCAAACAGCTGTCAATACTAAAGCTATAACCCTGTTTTAAAACTGATACAAACTACTAATTCTTCTTTAAGATATTTCCACTTCAAAAAGTGGTAACTTCCAAGCTATGGAAGGAAAATTTTTATTTTGGATATCTATTAAATGGTGTCTAATAAACATGAGCTGCAACAAGGAAACATACGTAAAACTTGAGTTTTCAAGCACTGCATCCTGGACATTATCTTCTGTTTGTCATAGAATCATAGAATAGTTAGGGTTGGAAAGGAACTTAAAATCATCTAGTTCCAACACCCCTGCCATGGGCAGGGACACCTCACACTAAACCATGTCACCCAAGGCTCTGTCCAACCTGGCCTCGAACACCACCAGGGATGGACTATTCACAACTTCCCTGGGCAACCCATTCCAGTGCCTCATCACCTTTACAGTAAAGAACTTCTTCCTTATACCCAATCTAAACTTCCCTGTTGAAGTTTGAACTCGTTACCCCTTGTCCTATCACTACAGTCCCTAACGAAGAGTCCTTCCCCAGCATCCTTGTAGGCCCCTTTCAGATACTGGAAGGGTGCTATGAGGTCTCCATGCAGCCTTCTCTTCTTCAGGCTGAACAGCCCCAACTTTCTCAGCCTGTCTTCATGTCCCTGTGAAAATATCCCTTACTAAACACAGCTGAAAAAGGAAGCTGCTGAGACATGTTTGGAAACCAGGCCAAGTAAAATGGTGTCATTTCACCACAAATAGATGCATTTATGCAACATAAAAAGCCACTTTAAATCACAGTGTCCACTGAGGACATCAATCCATCAACCCTTCTGAACTGCCACGTTCAGACAGGATCAAGATAGGAAAAATGAACAGATTGTTTGAAATTTCTCAAAGATACTGCAGAAGATGCTGTTATTCCTCCCAAATCCTGTTTGTCTTCAGTCAAAGGATCACGTATTGAGCTTGATTGGTTCTGTCGAGAAGAGTGGTTCTGTTGTGAAGAGCAGTTCTGTATTATCTTTAAACATCTATGATAAATATTTGATCTGTGACATTCTGTTTCTGGGGAATATTGCTAGCAGGGGTGGTGACAAGAAAACCTTTTGATTGTAATTAGAGTGCTTCTAAGCATTTTGGGAAACTGTAGAGGATGCTTGTACCTTTCAGAGCAGCACAGTCTCCATGGAAGGAAATAAAATCATATGGTCAGAGAATATTGTGGCTTTTGTGTCCTATACTCTCATTATATTCTTCCCTTCAGTGCTTTATAACACTGGTCTAGTAACCTACCCTCTCTCTACTGTGATATAGTCATAAAATACTGTGATATTTTTTTATCTGTTTAAATGCGTTTTTGAGAATTAACTGGTATTTATACAAATTTTGACGTTCTACCTGTAAAATGCTAATAGACTAGTGAGACTAAATGAAGATTGTTATTTTTATGGAAGGTTTGTCATAAGTTTTTATCCACTGAGCAGTACATAAGGGCCACCATCTTTAAGAAAATACAAGAGAATCATGAGTGAGTGATACTAAGCTTTCAACATAGAACCTTTGATAACCTGGAAAATGCATTTTTAATGCTGAATTATTTTAGTTTAGTTTAGTTTAGTTTAGTTTAGTTTAGTTATTATTAGTTCTGAACAACTATTATTCTTTTACAAATGCCTTTTTACATTGTTTTGAATTTATCTGAGAATCTTTTCTGGAATGTTTCTGCTTGTGATGTAGATGAAAGCAACAAAGTTATTAGGACAAAAAATAAAATGCTATTTGTTTTTTCTCAGTGGCATCTTTATATGTCACTGGGTTTACTACACTGTGGCTACCTGCAAATACAGTTAGCCTCAAGATTTAACTGATTATACAACAACATTTACAAGACATGTCTAGTAATTTGGGGATCCTTGAACACATCCAAATTTACTTTAGAAACATAGAATTAACTAGGTTGGAAAAGACCTTTAAGATCATGAAGTCCAACCTTTCATACAATCTGGACAAATAGGAGACAGGCAGCGCTGAAAATGAGTAAACATGTCCACCAATACACTCTGCTGCTGCTTTGCATGCTGCTCTGCTGCTGCTTTGCATGCTGCTCTGCTGCATGCTATCAGTCTGGGTCATCTATTCCTAAATTCACCCTGAGTGCTTTGAGCTTAAAGCTTGTCTATTAGACAACAGTATGGTTGGAAAAAAAGTAAATCGTGGGACCTGGCAAGCATAAGTCCTCTCACCAATGTGCTCATACCTCTTTTGTATGGATTGAAGAAAAGAAAAAGAATGGAGAGAAATGAGCACCTGCCCTTGGAGTCTGACCTTGTGCATAATCTTTATTGAGAATGTTTAATAAGAAGTAAATAGCTTTAATTCCTCCTATCTATAGAAAATATTCTGTTAAAAATAGGGGATCAGAAGTAGTAAATAAAGAATGTAGGTGACAATATCTTAACACAGTTTTAGAAGAGAAATATTATATCTTTAAAAATCTCATTAGGATAAATAGTACCTTGTCTCACTAGTGATCATTTGGAGCACATTATATTGAAAATGATTTCTTTTTCATTCAAAGTTGTCTATTTTATGCTTCATGATGGAAAGCAGCTTCCTTTTCCAGGAGTCTCCTGAACATGGAAAGAAAAAGTACAGTATGTTCTATCTTACATTTTTGCAAGTTGTTTAGCTGTTTTTGCTGAATCACATTTTAAAACCCGGACAGTGACTTAAATGACCACAGATTTAAGCTTTGCTTCTAACATGCCATAATGTCATAACTCTGTTCAGCAAGGCAGTGATGTGCAAGTTTAAACACTGCAATGCATTCTGTGTGCTTGTAGTCCCTCATCCCTCCTTAATAAACATGCAGAGATATATATTGTACAAGACACAGTAAGCCAGGGGAAAAGCACCCCATTAATCTCCAGCAACTGGAGCAGTTTGTTTTGTAATGCAATTTTGTTCTGTCTTTGTAACACAAACTGGTGCTGGTTTCCTATTTCAAGTTCAATAGAAGAGATCTTTGACAGAAAATTCACTCTCTGCATGTCATGAGTTCTGCACACAAACGCAATCCTGAAATACTTTTGCTGCAGAAAAACACTCAAGAAGGAAACAGTCTGTTCTGAGTTCATACTTGGCATTTCATTCTTTGTTGGCTACTTTTTCTATATTTATCTTGAGCTGTAAAGGACAGAAAATTTATTTGTGCAGTTTATGCATGAAAGCAGTTGTTTATTATTAACCCTGTTCCATATTCACATTGAGAGAGAGAGAATACCCTAAGACTGCTGTTCTGGATAGCTTTTAATTATTTCCAAGTAATTACTGATTGATAAAGCTGGTCCCCAGCAAGGATAATAATTGGAAGCATGGATCTGTTTTGGTTTTCAGTGTTTAGCCAAGAACATTTTCTGCATACTCTGGGCCTATGAAGTGGTCTTTTCCTTTATCTACAAATAAATCAAAATCATTTCTTATTACCTTGGATAATGGCAAAATAAAACTCTTTGTTTAAAATCTGGAGTGCTGTCCTGAATTCAATGTGTTATCCAACTGGATTTGCAGATACTTGTACATAAAGAAAATCCCTTCAATTCATAATTCATTACCTTATGCCTTGCACTGGGTACCAGTCATCTGAAGAAATTTTTTGTAGGGTAAGATGGAATTACTTCCTTATGTCCAGCTCCACCATGCCAAGGCTTAACAAGTATTTCTAAGCATTCATTTGCCCGTTGCTATGGACCCTGTGAAGCCTGTTTTTAGGCCTTTACCAACCAGAATTTTGCAAAAACTTCCTGTCAAAAAAGGTGCTTATTAATGCTTAATAGTTGCATAATGTATAATAACTGTTCAAGGAGCTGCTGTTGTTCTGTTGTTCATATTGGAATAAGAGCTTCTGAGGCAAGGGGTGGAACAGAGATGTGAAAACTGCTGCTGGTATCATGTTTTAAATGGTCTTGTGCTAGAAGTATATAACATTTAAAGAAAAATAAAAGCAAAATAGCACAATGCAACTTCTGTTGAAGTACAAAAAGCAGGAGAAATGTTCAAGGTTGGTAAAAGGTGTTTAAAATGCTGGGTCTTTATTATTGCATATCAGAGCTCAGTAAGTAATAGAATTAATTCTTAAATAAAAGAGAAATTGATTTACTATAATCTTGAACCATAGTGTTTATTGTTTGAGAATGCTGATGCTATGGAAAATTTGTGCAGAGGACCAGAACTTCACAAATTCCATAAAAATCGGTATAAATTTCCTGACAAAATGTGTCCGTGCATTTTACTGTTTATTTTTCCCCATTCTGAAATGGTTCAAATGCTCAACATATACAAACAATATGTTATAATTAAGTTTGTGAAGTACACATCATGAATAATACATTCTGAGTAATAGGTAAATATTCCAAATTCAAAAAACTTTTCTTCTAAACAATTCAGCTGTAGAATTTCCAAGAAGTTCAGAGGAAATCAGGATCAGTTGCAGCTCATTGGCTGACTAAAAATACAACCAGGACTGCAAGTATTATTATTGTTCTTTTGGATAATTAAGCATGCAAAAATTGGACAGAGCTTACAAGATGAATATATCTCTTAGTACATCAGAAGTAACCAAAATCAGGATATTAATCATTAATAAAATTCTACATAATTTATAGTATCTTTTTTTTTTCTGTAAAGGTAAAATACGGCATTATTTCACACTTAGAAGGATTGATTTAGAAATGACCCTTCAATTTTTAAAGGCTTGCACATGGAGGCTTTTGGCATGAAATGTAATGGAATTACATTTATTCCATAGTGATAATTCTGGATTAATGTTTTCATTTTTGCAGTGCATAAATGCGTCTAAATTCAGGTTTACTGAAGCTTTGCAGATGATTTACAATGGAACATTAGGAAAGCAGACTCAACTGTCATTTTGGATTAATTAAACCCTAATATAAAGAGAATTAATTTAGTGAATATCTGCAATCCTCATTTTTTTTTGGAACTAAAAACAAGAAAAAAAATATTATGAGTCTTTCTTTTTTTTTTTTCTCTCTCTCAAATATTGTCCTCTAATCCTGTTTAGTTGCATTAGAATCCCATTAATTCCAACAGAGGCACAGAAGTCTGCAGCAGTGTAGGCATTTGCAGCAAAAACAGTGGTCAAACCACATCTTGACATGTTAAAACTAGATTCCATACATCACCAGAGGTTTGAGGCAATGAGATTAAATGTTACTGATTTTAAAATATTTCTGTCACTCCCAGCAGGTTTTTGAAATCCAAAATGGTTTTTCCATGAAAAATGTAAAACAGTGCTTGTAGAAATGCGAAAAATAAGTCTTTTGGTCAAAATCTTTCATTCAAATCCTGTACAAGATGCTCTACATTTATCCACATTACAACAATGTGTACAAGTTTTGTGGAAATAACTGGTGTGGCAAAAATAATTTATGTAGTTCTTACAGTAATTGTGTTGCACTGTAAATGAATACCCTCACTTTAGGGGGAAACTTTGCAAAGAAGGCTTAGTATGACCAAGACAAGAAGCAGCAACTTGTAAAAATCTGTAAAAGGAATTTAAAACCAAAGTTACCGTAGTGAAAAGAAAATTCTCACAGATTTTGTAGTTCCTGAATTCAGTCCTATG
This sequence comes from Psittacula echo, assembly GCF_963264785.1. Taxonomy (NCBI): domain Eukaryota; kingdom Metazoa; phylum Chordata; class Aves; order Psittaciformes; family Psittacidae; genus Psittacula; species Psittacula echo. Next base: position 46,246,507 of record NC_137739.1, read on the forward strand.
GTCTGAGACCATCACAAGTACTGTGTGTCTGAGTGGATCTGTGCACACTGGGAGTTAATTTATGAAGCTTAAACATATTTAGATATAAAGGACTGGCTGAAAAGTTTGCGTCAATGTTTTTGTGGTACATCCAGTTAATTGTATTATAACTGTCTAAATTCATTTTCTAGTCAAAAGGCAGAAAACGAGATTCTCTCAAGCAGGTAGGCATTGGTGATAGTTGGATGTCCATTCATGTAGCCTGCACCATCCTTTTGGAGCCTAACTGGCAATGCATCATTGCTCAGACTAGGATAATTTGGGATTTATGGAGAAGGTTTCCTGATAAAATGGGAAGTGCCTACTTCTATTTAGAACTAAAGGAGATCAGAACAAGGTTATTCTTGACAACAGTTTAGGCATATGTGCCTGAAGGTTAAGTTCAGGCAAGTTCCCCTTTGTCTTGGCCCTCAGTAAGTCAAGCAATTACACACACGTAAAAGCTTGATTTTGTCAGATGTCATGCACTGTGTGCTGGTAAACTAGAAATTATACCTGGAGGCACTACAGCTAAGGCTCATGATTGGACTTGTGTAAAGTCATTGGCACTACATGATTATTTAAGTTTTCATGCAGTGATCTGAGAACTGCTGCTGTAGCATTTGTTTTTAATTGTCATGCAGCCTGCACAGTAAAAACAAGACAGGATTATTTAAAATACTGCAGTTAAATAGAGGGAGAAAAATAATGCAAAACGGTTTCTTTTCCTTTAACTAAGAACTCCCTTCAGAGTTATTTAAAAAGCCTTTTCAGCCTAGCTGTCCATCCAGGACAGGATCCTCTAGTTTAGTTTACATCATCACCCTGACAAGACGCTGGCTGTAAGAGAGAACTTACTGGTTTGAAACAACGGTAGAAATCAAGTCAGCCTAAAAGCATTACAGATTTGTAAAACAGTAACTTTGCCAAAGACTTACAATGCAGTCATAGTATTTGCATATTCCTTCATGCAACTAGATGATTAAAAGGAAAACATTTGTTGACACTTCATTTACATTTATTAAAGTGCTAGTGCAGTTACTCATCCAAGGAAAGGATATATTCAGGACAAATAAGTTAAATTTCAGAAACTAATTAGCAAATGTAATTATGCTTATTCTTGTAAAGTAATGAACTTCAAGCACATCTGCACCAATAATGTATATTTATTTGTATCTAAAAATACCTGTTTGGAGAGCATTAATAAATTATAACCTTGAGGCAGTAGGGCAAAATCAAATTATTTATTGTGAATACAAGAAAAGTGAACTTTTGAATGACATGGAGCTTATTTGTTAGCTGCTAGCATTCCAGAAAGGTGTTTAAGATGATATCCAATGTAGTAAAACTTCATCAGGAATGTCATGTAGAAACATGGTTCTTCATTCAGGGATTTGGAATAAATGACAATAGAATAATCAAGGCAAACATCTTACAGCTATTTAATACTCAAAGAGATTAAAATAATTTGGTTTGTTTTAACCTTATGGGTTATGGCTGCTTTTTATAAATATGTTGTTGAGTAATGGAGGGAGAAGAAACGCTTAAGTAAAAGGAAAAAGTTGAAAGAAATCTAAATGCATATAAATGTGTAAAGAAGAAAATGTATTGTGTTATCTATAGTTGTGCAAGATGCCCTATGCTTCCTGCAGAGTAGGATTTAAGTTCACTGATTCCTGTGATATTCATATACTTCCCCTCTACATTAAGAGCTGTTGGCTTGACAGAGTAGAACTCAGTTTACAATCTTGTGCCTAAACTAAGTTTTTCCTTTGCTCAGTTTGTATAAATCTCATTTCAGAGATACGTGCCTGGGCTCTCTGCTTTGAGTATTCTCTGGTGCTTATGAGGGTCACTACTTGTGAATGAACTATATTATGGTAGATATGAGCCCAAGAATTACAATATTTACATCCCCAGAGGAAGATACAGAAGCACTCCCTTACAAGGAAAATACTTAATGTACTTCTGTCACAGAGTAGCAAATCAATGAATCTTTTTCCAGAAATACACTGCTCTTCCATCAGCTGGATGTGCTGGCCTTCCACAATGTAAAGATATATTTACTTCCAGAAGACTGTTCAGCTGCTGTATGGCACAGCTGTATGAAACAGCAGGGGGTAGTGGTGAGTCTTAATAAACACAACAGATGAAGCTCTGTGGAAGTTTATTTTTGCTTTGCTTATAATTTAAATAGTTTAGTGAATTACACTACATAAGATGAAAGAAAATTTAGATCAAGGATCACATTACTCCTTTTTTATATCTCCAATAGTGACCTCTCGCTATTCTTATGTGGTGACCACAATGGGGACCAAGCAGCAGCTGATGCTGATGCTGCAGTTCTATCTTGTAAACAGCAATCAGTGCCAACGAAGATATAATTGGTACCATATGCCTAAAGTAGCTTCCTTCTTAAGGGCAGGTTAGCAGTTTGTCTTTTTCTTACAGCTTGGATCAAAAAACAGATCTGAGTGTGACTACATTGTTTGCACAAAGGGAAATTATGGTTCATCACTTCTTCCTTCCAGAAACTTGCCTGTAATAATGAAAAGGGTTGTGTGAGGAAACAACAAAGAATTTGGTGTACATAGCAGAGACACAGTGGGCGAGAAAGGAACGGAAGTAGGAAAGAAAGAAAGGAGGAAAGGAAAGAGGGAGGAAGAGAGGCAGGGAGAGAGGAAGGAAGGAATTTGGTTAGTTTTGCAAAAACAGCATAATCATTACCTGAGGTGAGGAAGGAGCTCCTGTTATATCTTATCAGATAAATCAAAGTTTAAACCTACTGGACCCTTTTTCATGAGGCTACAGTTGATTTTTTTTTTTTTTTAAACTTTATACTTTATTACGTTATATTTCTAGAGTGTTTAATAAAAATAATCATCTACCATTAAATCAAGGACATAATTTCCAATAAGCACCTGTATATGTATATGTACATATTTATGGATGCACATATATGTGACATTCTAAAATTAGAACAGATGCAAAATTCATTTTGTGTTCTAGTTCATACACTTTATCTGTTTTAGAAAAATATCTCAAAATATAGAATTCCCTGTAGGCTTTTTTAAGCCAAGTTTCTTGGAACGAAAGGAAGACATGTAAGTTTCTAACTAGCTTATTTTGACTCAGGGTTTTTGAAGCAGATGTTACAAATAACACGACTTGTCTGTTCCGGGATTCAGTGTAGAAATTATTTACCACAACAGACATAGTCCTTTCAATTTCACTGCCAGTTATGAGCTTGTGAGTAACACACCATCATGCCCTGATTAGTTTTTGTTTTTACTCCCTCCTGATTATTGGTAGGACTGGAACAGAATGATAAGAATGTTCTTTCTGATAAATCTGATTTTGAGAGACAGCTCACTTTCTATTTCTTTGTTCACTTGAATTTGTTAAATTAATCCAGCTATTAGCTCTAACAGTCCTTAAAAATAATCTAAAAACTCAGCTGCCTCACTCCTTGTTTTTTTTAGGACAGGTCCCTCTGGGTGGCATCCCTTCCCTCCAGTGTATCAACCGAACCACACAGCTTGGTGTCATCAGCAAATTTGCTGAGGGTGCACTCAATCCCACTGTCCATGTCATTGACAAAGTTGTTGAACGAGACCGGTCCCAACACCGATCCCTGAGGGACACCACTCGTTACTGGTCTCCAGCCGGACATTGAGCCATTGACCACAACTCTTTGCGTGCGGCCATCCAGCCAGTTCTTTATCCACCGAGTGGTCCACCCATCAAATTGATGTCTCTCCTATTTAGAGACAAGCATGTCATGTGTGACAGTGTCGAAGGCTTTGCACAAGTCCAGGGAGATGACATCAACTGCTCTGCCCCGTCCATCATTTCCGTAGCCCCATCATAGAAGGCCACCAAATTGGTCAGGCAGGATTTCCCCTTAGTGAAGCCATGCTGGCTGTCACCAAGCACCTTGTTGTCTTTCATGTGCCTTAGCATGCCTTCCAGGAGAATCTGCTCCAAGATTTTGCCAGGCACAGAGGTGAGACTGACTGGTCTATAATCCCCCGGGTCATCCATTTTCCCCTTCTTGAAAATGGGGGTTATATTTCCCTTTTTCCAGTTGTCGGGAACTTCACCTGACTGCCATGATTTTTCTAATATGACGGCCAGTGGCTTAGCAACTTCATTTGCCAGCTCCTTCAGGACCCGTGGATGGATTTCGTCAGGTCCCATGGACTTGTGTACGTTCAGGTTTTTAAGATGGTCTCGAACCAGATCCTCTCCTCTAGTGGGCCTAGGGTCTTCATTCTCACGGTCCCTGCGTTCGCCTTCCAAGACTTGGGAGGTGCGGTCAGAGCCTTTGCCAGTGAAGACTGAGGCAAAGAAGTCATTAAGAACCTCAGCCTTCTCCAAAACCAGGATAGCCAGTTCTCTCGATAGCTTCTGGAGGGGGCCTACATTGTCCCTTGTCTGTCTTTTATTCGCTACGTACCTATAGAATCCCTTCCTGTTATCTTTCACATCCCTAGCCAAGTTTAATTCTAACTGGGCCTTAGCTTTCCTAACCTGGTCCCTAGCTTCCCAGACAACATCCCTGTAATCTTCCCAGGCCGCCTGTCCCTGCTTCCACCTTTTATAAGCCTCTTTTTTCCTTCGAAGTTTCCTGAGCAGCTCCTTATCCATCCAAGGAGGTCTCCTGGCCCTCCTGCTGCTTTTCCTTCTAGTTGGAATGCAGCACTACTCAGCTTGTAGTAGGTTATCCTTGAATACCAAACAACATTCTTGGGTCCCCCTGCTATCTAGGGCTATATCCCATGGAACCTTACTAAGCAGGTTCCTGAAGAGGCCAAAATCTGCTCTCTTGAAGTCCAGGGCAGTGAGCTTGCTGCACGCTCTTCTCACTGTCCTGACGATCTCGAATTCAACCATCTCGTGATCGCTGCAACAAAAGGCTGCCCTGGAGCCTCACATTTCTAACCAGCCCTTCCCTGTTGGTGAGCACAAGGTCAAGCATGGCACTTCTCCTTGTCAGATCCTCTGTTACTTGCAGAAGGATGTTGTCCTTCACACAATTGAGGAACCTCCTGAGTTGCTTGTACCGGGCCATAGCGTCCCTCCAACAGATATCAGGGTGGTTGAAATCCCCCATGAGAACAAGGGCCTTTCGTATCTGTCTGTAGAGCACTTCATCCACAGATTCCTCTTGATCAGGCGGTCTGTAACAGATCCCCACAGTAATATCTCCCATCGCTGTTCTCCCTTTAACCCTGACCCACAAAGTCTCCGTCGACTGCTCACCCATTCCCAAACAGAGTTCCATACTCTTCAGCCTATCCCTAACATAAATAGGAAATCCCCCTCTCCCCCTGCCAGGCCTTTCTTTTCTAAAGAGCCTGTAGCCTTTCCTTCCAACACTCCAGTCATGGGAGTCATCCCACCATGTTTCTGTGATGCCTATTATATCATACCCCCGTAGACGTGCACACATCTCTAATTCCTCCTGTTTGTTCCCCATGCTATGGGTGTCTATATAGAGGCATCTGAGCCGAGCTCCAAATGAAGCCGGCTCATTGGCTGGAGCGGCTGGAATATCTCTACATTGCTCCAAGCATTTATTATAAGTGCTGGCAACTGACTGGGTGTGTTGGGATGGCATGATGCCCCCCTCCCCCAACACATCTAGTTTAAAGCATCCTTGATCAGTCTGGCAAATCTCCTACCAAAACCACTCTTTCACTTCCTTATCAGAGCAGATCTACTAGCCCCCAGTAGACCTGACCTACAAACTTGGGTCCCGTGTTCAAGTCACCCAAACCCCTGACTATGGCACCACTCTTTTAACCATTTATTGACCTGGCCAATCCACCTAGCCTTTTTGGGGTCGTCCCCTGTATCCTGGAGAACTGATGAAAAGCCTATCTGAGTTCCAGAGCCCCTAACCACCTCTCCCAGGGCTCTGTAGTCCTTCTTTATGCTCTCTGGGCAACTGCTATCTATATCACCCACACGGATCACTAGAAGTGGGTAATAGTCCATGGGACTTACTAGAGCAGGCAGCCTCTCTGCAACATCCCTGATCCATGCCCCAGGTAGGCAACACACCTCCCTTGAGACTGGGTCAGGCCGACAGATGAGTGCCCTGTCCCTTTCAAAGTAGAGTCCCCTAATACTACGACCCGCCACTTTTTCCTGGCAGCACCAGTAGAGATCTTCTTTACCAGTGCATCAGCTGGTTGTTTCTGGTGCGAGTGTGTTTCCTCATTAGCCACCTGCGGGAGAGCAAAGTGGTTCTGGGTGGGAACAACAGATTTAGGAGGAAGCCCCTTGCTTTTAATTGTCCTCTTCCTCCTTTTTTTGTTGTTTTTTGTTGTTACTATTTCCCAGCTTCCTGGGTTGACAGCCTCTTCCTCTCCTCCATGAGCTGCAGGGGACGCTTGAGGCCCCTGCACAGTTTGGGCCTAGAGCAAGCAGTCCTGCTTCCTCTCAGCTTCCCTGACATCTTGCAGCCTATTAACAGCATCCCGCAGCTCAGCCACCTGCTGCGGGAGGACCTCCACCAGGGAGCATCGAGTGCAGCCCTGCCCATTTGGCACTGTTCCCTCATGATACCAGTGCAGGCACTCTCTACACTCTGAGCTCTGCACTGCAGCCTCCCCTCTCATCGGCTCTGTCTGAGTGCCTACACTGGCCACCGCTGGGGCAGCCAGAGCAGAGCTCCCAGACTGGGCGCTGGTCGTACTGTTAGCGTCAGGACAAACACATAACCACCGGAATGGTTATATGAGGTGCTTTATTAAGGCGCCGAGAACCAGGGTTACGCACCCAAATCTGGTTCTAACCCCGTCACATCGCGTTCGCAATTTATACGTTAGAAGTTTCGCAATAAGTATCAGGGATTACTTCATCAGTCCTTTAGGACATCAGCCTCTCCTGCGCTTGTGCGGCCCCCTCTGGATGAAGTAAGGAGTCTTCCTCACTCTGTTCTCTTTTTACCTTGTTCTTTGGACAAGTCCCAACCATTATGTGGATACAGCAGTCTTTTATCTTCCTTTGGTATGTGGTTCAGGCTTAATCTTTGGTTCTGCTAAGTTGGAGTTTCTCAGTATATTCTTTTCTACATTCCCTTTACTTTACAAGGTTATATTTGTTTCTATTCCTAAAGTCACCATTGTAGTGTTTAGTTATAAAGTAGCTAGGATACAAAGCAGCACAATTGCAGCATTCAGTGTATGAAGCTTCTCTATTGATTTATGATTTCTAACACAATCGCCTACTGGAATAGTGTCTAAAATACAGAACAGCAAAGTTACAAAATTTTAACATATGTACAAAGGCTTTCTTTGCAAGCTGCAAACTTTTCAAATATAATCACTGCTAGAATGGTTCCAGAAAATTTCACCCTCCTCTAACAGTACGACGAGTACTCACCATCCCGCTCGCCTGCCCGCGCAAACTGCCTCAACCTGCCCTGCTTGCTCGCCCTATTTGCTCGAGCTTCTTGGGGCAGGCTTTTAACCAGTCAGAGCTGGTGCCGCTCCTCCTGGCTCCGCCCCCTGTGAGTCAGCTGCTCGCGTCAGCTGAGCTGCCGGCTCCTGGGCAAGTTCTGTCAAGGACCTGAGGCTCCCTCAGTGGTTCTGGGCGCTCTGAGTTGAGGCTCCTGGACGCTGACCTCCCGCCTGCTCCGGCACTGAAGGCGTCCTCTCTCGAGCTACTCACCTTAGCAATTGACGCTGTTGAAATCTGTGTCTTCTTTCTATTAATGCCTGTAGAGTATACCGCTTGTAAAAAAATCACCTTCCTCTGACACCCCCCCCCCGCCCCCCCGCCATAGTTCTTCATGGTCTTTATTTGTGCTTATATATAAATGCTCAATAGTTAAAAATTCATTAAGAAATATGACCTTGGAGATACCTGTCTCTGAGCAAAGGATAGGGGGAGTGGGGAAGAGTAATTATTTTTTATGTTTAATGGATAATGATTTTTATTTGACTAAGTTCATGCAGAAAATATGTGACGGAGCCAACAGTTGAGCTTCTGGACAGAATTCTAGTCTCATCTAAGTTGTTCAAAGCTAAATTAATTTAATTTACTCCAACACGCCCAGGACTTTAGCCCAAGTCTCCTGATGGTATTGTGGATGAATTACAAAGCAACCCAGTGAACTAGTGTGTTATGGTGTTCCAATAATTTTCCCCAAGCAGGAACTTTTTCTATCATGTGCTAATATTATTTGAAAAAAAGATTCAGCAGCCCCCACAATGCTCATTTTAATAAAACATATTACTAGGTTGGTGTTCTAGCACCAGCACAAACAAGAAATTCAGAGTGAGTTTTCCACAACCACTGAGTTTTGTCTTTAATTTGTGCTCATTCAACTCAAAATGAACTGTCTTCAAAAATTATTTAATAGTCAGCGTTATCTAGATGATTTAGACTATCAAGCAATCTAGACTATCACAGAATACTGCCTCTTTGCATTACAAAAACATGTAAATGAAAATGCCAAATGGTTCATGATAAGCATTTTTATTAATGTTCAATACAAGTTTTCGAGCCTGAACGGACTTAAATTTCAGAAATCAGTTACCTGGCTAAATAAATAGATATTATATAAATCTCACTACTAGGGAAATTAAAAAGTAAAAATTGTTCTGTTTTAATCATCTCTGTAACTCAATTTTCCTCCTAAATGGCAAAGCAGATGAAATGGCATTATAGCAATTCCGACATCTCTGCTTGTATTGTAAAAAAATTATTTTCATGTAGTTTTGATGCAATGCAAGTGAACATGTCAGAAGTGGGATCAGAAGATTAAATTTTGAATAACAACTATCAATATATAGTAGCTTCAATTATTATCTTTAAAATCATGGATTTGCTTGTGATGTCAGAAGCTGGATGGAAAAGAGAAAGCTAAGGGTTACATGCAAAAGTGTTCAAATTAAAAAATATTCTGACACAATTTTATTCTCCTTTCCTCCCCATGTAAAAAAGTCATTTTAAAGTGGTGATATTTTATTTTGTTTTCCAAACTGAGCTGCTCTATGATACATTCTGGGAAGACAAGTTTTGTACTGGTTGCCAGCCTTCAATCATGGTGCTCTACTAAGACAGAAAGTTGGTATTCTTGTGTAACTTTCTTGATTCATTTAACTGGATAATTAAATTCTGATAAAAAGAATTTATTATGGGAACTTTAACTTTGGGACCATTAGAATGTCCTGAGAGACAGTACAAAGGACACACTCTTAATGTCTAGTAAAACTGACTACACAAAGAAGGCTCTTTCAGTTCAGAAAATATCCAGTTTTGTGTAGCAGCGGCTCCACTTTTTAAGGCTTAGGAAAACATACAGGAATTATTTTGCTATTGTATTTTGCAGAAAAGACAATTTTTTTTTTCATTCTTTGTATAATTTTCTTAGGTGGCTGAGCCCATATTTGTAGGTATTTAATATAATATATAAAAGATGTCTTTCATCAATGTGTCCATCTTTGAATGACTGTGCTGCAATTTGTTTTATTTCAGCCATGGAGAAAGCTGCAATGTTTGCTAGCTCACTATATATTTATTTCCAATCTGGTTTGCTAAACACTGATAAAGAACAAAAATTAGTTCTGAAATCCCAGCTATTTATAAAACTGATGGGAAATAAACTGAACAAAATATTTTCCTTATTTTCCCTAGCAACAGTCATGCACAGTAATAAATGTGACAATGGTTTTAAAAAAAAGATGGTTCATGTTTAGGTTTAGTTATCAAAATCCACAGCATATAGGCTGACAGCTTTTGAAATACATAAACTGTTTCTATCCTTTTTGTTTCCATAGCAACTGAGTGCTCAAAGCTTTAGTTTTGCGCATGAGGAATTAAAACCACCCTCTTGGAGTAGGATCTGGAATTGTCTGGAACAAAAGGAGAATTTCGGAAATGGAAAATTAAGCAACTACACTGACATCACCACTTCTCAAAAAGACCCTACCAATGCCAAACAAGCCCAGCACAAAGCTCTTCTCCTTCATTTTGATCTTACAGATGGGGGGTTTGAGTTGTGGGTGCTTTGCCCTGGACATTTATGTAATCAAAGGCTAGACCTTTTCAATGGGCAGTGCTTTATGAAAATAAAAAACTCAGAGTGACATTTATTTAGATGATCATTTTATTCACCTTGAAATGGCATTTCATTATACATACAAGCTTATTAGATACTCTATTTCTTTTTGCATTACAAAATGTTGCTATTCACAAGTGAAAGAGTCTGTCACTGTTTCTAGTTTTGCTTTGTTTTGCTTAAAACCTGCCTTAAAGAAGAATGCAGTTTCTTTCAAAATATTTTGGTAAGATTTGCCACATAAGGGAGAATATTTTACCAAATTAAAAGGGATATTCATGCATATGTGGAAGTATATTTACTTAAGTTACAAAACATTCAGTAGGAACAAAATTGAAAGAAAAACAACAATGTACTGGGAGTTACAGAAGGCATCCCATACCTAATATATATTGGAGTATGAAGATGCTATAATTTAAAAGAGGACTAGGGTTTTCAACCATGTCAATTTTGCTATTTATTTCCTAAAAAAATGGAAAGTAAAGATACGAGAACATCCCTGGACAATTAATCTACAACAAGCAAAGCTAGCAATGTATATTGAGCAGATGCAGAAACTGATTTCTTTCAGGTATTCAGGGAAATGGGTTCAGTGTTTCCCACCTTTGCAAATAAGGTTTCATCTTAGTCTTACCTGCTAATTTGCAAGTAGATATAATATATATGTGAGAAGATGCTACTGCACAGACAGATTTTAGCTGCAGTGGGACTAGTTTGAGCACGCTGTTCTGCACCATTTTTATTATAAAATTACCTTGTATGTAATAATCCTTCTTTCAACTGTGACAAGAGAGACAACTGGAATACATCTATTGTCAACAGACATCATGCTTATTTCCAACTGAACAGTTCTTGATTCATGTTAGGCAAAATGAAGGCATTGAAGATATGTACATGTGATTTCTAGTTCCAAAGGCTTCGCTTGTCAGAAACATAGCCTCTAGAACAAGAATTAAATTTGAACTAGCTGCATGCAGCATTGTGTATAGTATTTATAAATAAAAAGCAATTTAAAATAGGCTGTAATTGCATTAAATTCCCTTTAGAATTTTAACACAGTTTTATCCAGGAGAATTTGTGTCTTTAATGAAAAATAACCTGATTAACCAAACCAGCTCCTAAGGAGCCATTCCAGTCTACTGGATAAATAATAGACCATATAAAATATCATGTGAATGAACACAGTTTGGAATGGATTCCTGGTATCTGTTATTCTTTGGAGAATGAATACATTAAATATTTTGTTTAGTAGCTGAAATGTATACTGGCTCAGTAGACCATGAAGACATCCTATGGAATGCATAATATGTGTTCTTAAAGGAGAAAAAGCCTTCGGAAGTACTCACTGCTCTGTTTTTGAATGAACCACTCATGCTTTTGACGTACACAGAAGCCAATCAGAGATATGCCTTCAAGACAAATTTCATCCTTCAATCCAATTTATTCTAGTGTTATGATCAGTAAACCCTAGCTTTGGTTTAGCCTCTTGCAAAAACTGCAACTACTTCCACTCTAAATCTTATTTTTAGCTGCTGTACACTTGTAGCTGAAAAAAACAGGACATGAATCAAAAGTTGCCAGATTTGATAAGAAGAAAAATACATATGTCATGTGCAATATGAACAATTTGAAAAAAAAAAAAGTTAAACTTGTTAATATATAATTAAAAACTATCTTATCTTGAAATTCAATGAAAGTTTAACATTCTGGGAACTTTCTAAACTTTTTCTTGTCCATGCAGCTAGATCTCCTGAACAATCCATACTATATATTTGAAAAATAAAACTGTTATTTGGCAATGCTATTGGATGCTATACCTTCTTTATAATACTGTCAAAATTTCTCAGATTGTCTACATTTTTACACATCAGTGTTTGAAGTACACAACAGGTGACATATTTAAGATGAAATTTTCAGAATCTTAAGTTATATGTTACAAAAGTCGCTTCTGAAGTAATTTGGTTACCAGACCTGCTGATTTTCAGAAGTGCCTAAACTAGTTAGCCATGTTCTGAAAATCTTTGTGGCAGCTGATCAGTGCATCTATTTGCATAATTGTAAAATCTGGTCTTTGATATGTGACTACTAAAAAAAAAAAATCTATTTCTCTTAGTAAGACTGATGCCCAGATCATCCAAAATATTTCTGCACAGAACTCCAACTGAAAAAAAGTTTAATTAAAGATTAAAACCCTTTGAAGATATAACTTTTCAGCTTTTTGGGAAGATCTGACCATAAACATGAAATAGTATCTACATCCAAATTTTCTGTTAAGTGGCTCATGCAAAGCATATAATCTCACATCAGTTTTGTACAGTGAGTTTTAAATTAACTAATAAAGCAGATGTAGTGACAAAGGACAACAGTATGTAGTGACTGATTAAGGTTTAAAATTCGTATCTATCTTCTTTCTATCTCATATATTGCTTTAAGTGACCTTTTAGAAACAAAAACCCAAACTTTGACAAGCGAGCAATGATGTTGACTTTTATCCTGCTCAGATGCATGGTTCTGGGATTCTGGGGACACAGTTCTGACCTTGGCAAATAATGAATAGATTTTACATAACTGCAGTCTTTTCAAGTCTTTCTCTACTGTACTGTAATGGCAACTCCTCTTCTGCTTTGTAATTTAGTAAGTCTGCTATGATATGAAATGTGATTGTTAAGCAAGTGCTAGAAATTGTGGCTGTTTAGGACCATAATGCTTATCTCAGTGCTCCACAATATTGATGTTTCATACACCATGTCAAAAAATGAGGGAGACCCAAGACAATATTGCTTCCAGAACACAGACCCAAGCAATGTCACTAAAGATAACTTTGCCTAGGTTTAACAACAAAGGGCTTTTTGATACAGAAATGAGTTGCTGTTAATTTCAGTCAGCATAGTTCATTGTGGCGTATTATCAGAAAGTTTTATTTCTGTATATTTCACATTTCTTCTTTTGTGTGAGAATAGGTAAACATAAAGTTACTGTTAAGTACTGTTTATAGTAGTCGAACTTGCATAACTCAAAAGGCCATTATGAAGAAATCTCTTGTGACCAAAACTACCTATCTCTTGAAGTAATCTTGTGGATTTACTCTCCTTAATCATGGTCAAATTTAGCATTGGCTCTGAAACTACCATTCTAAAATTTATTCTGGTATTATTGTCACACATTAGTGTGCTAATGTACTTAATTATAATCTCTAGATGCAAATATATTCTCTGACAGGTACTCTGTAAAAACTCTGTTAATGGACTGTCAAATTTTTTTTCAAAGAAAACTGCTCTTTTATTTTGAGAAATTATAGAATGTAGAGATGATTTTTTTTTTTAGAGCAACTGGTAAAATGGAGGAATGTTATTTTTTCAATAGGAGAAAATGGGTAAATCAAATCAACTGGTTTTGAATCCATAAATTCTTCTAGAACTTTGCAATGATGCTTAAGTGGAAGGTTCTGAAGAAGTTCAAGAAGTTCTTTCACACTGTCGTGGTTTAAGCCCAGGCCGTAAATCAGAACCACGAAGTCCACTCCCGGACTCGCCGGCGCCTCGGTGGGCTCGCGATAGCCGGCTTACTCTTATCTTAGTGCACGGACCAATCCCTATAACGCTGCTGAGTCCATTCGGTCCATGACGCTGGGCTCCATCTCTTGTAACAGTCTTTCAGAGCAGGAGAGGCCCATTGCAAAGTCCACCCCTCGATCATGAGTCCATCTCTATGTTACATCTCTGCCCTGATGGCCTGAAGTGTCATGGGCCCATCAGGCTCAAAATGATTCACCCTCCCCTGCAGCAGTTTCTGCAACTTGTCGTTGGGGACTCCACTCAGCTGCCTTCCATCTCCGACGCTTCCAAAGCACTGGAGGGGCCCAGTGGATTAGATACTCGCCCATACTGTCCCACACACCATGACACTCATGACTGTCCAGCCTTGGGGAAAACCTCTCGGTCCCCCTGTATTGTCTAAACCCAGACAAGACCCAAACCTGACTCTGCTTAACTCTCGGGATCAGACAAAATGGCCGTGGGTAAAACACACTTTGTGTGTGTGCAAACATAGTGATCCCCATCACAATCAGCAGGCAGGTCCCAAGGGTACCCAAAGGCCATTCAAAACCTTCAGAACTCTCAAATGGTGCTGCTGTACTTGTCACTGGGGCTAGTGTAGCTGTTGTGCTTGAAGGCTCTCTCACCACCAGCTTCGCTTTTTCTGAGTCCAGATCTTCCTCCTCTGCCTTGCTGGGAAATGCTGCGTGGTCTCCTGCATCCTCCTGCGGCTCAGGCTCACGGGGCTCGGCAGACGGCTGCTGGGGGATGCTCTCGGCCGCCGTGGGGCTCGGCTCGGCCGTGGGGCTCGGCTCCTCCGCCGCCTCCTCCCGCTTCTCGGCAGCCGCCTCCTTCCCCTCCTCGGCAGCCGCCTCCTTCCTGGCCTCCGGCCCCGCTCCCGCCGCCGCTTGGTTCCCGGGGCCGCTCTCCCGGGCCGCTTCGGCCGCCGCCGGCTCCCGGGGCTGCTCCCCCTCAGCTCCCCGCAGCCTCACGAAGATGGAGGCGAGGACGAGGGCCAGGACAGTGAAGAGCAGCGGGACGGCCAGGTACAAGTCCGCGGCCACGTCCATCCCGCCCTGCTGCCGGAGCCCCCCCATATTGCAAGCCATTACCATAAAGTACAATGAAACAAGAACCTTAGCCCAAGGCCCACACTTGATAAACACTAACACAGCAAATACCGGCTCTAAGTAAGCTACAGCATACTGGAACTGTGACATCAAGAGAAACAACTTTGAGAGCCAATAAATCAGCATTGTGCCTTGGTCAGATCTGTTGTTATCTCAACCCTTCCTGCCCCACGTTGGGCGCCAAAAAAGAACTGTCGTGGTTTAAACCCAGGCCGTAAATCAGAACCACGAAGTCCACTCCCCCCCCACACCTTTCTTCCCTCCGCTTCTGGAGGGACGGGGAGGAGAATCAAAAGAATGCAACTCCCACGGGTTGAGATAAGAACAGTTTAATAACTAAGGTATAACACAAATCACTACTGCTACCACCAATAATAATAATGATAAAGGAAATAACAAGGAAGAGAATACAACCGCTCACCAACCGGTACCTCACCCCCACCCTGCAGCATTCTAGCCCTTCCGGGAACTCTCAGTTCTACATCCTGGGCATGACGTGCTGTGGTATGGAATACCTCTTTGGCTAGTTTGGGTCAGGTGTCCTGTCCCTGCTTCCTCCCGGCTTCCCCTCCTCCCTGACAGAGCCTGAGACTCACAAAGTCCTTGGTCAGTCTAAACATTGGTGTTATCAGCTTTGTTCCGAGGCTGAAAGTCAAAAACACAGTGCTGCAACAGCTACTAAGCAGGAGAAAAACTGACTGCCACTGCTGAACCCAGGACACACACATTTTCTAGAGTAGGACTAAAGCCCTCAGTTGCTGTATATAAATAAGAAGAGGAAGCTTATAGAGGTATCTTAGTTTTGAAGACACAAGCAGGCCAAATCTCATTCTTCTTACTCTTCTAACTCTTTTTGCTCCTATGCATGTGCATCGCCATAAGACATGATGATGTCTGATCATGGTTAAATGGCAAAAATAGCTGCTGTTTTTATGGAAATGATATTTGCCACTAAAGAAAATTTTTGCTCTATCAATAGAATACAAATAATAATAATTTATGGAAGTTTAGATTGGATCTAAGGAAGAAATTCTTTACTGAGAGGGTGGTGAGGCACTGGAATGGGTTGCCCAGGGAGGTTGTGAATGCTCCATCCTTGACAGTGTTCAAGTCCAGGTTGGATGAGGCCTTGGGTGACATGGTTTAGTGTGGGGTGTCCCTGCCCATGGCAGAGGGGTTGGAAGTAGATGATCTTAAGGTCCTTTCCAACCCTAACTATTCTATGATTCTATGATTCTATGTCCTGATCATTTTCTTACAGATGTTAGGACTTCTTTTCAAAACCTATGGAGGAAGTTATGATGTGCAATAGGGGAGAAATAAGAGCACTTTTTACCACAGTACAATTAGTGTTGCACATAACCAAATTATGGGGGAGTGTAAATATAGGTAGAATACACAAACCATCTAAATTGAAATATAGTTGTATTAGTATCAATAATATAATCCAGCATGGAAAGGCCAGATCATTCAGTCTTATACAAAATGAACTAGAAGATCTGTCATAAAAGGAAGCTGATCATCCTAATAATGAGTTTTGTTTTGCCATAAGAATTGTTATTTCCTGGTTCATCTAGAGTACGAATAACCTCTTACTTTGGCTGTGAAACAAGTAAACAAATTTGAATCTTTCTTGTTGACTGCCTGTTACTGAAAGCTGTTATTAAATTACAGTTAAGAATTAATTTAAATATATTGTATTGTTTTATATTATTTTAAATTATATCACATTTTTAGTATTTTGTTAGTAGCAGAATTTCAGGGAAGTATCTCAATTATTTCTCTTTTTTTCTATTATGCATTCTTTAAGCACATCACAAATATAAAGCTAATGCTTTGATTAATTTTAGATGGCATTTGAGACTGAATTTTCTACTGGTTCACATTTTAAACAAAAGTCTAGGTTTATCAAAAGAAAAATCCAAACACAAACTAGCTCTGCTCTTTTTTAATCCAGTGGCTGACTGCAAGATACCTTGAATAGGCAAGCTATATAAATGCTAATAAATGACCACTGCATAAATGTAAAATGGAACATGGGCATGAACATAAATAAAGAAACTATCCACACCCCTGCCATATCCTTCCCTCAATACAACATTCCTTTCTCCATAGAACCTATAAAGCATACACAAAGAAAAAAAAATTTTTAGCCTTTTAAACCAGCTTGAAATAGCATTATATTTTTATTTTTCTCCCTTTCGCCATTTTTGTGACCTTTCTCAAATCTCCAGTAGCTGCTCTTCAGTCTTCTTCAAATGTTTGGAATTTAAAATGGAGATTTCAGGGCACAAAAATATCTATGTTCGCATGGTTGTAATGCATTGGGACATTTTTAAGGACCTGTATGCATATAAGAATCTAACATTCAAAAATATTCATGCTGGTCGATTTCTTTAGCATAGTCTAAATGTCCATACATAGCTTCATCATTTCTACATTCCTGTTGAGCATGCGACCTTTGACTCCACAGAAGGGAGGAGAAAAGGTAATGAGGTGGCACTGAGAAGTGAAGAAACAGCTGCAGGGAATTTTCATTCTTAGTACGAGGGACATTGGAATGTCCTTTTACAGTTTAAGACAAAAAGTGGGAAACAGATGACAGAACTGAGGATACAAAAAAATGGAAGACCACTGAAGAGCATATATAATATAAAAGTTACCCTATATGTAATGTAAAAATCCATAAATTATTCATGTGCCAAGGCTAAGAAGATCTCCAAATCAGAAAAAAAAAAAAGAAAAAGTAAGTAAATTTACGTTTGTCTTTTGGGTTTTTTTGTATTTTTGTCTCTGTTTTGACATTCATTCTGAAATATGCAAATGTATCCCTATAAATGCAAATACATATTAGGGATCTGAAATGACGGCACATTAGAGTATATAGAATGGTGGTGTTATTTCAAGTAATAGGATTCAGGAGGTTTTACTTATTCTATTGTAATCCTTGAGATTGACAGTATTGCATAACGAGCATAGTGAATTACCTCTCACAAAATTTCTGCTAAAATGCAAAGGCCTAAAATGTAACATAAACAAAACTACCAGGTGGTTTAATAGTACTGTAAACCAAAGCATAATATTCCAAAGCTAAATGTCACTGAACCTTTAGGGGGAAAATTGAAACTGAAATTGGATACTTGCAGAAAACTCCGTTGTTCTCCTCTTCCCAAACAGATTTGAGACAGAACAGCTCCATGTAAAAATAAAAAATGTAGATTTTAGGATACACTTTATTCCCAATGACTGTCAAAGTCACAAACCTCCTGTATTTTCATAAAACCAAGCATATACAGATGTAGACATACACACAGATAAAACACAGAGGCATACACAGAGGTTTCAGGAACTTGTCATTATGGTGAGCCAAATTCCATGTTTCAGTTTCATAATTATGGCAAGACTAAGAATACCTGGTCACACCCTTGCAGTGTCAAACCTACACTCAGTTACAGTGAGTAGATATTCAGATTTTCCACCATTATAAATTTCTCTTCTAATAAGAGCCTGGTTAGACTCTTCTTGTACGTCAATTTGGCTTTCGGTGGTAAAAATATTTTATCTTATTAATAAACTTGAATTTCCATGATCCTAAGGAATTTAGATTAATCACAGTCTAAATTGGTTAATCAGAGTTCTTAAAACTTTAAGAAAAAAAAGATTATATTCCATGACCTGGTTTGCTCATGCAATATTTGAGCTGATTTTTCAACTATGCAGCAAATATGATAATCAAAGTATGTAATTAAATTAGGCATGGATTCTGTATTTCCGTGGTATTTCTTACCCACTTCACACTCAAGTTTTTTCTGTGCATGGTTGACACTGAGAGTTAATAGAGAAGAAAAAAAATGTGGGGAAAATAAATCACCTAGCAATAAAAGGCAAAGAATTAGCAAGTGTCGTGGGTTTAGGTTTGTACAACAAATGACACAAAGAGGAAACAAATCAAAATTTGTCTTGTTTTTACTTCACCTGATCACAGAATGCATTGGGCCTGAAAGGGACCACTGGCAATCAGCTGGTCTGACTTCCTTCTTAAGAAGCATCACCTAGAATTGGATGCCCAAGACCATGTCCAGATGCGTTTTGAAATCTCCAAGGATGGAGCTTCTACAACTACTCTTGGCAAGGTATTTGAGTGATTAAAATCAGTAAGCCAATGAGCCTTGTAAATTGTTATTGAAAGACAGTGCTGGATTCACTCAAGATCCCAAACCTCTATCAAAAAAAATCTGTACTTATTTCACTGTTATGTCCTATCTTAAGTTAATTTCTGAATAGCTCTCATGACTGCAGATCCACTAAAGACCAGGTCACACAAGCAGTGTTTTTCTGTGTTCTTCGTTTTTACTAATGAACCTTTTCAAACATAACCCTGCTCCCATTGTGTGAGATTAGTGTATAGAAAGAGAACCAGAAGAGATATTGTAGAATTGCTTCGAATGTTTTGCTTTAAGACATCACCATGTATCAACTATGCATGAATGCTAAAATACAGCATTCTCAGACATGGTCATAAATTAAACATTTTCGAGAAAGCGAGTTCTGCTCTCCAAGAATATGCAACAATGTCAGCTGGGCACAAATGACACAATACCACTACATGTATGAGATTAACCTGTTGAATTGAATAATTTCAGTCACTCCTAAGAGACTTTAAAATTTTTGTTGCTTCTTCTTCTTTTTCTTTTTCTTTTTTTTTTTTTTTCATTTTATTTTTAATTGACCTTAAGGGCTTTCTTAAAAGAGGAATTGAAAGCAAAAGATCTTTTGGATCAGTGGATTTCAGAAAGGTTGATGATGAATAAATGCAGATTTATTTCATGCATTCTATATATAAAAACTGAAAAAAGAAAGAGATGTGTTTGTGATCAAGACTGGTTCCTACTCTATTTGAACAGATGGATTTTCAAATTATTTTCCATTTTCACTAAAGACAGGAGAATAGGGAAAATGTGAAAAGGGATAGATGGCTAGTTTACCCTTGTAAAAGATAGAGAAATTGCATTTGTTGAGACAGTACACTGTTCAGATTCACAGAGAGAGTATGCCCTCAATTTCACCGCACTATACTAGTGCTCATTCAACTGATGAGGTTCTCAACTCAAAGGGCAACATATACTTTGTTCTAAGTTCCTGTTGGAATGGAAAAGCTGACAGGGGAAAACTTGCACAAAGGGTCTTGTGCTGTTAAAGTTTGTTCAAAGCGACAGTTGTCAGATCTCTTTGAAATGAAATTGAAAAGGAAAAACCAATTTTCTCTGAGAACAAAGTTCAGCTCATTTGGTGTGCTGTACCTGTCTAATTTGCTTCCCTGTAAAGAAATTTTGACCATGTCTATTTGAAAACATAGTTTATACTAGTACAGGCATCATCACGTTTAATTCCAGGCTGTATAATATTTATAAAGACTACATAAAAATTCATTTCTGTCTATTTAAAACAACAGAAATGCCAAATTTTGAGAAAAAGCCTGTACTTTTTCCTTTTGTCTCATCAAATGTCATTTTTAAGGCTTTGGCTTGAGATAGACAACATAATTTTTAACATCTTTCTTATTAATTTTTTCATTAATGGATAAATAATTGCATGTAATATATTTCAGGAGTTGGGCTCCTAGGCAACGTAAGCTATTTTGGAAAAAATTGAGTTTCAATACCAGATATTGGTAAATAAAAATCCACTACATATTTTAAAATGTTTTCCAATATGCATTAATTTGACTTTGGATACGATAATAATAAAATAAAAATATATAATATGGACCACAATATTTATTAATTATGGTATTCTATTATTTATATGATTATAATTATTAAAATATATAATAATACTTGGTTTATGAACAGATTGAAATTTTTGATACAACAGATATTTAGACATTGAAAAATAATTTGAAATGTAACATCTCTGTGTTTCAGACTGTTAGAAGAGGTGGTTATCTGTTTAGTAATGTGCAGGTCATCTTTATTTCTTTCTCTTTTTCACTGAAAGTGATTTGCCCCTTTGGTACTTGTAAACATACAACATACAAATGTAAAAATGGCAGATTTTTTCTTAGGACTAGATTATTGAAATACGTCTATTATCTACTTCAAGAGCAACATGCCTTTGTCACTGTATATTTACCAAAGCACCTCATCACACTTCTACATCAGTAGGATACCTAAACTCAAGAAAGACCAACTCAATCACGTATCAGTTGAAAGCATTTTCAGAAAGGGCAATGGCTGAACTGGCTTGGAAAAAGTCCTTTTTAGGTGTTGGCTATGCAAATAAATGCTCCTTTGCCATTAAGACCAATTTTAACATAGGTGTATACTAAACTACAGTCAAATTTACAGTTTTAACACTGTGTTTATTCAGTTAGTTCTGAGCTGTTTCAGTCAGCATCTGATCAGAATGATCAGCTACTGGATCTACGGAGCTGTCTACACTAGAGCTGAAAATACAATTAATAATGCAGTAACACATGAAATCTAATTATCAAACTGAAATGAAATTCGTTCTGGCAGGACTGATTTAGCAAGTTTTGAGCTGTAGAGAGATCCAAAAAGGATCATGGAATGGTGGTCAGTGAGTGGAGATGCTTACTTTCCTCTCTCAGCGTAGCTTGTGGGCAGTCCATTGTTTCATAGTGCTGCCAATCAGCATTAATACTTACTTGTATCTAAAAGTAATGCCTTGATTCAGATGTGTATTGGCCCTACTTTTATAATTTGTTTGTGAATTAGTATTTTTTCCATAGAGACTAAACTCTAAATTTTGTAATGCAGATCACCTTACACAGCTGAAATGTAATGTAATTGCTAGTTTACAGACATCTGAAGCACAGAAGTAACTAATGCTTTGCTTAAAATCACAAAGAGGATGCTTGTAGGAGAATAAGGTTTTTTTGATAAGTGTAACACTTACGAGCACCCTCAACACTGGACTTCCACATTTCCTTTTCCTTTTTTTTTTTTTTTTTAGAGTACATAGGAAATAATGAGAGCAAACAATCTTTAAAGCTTTATTCTTTACAGCTTAAAAAGATAAGCAGGCTAGTCAAAAGTACATGTTGGCATGTTCACAATGTGTGTAGCACACATATTGATAGCAGGATCACAGAGTTGACAAAACAGCATCATTGCCTGCCTGAACTCGCTTGAGTGAAGAGCTCTGAATTCAGAAACAGTAGTTATTTAGAAGCAGGAAAAGGCAACATTTGCATCCATCAGCTTTCAAAACAACTGTGTTTTCCTTCAGTGCTGAAAAACTCTCTCCAGAACCATTGCCTGAGGAATTCTTTGTTTTCTGAAGATGATAATGGTCTGGCATCATTAGGAGTGAAAACTGTTCTCTTTAAAGCGTGATAATGCATGCTGGAGGGAGAGCAGAATGCACATATGCATCCCAGAATCTCAGGACATTGGATCCACATGCACCTGGGAGAGGAATGTGCTGAGTCATGTGCACTGATGTTCAAACACATTTTTGGTTTTATTATATGTACATTTTATTTTGGTAAAATACTGCTAGGAGCTGAGAATTTCCCTTTTTGTGTTGTGTTTTGTTTTGTTTTGTTTTTTTCTTGTCTGTCCTGAAACTAAACATATTTAAAGCCTACTTTTCTGCCAGAAGCAGAAAGTGATGTTAGGGTCAATCTCTTTCCAATGGGTGAATCATGGCCAGTTCGCATCAGGCTCTGCATTGCTGCAAAAATGTCAACAGACTGGCATAACAGCAAGTAGGTTAAGCTTCTGTTTAGTTTTTAGATTGGCAAACAGATGTGGATCACTGGTATTTCAGTTATTAGTGAGCCAATCTCCTCTTCTGGGTATAAAAGAAACTGAAATATGTTCGGTCCTGGAAAACTCAACAGCATTATAACATTTGCTTTGAAGTGCTCCTTGTTTGACAGGATTTCTGATGGAAATGGAGTTCAGAAAATATCAACATACTATGACTATGTCACTGTAAACTTGCATAAGGCTGAAGAAAAGAAATATGCCATTTCAATAACAGAATAATTTTCTGCTTCTTAGAAACAATGTATTTTTTTAGAGAGGAGGGATATATGATGTCATGTGTACATTTACAATGGGAAGGGTATGCATTTTTCTGTCTCATTTTCAGCAGTCAAATTTCTGACAAGGATGCGGTCTGAACCTGAACTTGCCAGAACCAATCTGATACCCTGATACCCTGATCAGAACCAATCTGATACCCTACAGTAAAAGAAAAAAAATATTTGTATAAAATTGTATAAAGCATATTACACAATATGCCGTAGCTTACTTAGAGCCGGTATTTGCTGTGTGAGTGTTTATCAAGTGTGTGCCTTGGTCTAAGGTTACTGTCTCATTGTACTTTATGGTAATGACTTGTAGTACAATAGAATCATTGAACATGAAACTGGTCTGGCTTATGTTCCCAATGTGGTCACCACCTTTATACTTTGGGAAGAATATAATACAAGTGCTTAGCAATTATACATCTTTTTTCTCCTTTCTGGGTGGTCTACCTGTGAAGGAGACATTCTCTTACCCTCCCAGTGCCCCTCCCAGACCGTTTACAGCATCGTTTGAGAGTTTCGCAGTTTTTGAATGGCCTTTTAATACTGTTGAGACCTGTTTGCTGATCATGATGGAGATCACCATGTTAGCACGCATACAGAGTGTGTTTTGTCCACAACCATTACATCTGATCTCAAGAGTAAAACAGAGTCAGTTTTGGGTCTTGTCTGAGGTTAGACGATGATATAGGGGGACCGAGAGATTTTCCCCGAGGCTGGACAGCCATGAGTGGCAGGGTGTGTGGGATAGTATGGGCAAGTATCTAGGTCAGTGGGCCCCTCCAGTGCTTTGGAATTTCACCACCAAACAAGTGCAAAATCCAGAAGAATTAATAAAACACTTAAATGAGGTGTGTTGTCATCCTGGTCATACCAGAGAGGGACAAATCATGTCAGTGTGCTGGGGCTTGGCCTATGCTTACAGGGCCTTGTTCAACACTATCCAGCACCTTCAAAAGGAAGAACATGTCCCTGGATCTGAGGGCAAAGCAACAGACAATGCAGCTACTTCAGCTCCAAGCACAGCAGCTACACCACCCCCAGCGACAAGTACAGCCGCTACTCAGACTTTGGCTGCAACAGACAGCGCAGCTACCCCAGCGACAAGTACAGCCGCTACACCAGCCTCAGCGACAAGTACAGTAGCTACTCAAAGTGACTGCAACAGACAGTGAAGCTACCCCAGCTGCAAGCACAGCAGCTACACCACCCCCAGCGGGGGGTGCACCCTTCTGCACTGACCTTGGTATCTGCAAAGCTGTTTCGCTCACATATTTTCACTCCACTCTCCCATTGCAATTGATCCTGCACAGTAGCTTTTCTCCCTTCTTAAATGTATTATCTCAGAGGCACTACCACTGTCATGATGGGCTTGGCTTTGGCCAGTGGCTGGTGTTGGCTTTATGGGACACAGGGGAGGCTTCTGGCAGCTTCTCACAGAAGCCACCCCAGTAGCCCTGCCACTACCAAAACCTTGTCACACAAACCCAATACAACTGTCAAAACGTTCTTTGATAAGATAGGCTTATATGGTTATGCCTACATTTTTTTAACCAGTAGATGTAGCTGGTGCAGTCCTCTGTTCATGTTTATTATTTTAAACACGAATTTGTTGATCAGCAGTAGGTCAGCTAAGGTGCAGTCTTCTTGTCAGAGAATGGATGACAAAGAGCTGTGATATGATGGAGCTGAATTTGGCATGCCCTAGAAGAAAGGAGGGAAATAGCCTAGGGAGGCAAAGACTGTGTCTGAGCATTCCTGTGGCATTTCAGAGTGTCACACAAACTGCTGATTTGATAACAGACTGAAGAATAGAAGCTATGTTTGCATTTGTAGTTGATTATGTCAACAAGGTTTAAAAACGGTGTGGGTGAAATGAAACAGGTTTTTGACATATATACACTTGGTAAATACAAAAAAGTATAATCTCTAATTCCAGCAAAGTACTAATGGAACCAGTTTACTTGGGCTTCTGATGTGGAATTATGTTTTTCAGACTTCATAAATAGTCATTTACAAATAAGTTTTTTGTCATCCTTAACAATGGATGATATCACCTAAGGGCATAAGCTAAGTTTTATGTTTGTTCAACACATTAATATTTTACATTCAATCTTTAACATGCTTTTATCTTTTTTTCATTTTTCACACAAGATTAGAAGCCTGCTTGAATTTGTTTTATTGCATGCTATTTCAGTTTCCTCTAAGCTGCTCTCCCAGGTTTAAGATTTAAACTATTTTCTGCAATATTTTCTGAACTAGCAGAGTTAAATTAATTTTCTATTGGAAAATTTCTATTTAGGCATGAGATCAGCCATTCAGTATGACATATTTCAGAGTTACAAGCATTAGTTAATGAATTTGCTGAACTATATCACCGATATTTATTCTTGCAGACTTCAGAATTATTGAGAAGCTATTAAAAGAGAGGGGGAGGGGGAACACACTCCACTATTTTCACAATAAATATTTCATTATAGTCTTTTCAGTATAACCTCCCTTCAGTACTAAAATAATGGAACAAATACTAAACCATAAGAAGCTAATCCAAAAACTGTGGAAATTTTTTCATTGATTTTTATTGAGCTTACAGGTAGCTTGTCAATACTAGTACATCTACTGGAAAAGCAAAGCTGAAAAAACCAAGTAAAATGGTCTCTTGAAAAAATCTTCTCTGTCACTCGGCATTTTAAATTGAATAAAAGCGTTAGTGTATGAAAGAAAGCAGTTCCAGATAATTAAGTGATGGAAACCAGTTCCAGATAGTTAAGTGAAGGTCTAGATGTTCATTTGCATTTCAGATACCTATTTTCTCTGAAATTAAGTGAAATATTATAGAAAGCATTTTTACACAAAACACTGCAAAACAAATATTGCTTAGTTTAGTTGGTAGTTGTTTGCACATCAAAAGGTGTTCTTTCAATCACTGCCAGTGATTTTTACTGTGATCTTGGCCAAAGTTCATTCCTGACATGAGTGGGTTGACACAAATCCTTACCTATCTGTTTTTCTTATTAACTCCTCTGTAAAATAAATGTAATACGAACCTCAAAGTGCTCATGGGAAGGTTTTAATTCATTTTTACACCACGTCTTTCTTCTGACCATGGTAAAAGTAAGTGAAGAGTTCTTTATTGTGTAACATCAACAATCCTTATTCTGTGTAAGCTATATAGAAAAGGGAGAGTGCAAGGGAAAAGGGTGGACAATTCAAAGGAAATTATGGAAAATTCCAGATCCTGCATTTGGGTCACAACAATTCTATGCAACACTATAGGCTTGGACAAGAGTAACTGAAAAGCTGCTTGGGAGAAAAAGACCTGAGGTTGCTGATTGATGGAGCTGAACATGAACCAGCTTGGGCCCAGATGGCCAAGGAGGCCAACAGCATCCTGACCTGTATCGGAAATGGTGTGGCCAGTGGAATTAGGGAAGTGATTGTCCCCTGTATTTGGCACTGCTGAGGCAGCATCTCAAGTACTGTGTTCAGTTCTGGACCCCTCACTACAAATGAGACATTGAGGTACTGGACCGAGTCCAGAGAAGGACAATGGAGCTGGGTCTGGAGTACAATTCTTATGAGGAAAGGCTGATGGAACTGGAGTTGTTTAATCTGGAGAAGAGAAGGCTCAGGGGGACCTTATCGCTCTCCATTACTACCTGAGAGGAGGATGGAGCCAGGAGGTGGCTGGTCTCTACTCCCAAGCAACAAGTGATAGGACAAACTGAGCCAGGGGAAGTTTAGACTTGATATTAGGAAAAACTTCCCCGAAAGGGTGATCAGGCATTGGAACAGGCTGCTCAGGGAAGTGGTGGAATCACAGTCCCTTGAAGTGTTCAAAAAATGTGTAGATGAAGCCCTCAGTGACATGGTTTGTGGTGGTCTTGGCAGCCCTGAGGTAAAGGTATGGACTTAATGATCTTAAAGGTCTCTTCCAACCTCGTTCATTCCATCATTCTAAAAAGATCAGATTATAGAGTTGTTCCTTTGAAATCACAAGACAAATTTTCTGAAGGCTTTAACTACTGAAAAAGTTTTAGAATTATCTTTGATGTGACTTTGCTCAATGTTCTTTTAGCAGATGGTAAATGTTGTCATTATTCTTGAAAGAATAAGAGGACGTTGATGATGAATTTTGTACCAAAATAGATTTTAAAGGATTTACTTATAAAATCAGACAAAGGACAAAATAATAAGACAGTTACTACTATGAAGATGAAAATTGAAATTTTGGAATGCATTAATTTTGGCAGAAGAAATGAGGTGATGCCTAAATACCAGTGTAATTACAATGCACCTTAAGTTGTTCACTCCACTTCCTATTTAATCATTACAATGTGCACTAGAAACCTGAGTGATTTTTTACATTTGCTTTGAATTCCAAGAATACATTATATCTGTCTCCTTCTCTCCTCCTTTCTCCTACTAGATTAGAATACACACCAAAGCCTATGTGAAACCTGATACCACGATCAAGCTCTGATGGAAGTGGTATCAAATACTCTGTAACTCAATAATTTTAGCTGCATTGTTTGGTATTTTTTCT
This sequence comes from Psittacula echo, assembly GCF_963264785.1. NCBI lineage: Eukaryota > Metazoa > Chordata > Aves > Psittaciformes > Psittacidae > Psittacula > Psittacula echo. The sequence continues at coordinate 46,273,874 of NC_137739.1, forward strand.
GGTTGGGTTGTTTTGTTTGGGGGGGCTTCAAAATGTAAAAAAACATTTATCTACACTGTTTGTGAAATACTGTTCTTCCTGCAGAATGGGATGAATTGCCAGGTGGCTTTAAAGCTAGCATTCAACATGTTTTGTTCCCTTAAGGCGCAATGCAGTGTGGAAATTAAAACTCTGAGTTGACAAAATGTTAGTCTGCACTCAAGGCACAAAATGTGCAGTCTTTAACCAGGGGGCAACCATCAGTTCCTGACAGAGACAAAACATGCACTCTGAGTACCTAAATGTATCTCTTGTTTAATAATTGTATGGCAGTGAGATACACAGGCTGGGACACAGGCTGAATATATAAGCAGTGTAAAACTCTATTTGCCCCCAAAATCGACTGTCTCAATGTATTTGTATATATCACAATAAACTGTTAGATGTTAGCTACTTTTTTCAAAAATAAGTGCCATAGGTTTGAAGCCTACTAAACTCTGCATATAGTCATTAGACAGTATTTAAGGAAACCTCGTTGTCATTTGAGCCACAATTTTACATCATTACATTTGTCAGGAAGAATGGTATGTGGTATTTGGATGTTTCGGTGTTTGATTCCAGCCAGCAGCTCAGCCCCACACAGCCTCTTGCCCACTCTTCCCCAGTGGGATGAGGCAGACAATTGGAAGGGTAAAAGTGAGAACTCGTAGGTTGAGATAAAGACAGTTTAATAAGTGAAGCAAAAGCTGTGCTGGCAAGCAAAGCAAACCAAGGAATTAAATACTTCAGGCTCCATGACACATAATGGTTACTTGAGAAGACAAACACCATAACTTTAAACAGGTCCCCTCTCTTCTTCTCCTCAGCTTTTATTGCTGAGATCAACATGATACAGTCTGGGATATCCCTTTGGTCAGTTGAGGTCAGCTTCCTGGCTCTGTCCCCTCCCAGTTCCTTGTGCACTCCCAGCCTACTCACTTGGTGGGGCACTGTGAGAAGCAGAAAAGGCCTTGTCATTGTTCAAGGCTTTTCTGCAACAGCTAAAACATGGGTGTGCTATCAGTCATCAGTATTTTCTGCACAGATCCAAGCCACAGCACCATACCAGCTACTAAGAAGAAAATGAACTACATCTCAGCCAAAACCAGTATGTTAACATTTTGAAAAGCTTTGAAAAATTTTTAAAACATAAAACAAATTAAACAAAAAATAATCAAAGCAGCTACTATTATTACTAGGTAAAAACCCCTAATGATGTTTTTTTTCACAAGGGTTGTTTTTTAATTGCTACTCTAAACATCTCAGGAAGTACTCCACCCCCTTTGTTATAATGACTAAAAATGGAGTTAAAAAAAAAGTGAATTTAAAAGATAATGGCTTCAGCAGGGACCATTAAGCAACTAAAAGGACATGGAACTGTTGGAACAAGTCCAGAGGAGGGCCACAAGGATGATCAGGGGACTGGAGCACCTCCCTTATGGAGACAGGCTGAGAAAGTTGGGGCTGTTCAGCCTGGAGAAGAGAAGGCTGCGTGGAGACCTCATAGCAGCCTTCCAGTATCTGAAGGGGGCCTATAAGGATGCTGGGGAGGGACTATTCATCAGGGACTGTAGTGACAGGACAAGGCGTAACGGGTTCAGACTTCAGCAGGGGAAGTTTAGATTGGATATAAGGAAGAAATTCTTTACTGTGAGGTGGTGATGCACTGGAATGGGTTGCCCACGGAGGCTGTGAGTGCTCCATCCTTGGTGGTGTTCAAGACCAGGTTGGACAAATCCTTGGATGGCATGGTTTAGTGTGAAGTGTCCCTGCCCATGGCAGGGGAGTTGGAACTAGATGATCTCAAGGTCCTTTCTGACCCTAAGTATTCTATGATTCTATGAAATCAGAGTTGCTAATACAATATATTTTCATGGCATCAAGCTAAACAATGAGTTATTACAAAACAGAAGAAATCCCTATAAAAAAATAAAACCTGAAATGTTTCCAGTACAAATCCAAAACATAGCCCCATACTAACTACTATGAAGAAAATTATCAGAGCCCAAAACTATCAAACCCACATATGTAAGACAAATTTTGTCATTTATTTAAGCACCAAAAATAGTTTAGAAAAACCCTCATATAGTAAACTAATATTGTATCTTAATGAGTGAATAAGAGCAAAATTTTATCATTCCTTTCCCTTCTATCAAGTCTGTACTTAAAAAAATTGCCCATTACTTTCACTGTTAATCCTTTGCATTGAGGAAGTTGGCAAGAGCTATCAGAAACTAAGTAACTAAGTAGTGTAGCTTGAATGCCAACTGCACAAAATACTCAGGGTCTGGTGGGATGTATAATAAAATATGTCAGACTGTGCCATTATAATATGCTTTTGAAAGAATTATACACATTCATTCCTCTCATTTAGCACCTGAATGACAACAAGCAGGTAAGAACCTCAATGTGATACATCAAGCAAGACAGTCGCCATTATGAATAAAATATAAAAGAGTGTGACAGAGTTGAAAAATGGAAGGAATGTTCTGTTCATACCTTGCAGGCATTGTTATTCTTTGATAGTGAAATGAAGCTTGCTGGGGAGAAGGGTATGTCTTGTTGTCACTGTAGGTAGCACTTCAGTGACAAATTGCAAGAAGTATCTTTTCTTGTAATAAAAGCCCTGATAAGTTTTTTAAAGGTATTGTCAGTATAAGTGTCCTGGGTTCAGCAGTAGGAGTCATTTTTCTCCTTAGTAGCTGGTGCAGTGCTGTGGTTTTGACTTTCAGCCTCGAAACAGTGCTGATAACACCGATGTTTTTAGTTGCTGGTCAGTAATGTTTACTCTGACCAAGGACTTTCTGAGTCTCATGCTCTGCCAGGGAGAAGGGGAAGCCAGGAGGAAGCAGGGACAGGACACCTGACCCAAACTAACCAAAGAGGTATTCCATACCACAGCACGTCATGCCCACTATGTAAACTGGAGGCAGTTACCCAGAAGGGCTAGATCACTGCTCGGTTGGGCTGGGTATCAGTCAGAGGGTGGTGAGTGGCTGTATTCTCTTCCCTTGTGTCGTGGTTTAAGCCCCGGCTGTAAATTAGAACCACGCAGTCTACTTCCCCCCCCCAACTCCCTGGAGGGATGGGGAGGAGAATCGAAAGAATGTAACTCCCACGGGTTGAGATAAGAACAGTCCAGTAACTCAGGTATAACACAAATCACTACTGCTACCACCAATAATAATAATGATAAGGGAAATAACAAGGGAAGAAAATATGATACCACTCGCCGGAAAAGAGCCCGACCGAAAAGAGGACGTGCCCTTCCGGGTAGCTCCCAGTTACATCCCCGGGCATGACGTGCTGTGGTATGGAATACCTCTTTGGCTAGTTTGGGTCAGGCGTCCTGTCCCTGCTTCCTCCCGGCCCCTCCTCCTCCCTGTCAGAGCATGAGACTCACAAAGTCCTTGGTCAGTCTAAACATCAGTTGTTATCAGCTCTTCCCAGGCCAAAAGTCAAAAACACAGTGCTGCAACAGCTACTAAGAAGGAGAAAAACTGACTGCTACTGCTGAACCCAGGACAGTATCCACCCCTTATTCCATACCATTCACGTCATGCTCAGATCCCACATTTTCCATATACCCTCACTCTCATTTCAGTGCACTGTTATCTTAGTGCACGGACCAATTCCTATAAAGCTACTGAGTCCGTTCGGTTCATGATGTTGGGCTCCATCTCTTGTAACAGTCTTTCAGGGCAGGAGAGGCTGTGTGCAGTGTTGGATCGTTGCCTGCTGATGCTGATCATTCCTTTACTGTAGAACTCATCCGGTTCTATCAAAGTTCATTCTCTGTTGGGATGATGGTCGGAGGGAAGTCAGGGCCAGTCGCTGGTGCCCTGCAGACTTCTAGTTGATGGCTATAGCAGGCAACAGCATACAATTGAGTTCATTGTCTCTTTTCCCCTAAAATCAAATCCCCTTGAGGTACGCATCGGACTTCCCCATCTTCCCGCATTACCCACCAAGTATATCCAGGTCCCTGAGTGTCCTGGGTTCAGCAGTAGCAGTCAGTTTTTCTCCTTTTTAGTAGCTGTTGCAGCACTGTGTTTTTGACTTTCAGCCTCGGAACAAAGCTGATAACAACTGATGTTTAGACTGACCAAAGACTTTGTGAGTCTCATGCTCTGCCAGGGAGGAGGAGGGGCCGGGAGGAAGCAGGGACAGGACGTCTGACCCAAACTAGCCAAAGAGGTATTCCATACCACAGCACGTCATGCCCAGGAGGTAGAACTGAGAGTTCCCGGAAGGGGTGGATCATGGCAGGGTGGGGGTGAGGTACCGGTTGGTGAGCGGTTGTATTCTCTTCCTTGTTATTTCCTTTATCATTATTATTATTGGTGGTAGCAGTAGTGATTTGTGTTATACCTTAGTTATTAAACTGTTCTTATCTCAACCCGTGGGAGCTGCATTCTTTTGATTCTCCTCCCCGTCCCTCCAGAAGCGGAGGGAAGAAAGGTGGGGGGGGAAGTGGACTGCGTGGTTCTGATTTACGGCCTGGGCTTAAACCACGACAGTTCTTTTTGGCGCCCAACGTGGGGCTCGAAGGGTTGAGATAATGGCAGAACTGACTGAGGCACAATGCTGATTTATTGGCTCTCAAAGTTGTTTCTCTTGATGTCACAGTTTCAGTATGCTGTAGCTTACTTAGAGCCGGTATTTGCTGTGTTAGTGTTTATCAAGTGTGGGCCTTGGGCTAAGGTTCTTGTTTCACTGTACTTTATGGTAATGGCTTGTAATACGGGGGGGCTCCGGCAGCAGGGCGGGATGAACGTGGCTGTGGACTTGTACCTGGCCGTCCCGCTGCTCTTCACCGTCCTGGCCCTCGTCTTCGCCTCCGTCTTTGTGAGGCTGCGGGGAGCCGAGGGGGAGCGGCCCCGGGAGCCGGCGGCGGCCGAAGCGGCCCGGGAGAGCGGCCCCGGGGACCAAGCGGCGGCGGGAGCGGGGCCGGAGGCCGGGAAGGAGGCGGCTGCCGAGGAGGGGAAGGAGGCGGCTGCCGAGCAGCGGGAGGAGGCGGCGGAGGAGCCGAGCCCCACAGCCGAGCCCAGCCCCGCGGCAGCCGAGAGCATTCCCCAGCAGCCGTCTGCCGAGCCCCGTGAGCCTGAGCCCCAGGAGGATGCAGGAGACCCCGCAGCACTTTCCAGCAAGGCAGAGGAGGAAGATCTGGACTCGGAAAAAAGAGGAGCTGGTGTTGAGAGAGCCTTCAAGCACAGCAGCTACACCAGCCTCAGTGACAAGTACAGCAGCAGCATTTGAGAGTTCTGAAGGTTTTGAATGGCCTTTGGGTACCCTTGGGACCTGCCTGCTGATTGTGATGGGGATCACCATGTTGGCACACACACAGAGTGTGTTCTACCCACGACCATTTTGTCTGATCCCGAGAGTTAAGCAGAGTCAGGTTTGGGTCTTGTCTGGGTTTAGACAATACAGGGGGACCGAGAGGTTTTCCCCAGGGCTGGACAGTCATGAGTGTCATGGTGTGTGGGACAGTACGGGCGAGTATCTAATCCACTGGGCCCCTCCAGTGCTTTGGAAGCGTCGGAGATGGAAGGCAGCTGTGTGGAGTCCCTAATGACAAGTTGCAGAGACTGCTGCAGGGGAAGGTGAATTATTTTGAGCCTGATGGGCCCATGGCACTTCAGGCCATCAGGGCAGAGATGCAACATAGAGATGGACTCATGATCGAGGGGTGGACTTTGCAATGGGCCTCTCCTGCCCTGAAAGACTGTTACAAGAGATGGAGCCCAACATCATGAACCGAACGGACTCAGTAGCTTTATAGGAATTGGTCCGTGCACTAAGATAACAGTGCACTGAAATGAGAGTGAGGGTATATGGAAAATGTGGGATCTGAGCATGACGTGAATGGTATGGAATAAGGGGTGGATACTGTCCTGGGTTCAGCAGTAGCAGTCAGTTTTTCTCCTTTTTAGTAGCTGTTGCAGCACTGTGTTTTTGACTTTCGGCCTCGGAACAAAGCTGATAACAACTGATGTTTAGACTGACCAAAGACTTTGTGAGTCTCATGCTCTGCCAGGGAGGAGGAGGGGCCGGGAGGAAGCAGGGACATGACGCCTGACCCAAACTAGCCAAAGAGGTATTCCATACCACAGCACGTCATGCCCAGGAGGTAGAACTGAGAGTTCCCGGAAGGGGTGGATCATGGCAGGGTGGGGGTGAGGTACCGGTTGGTGAGCGGTTGTATTCTCTTCCTTGTTATTTCCTTTATCATTATTATTATTGGTGGTAGCAGTAGTGATTTGTGTTATACCTTAGTTATTAAACTGTTCTTATCTCAACCCGTGGGAGCTGCATTCTTTTGATTCTCCTCCCCGTCCCTCCAGAAGCGGAGGGAAGAAAGGTGGGGGGGGAAGTGGACTGCGTGGTTCTGATTTACGGCCTGGGCTTAAACCACGACACTGAGCAAAAGCAATCCCACGAGTGGGTTTGCCTTTACCTGAAGCAGGAATAACCCAGACTGTCTTCCCCAGCAAATTCTTCATGTGCACCACAGGAACTTTGTCCCCCTCTACAATATGTAAAAGTTCTGACTGTGCTGGGCCAGCCCTGTTGGCAGATCCTCTGGTGTTGACCAACCAGGTGGCCTTTGGTAAGTGTGTATCCCAATGCTTGAAAGTTCCCCCACCCATTGCTCTCAGTGCAGTTTTTAACAGCCCATTGTACCGTTCGATTTTCCCAGAGGCTGGTGCATGGTAGGGGATGTGATATACCCACTCAATGCCATGCTCTTTGGCCCAAGTGTCTATAAGGTTATTCCGGAAATGAGTCCCATTGTCTGATTCAATTCTTTCTGGGGTGCCATGTCGCCACAAAATCTGGTTCTCAAGGCCCAGGATAGCGTTCCGGGCAGTGGCATGGGGCACAGCGTATGTTTCCAGCCATCCGGTGGTTGCTTCCACCATGGTAAGCACATGGCGCTTGCCGTGGCGGGTTGGTGGGAGTGTGATATAATCAATCTGCCAGGCCTCCCCATATTTGTACTTCAGCCATCGTCCTCCATACCAAAGAGGCTTTAACCGTTTGGCTTGTTTAATTGCAGCACATGTTTCACACTCATGAATAACCTGGGCAATAGTGTCCATTGTTAAGTCCACCCCTCGATCACGGGCCCATCTGTATGTTGCATCTCTGCCCTGATGGCCTGAAGTGTCATGGGCCCACCGGGCCAAAAATAATTCACCTTTATGTTGCCAATCTAAGTCCATCTGAGCCACTTCAATCTTAACAGCTTTATCCACTTGGTTGTTCTGGTGTTCCTCAGTGGCCCGACTCTTGGGTACATGGGCGTCTACATGGCGTACCTTCACCACCAGGTTCTGCACCCGGGCAGCGATATCTTGCCACAGTGCAGCAGCCCAGATGGGTTTACCTCTGCGTTGCCAGTTGCTCTGCTTCCATTGCTGCAACCACCCCCACAGGGCATTTGCCACCATCCATGAGTCAGTATAGAGATAAAGTACTGGCCACTTTTCTCGTTCAGCAATGTCCAGGGCCAGCTGGATGGCTTTCACCTCGGCAAACTGACTCGATTCACCCTCTCCTTCAGCAGTTTCTGCAACTTGTCGTTGAGGATTCCATACAGCTGCCTTCCATCTCCGATGCTTTCCCACAATACGGCAGGACCCATCAGAAAACAAGGCATACTGCTTTTCACTTTCTGACAGTTTATTATATGGTGGGGCCTCTTCAGCACGCATCACCTCCTCCTCTGGTGACATTCCAAAATCTTTGCCCTCTGGCCAGTCCATGATGACTTCTAGAATGCCTGGACGACTGGGATTTCCTATTTGAGCTCGTTGTGTAATTAGTGCAGCCCATTTACTCCATGTCGCATCGGTTGCATGATGTGTAGAGGAGACCCTGCCTTTGAACATCCAGCCCAGAACGGGCAACCTGGGTGCCAGGAGGAGCTGTGCTTCAGTGCCAATCACCTCCGAAGCAGCTCGAACCCCTTCATAGGCTGCCAGTATCTCTTTCTCAGTTGGGGTATAGCTGGCCTCAGATCCTTTGTATCCCCGACTCCAAAAGCCGAGGGGTCGACCTCGAGTCTCCCCTGGAGCTTTCTGCCAGAGGCTCCAGGTAGGACCATTCTCCCCGGCTGCGGTGTACAGTACATTTTTTACATCTGGCCCATTCTGGACTGGTCCAAGGGCTATTGCATGAACTATCTCACGTTTAATTTGCTCAAAGGCTTGTTGTTGCTCAGGGCCCCATTTAAAATCGTTCTTCTTCCGGGTCACATGATAGAGAGGGCTTACAATCGAACTGTAATTTGGGATGTGCATTCTCCAGAACCCCACAGCACCCAAGAAAGCTTGTGTTTCTTTCTTATTAGTTGGTGGAGACATTGCTGTTATCTTGTTGATCACATCTGTAGGGATCTGGCGACGTCCATCTTGCCATTTTATTCCCAAAAACTGAATCTCCTGTGCAGGTCCCTTGACCTTACTCCGTTTTATGGCAAAACCAGCTTTCAGCAGGATTTGGATTATTTCCCTCCCTTTCTCAAAGACTTCTTCCGCTGTATCACCCCACACAATAATGTCATCAATGTACTGCAGGTGTTCTGGAGCTTGCCCCTGTTCCAGTGCATTCTGGATCAGTCCATGGCAAATGGTAGGGCTGTGTTTCCACGCCTGGGGCAGTCAGTTCCAAGTGTACTGGATGCCCCTCCAAGTAAAAGCAAACTGTGGCCTGCACTCTGCTGCCAAAGGAATTGAGAAGAATGCATTGGCAATATCAATCGTGGCATACCACTTGGCTGCCTTTGACTCCAGTTCATACTGAAGGTCTAGCGTGTCCGGTACAGCAGCACTCAATGGTGGTGTGACTTCATTCAGGCCACGATAGTCTACTGTTAGTCTCCACTCTCTGTTAGACTTTCGCACTGGCCATATGGGGCTATTAAAGGGTGAGCGGGTCCTGCTGATCACTCCCTGACTCTCCAGACTACGGATCAGTTTATGGATGGGAATCAGGGAGTCTCGGTTGGTGCGATATTGCCGCCGGTGCACTGTTGCGGTCGCGATTTTAGGGGTAGCCGGGAGGGTAAAAGAATGTCTCCTTCATAGGTTGACCACCCAGGAAGGAGAAAAAAGATGTATAGTTGCTAAGCATTTGTATTATATACCTCCCAAAGTATAAAGGTGGTGACCACACTGGGAACACAAGCCAGATCAGTTTCATGATCAATCCTTCTATTGTATTACAAGTCATTGCCACAAAATACAACGAGACAACAACCTTAGCCCAAGCCCCACACTTGAAAAACACCAACACAGCAAATACCGGCTCTAAGTAACCTACGGCATATTGAGACTGTGAGATCAAAAACAACAACTTTGAGAGCCAATAAATCAGCATTGTGACGAGTGACTATTAATCCAAAACACTGAATGCTTATCACAAATACGATTAGACACACTCCGGTCAGATCTGTCGTTATCTCAACCCTTCGTGCCCCACGTTGGGCGCCAAAAAGAACTGTCGTGGTTTAAGCCCCAGCTGTAAATTAGAACCACGCAGTCTACTTCCCCCCCCCCACTCCCTGGAGGGATGGGGAGGAGAATCGAAAGAATGTAACTCCCACGGGTTGAGATAAGAACAGTCCAGTAACTCAGGTATAACACAAATCACTACTGCTACCACCAATAATAATAATGATAAGGGAAATAACAAGGGAAGAAAATATGATACCGCTCGCCGGAAAAGAGCCCGACCGAAAAGAGGACGTGCCCTTCCGGGTAGCTCCCAGTTACATCCCCGGGCATGACGTGCTATGGTATGGAATACCTCTTTGGCTAGTTTGGGTCAGGCGTCCTGTCCCTGCTTCCTCCCGGCCCCTCCTCCTCCCTGTCAGAGCATGAGACTCACAAAGTCCTTGGTCAGTCTAAACATCAGTTGTTATCAGCTCTTCCCAAGCCAAAAGTCAAAAACACAGTGCTGCAACAGCTACTAAGAAGGAGAAAAACTGACTGCTACTGCTGAACCCAGGACACCTTGTTATTTCCCTTATTATTATTATTGGTTGTAGCAGTAGTGGTTTTGTGTTATACCTTAGTTACTTGACTGTTCTTATCTCAACCTGTGGGAGTTACATTCTTTTGATTCTCCTCCCCATCCCTCTGGGAGCAGGGAAAGGAAGTGGGTGGAGGGAGCAAACAGCTGTCTGGTTTCTGAGTGACAGGCTGGGCTTAAACCATGACAGTTCTTTTTGGCACCCAATGTGGGGCACGAAGGGTTGAGATAACGACAGATCTGACTAGAGTGTGTTTAATCATATTTGTGATAAGCATTCATTGTTTTGGATTAATAGTCACTCGTCACAATGCTAATTTATTTGCTCTCAAAATTGTTGCTCTTGATCTCACAGTTTCAGCATGTCACACCTTACTTACAGCTGGTATTTGCTGGTTTAGTATTTATCGGCTGAGGGGGCCTGGGTTAAGTTTCTTGTTTCACTGTACTTTATGGTAATGACTTGTAATACAATAGACCCATTGATCATGAAACTGATCTGGCTTGGGTTCCCAGTGTGGTCACCACCTCTATACCTTGGGAGGTATATAATAGAAGTGTATAGCAATTACACATCTTTTTTCCCCTCCTCGGGTGTTCAGCCTATGAGGGAGACATTCCCACACACCCTAGTGACAAGTACAGCAGCTACTCAAACTCTGACTACAACAGATAATGCAGCCATTCCAACTCCAAGCACAGCAGCTACACCAACCCCAGCGACAAGTACAGCAGCTACCCAAACTCCAACCGCAGCAGACAGTGCAGCTACTCCAGCTCCAAGTACAGCAGCTACACCAGCCCCAGTGACAAGTACAGCAGCATCATTTGAGAGTTCTGAAGGTTTTGAATGGCCTTTGAGTACCCTTGAGACCTGCCTGCTGATTGTGATGGGGATCACAAGTTGGCACACACACAGAGTGTGTTTTACCGACGACCATTTCATCTGATCTTGAAAGTTAAGCGGAGTCGGGTTTTGGTCTTGTCTAGGATTAGATGATGATATAGGAGGACCAAGAGATTTTCCCCAAGGCTGGACAGTCATGAGTGTCATGGTGTGTGGGACACTGTGGGCGAGTATCTAATCCACTGGGCCCCTCCAGTGCTTTAGAAGCATCGGAGATGGAAGGCAGCTGTATGGAGTCCCCAACGACAAGTTGCAGAGACTGCTGCAGGGGAAGGTGAATTATTTTGAGCCTGTTGGGCCCATGACACTTCAGGCCATCAGGGCAGAGATGTAACATAGAGACGGACTCATGATAGAGGGGTGGACTTTGCAATGGACACTATTGCCCAGGTTATTCACGAGTGTGAACACTGCACGCAGCCTCTCCTGATCTGAAAGACTGTCACAAGAGATGGAGCTCGACATCATGAACCAGATGGACTCAGCAGCTTTATAGGGATTGGTCCATGCACCAAGGAATGATATCTCTCTCTCTCTGTGGATGTACATATACGTATATATATGAGATAAGAGTGATGGAATATTGAAAATGTGGGATCTGAGCATGACAGGAATGGTATGGAATAAGGGGTGGATACTGTCCTGGTTTCAGCAGTAGAAGTCATTTTTCTCCTTAGTAGCTGGTACAGTGCTGTGGTTTTGACTTTCAGCCTCGGAACAGTGCTGATAACACTGATGTTTTTAGTTGCTGGTCAGAATGTTTACTCTGACCAAGGATTTTCTGAATCTCATGCTCTGCCAGGGAGAAGGGGAAGCCAGGAGGAAGCAGAGACAAGACATCTGACCCAAACTAACCAAAGAGGTATTCCATACCACAGCATGTCATGCCCACTATGTAGACTGGAGGCAGTTACCCGGAAGGGCTAGATCACTGCTCGGTTGGGCTGGGTATCGGTCAGAGGGTGGTGAGTGGCTGTATTCTCTTCCCTTGTTATTTCCCTTATCATTATTATTATTGGTTGTAGCAGTAGTGGTTTTGTGTTATACCTGAGTTACTGGACTGTTCTTATCTCAACCTGTGGGAGTTACATTCTCTCGATTCTCCTCCCCATCCCTCTGGGAGCAGGGGAAGGAAAGAGGGGGGAGTGGGAGAGTGGCTGCATGGTTTCTGAGTGACAGACTGGGTTTAAACCACAACAATAAGAAAAATGCCATTTTTTTTCTCAGCTCTTTTGTTACGTACCCACATCCTTTTTTTTTTATTTTCCCTGCAAAATGTAGGACTAGCTTTATCACTAATGAAATCCAAAACCATGGCTTTCTGTTGCAATAATGAAAGATAAAATTATGCAGTTACATTGCTGAGTGACAAAAGAATCAACTCCTATCCCTATTTCTATAAAGTGTTTTGTGGTTGCAAAAAGCTGCTTCATGACTGTAAAACAAATAACTAAATGGTACTTTCTGAACCCTCATTTTACCCTTTCCTCTCCAGTGTTTCACAAGAAGTTGTCTCCTATCCATCAAGCCACAGTCATTCTCCAACAAAATATATCCAAACAGGTTGCAAAATAAAACTGCCTCTTAAGGATTAAAGGTTGCTCCTTTTTAACAGAGACTATTTTTAAAATCATAAACTTACACAAAGATGTGTCAAATATTCTAGAAAAGACAAAAAAATATTTGATCTGGACCATGCTTATGATAGCAGATATTCTGGAATGAAGGAATACTCACATGGCTTTAACAGTAAGGATGTTATCTAGACCACTCTTTGTTGTTTGTTTGTTTTTTTTACGGTAAGACTGTCTGGTTTATGTAAAACCTTGATTGGGATTATTTATACTTCTTCAAGAAAAAATCAACAATGGATGTTAATGTATGCTTGTCCATGACACCTGAAACATTGGGAGATATACTCTTTCAAAGTGAAGAGATTAATTTCTGGTATGTGGTGGATTTGAAATCTTGAACTATCTACTCAATCTGATTGAATATCAAGGTATGCATAATTACAGTTTAAATGGTGAACCATAGTCAGTAGTTGCTGGTGCTTAATCTTGTTTCTTTGCAGTATCTAAAATAAGTTGGCATGTGTTTATACATAAACTCAACAAATGATCTCAACAAATGTTACTAAAGCAGACCATTTTAGCGACTGCTAAGTCTGTGAAAGAAAGACTTTCATGGCTATTTGGTGGAAGGTATAAAAACCTGTCATTGTTTAAGCCAGTCGGCAAGTCAGCCATGCAGTTTCTACTCTCGCCCACCACTCCCCTCAGACGGATGGGGAGGAGAGTCGAAAGAACGTAACTCCCATGGGTTGAGATAAGAACAGTCCAGTAACTAAGGTATAACACAAATCACTACTGCTACCACCAATAATAATAATAATGATAAGAGAAATAACAAGGGAAGAGAATACGATACCACCCACCAAAAAACAAGCCCGAAAGAGCAGACAGAGTGCCCTTCCATGTAACTCCCAGTTACATCCCTGGGCATGATGTGCTGTGGCATGGAATACCTCTTTGGCTAGTTTGGGTCAGGTGTCCTGTCCCTGCTTCCTCCCTGCTTCCCCTCCTCCCTGGCAGAGCATGAGACTCAGAAAATCTTTGGTCAGACTAAACATTCTGACCAGCAACTGAAAACATTGGCTTTATCAGTATTATTCCCAGGCCTAAAGGCCACAGTGCTGCACCAGCTACTAAGAAATAGAAAAAGTGACTGCTGCTGCTGAACCCAGGACAAAACTGAAATGCCTTTTTATTTAGCATCAAACACCATTAACAGCATCTTTTCAAAATAAAAGGGTGGGGTGGGATCCGTTCTTCAGCTGCCTTTAAAACACATAGAAGGAAGTTTCGAAGAATTTTTAGGGATGATTAGAATTTCACTATCAAAATTAAATTAATATCTGTAAAGGCATATGACTTCAAGATTTTTCTCTGTTCTTGGCATTATCACCTAGAATTTTCCCTTCAGTATAATTCCTATATTTTTCTGTCTTGATCTACAATTTATTTTCTTTGGATGGGAAAAGTTTCATTTCCTTTCATTATTTATCCTTCTGAATCATAAGTGCAACTGAATACAACTTCCCCTTTATATTTGTTGTGTTTTTTAAAAAGAAGAAAGCACTTTGCATTCTTCACATTAGATACAGAAAATCTTAAGCATCATGAAATAATAATAATAATTGATACGAATATTAAAAGGACTTTGAATTTACTGTAAAGAAAAGGCACATATATTGTTTATTTCCTGTCAGAATGCAAGTTCTTATTGCAATATGGAGTTACGTTTTTTCATCAGTGTATTCAAATCTGATTGCATACTGACTGTATTTGGTCTTTAGAACTAAGTGGCAATTATAAGATCTACAAACAGCAGATGGGTAGAAGAATTTGAATTGCTTTGCCATACCAGAGGTGTGCTGAGAGTTTTGGCAAACATACAAAATTTTTGACTGGGTAATGAAAACATCGGGCATGGGACAAATGAAACAAAATACTGTGATGTAAAACAGTCCACTCAGCTTTATGTGTTTCTGGGCTGAAGGTAAAAAAAAAAAATAAAAAAAAAAATTAGCAGTACTGAGGGTAATTGTATAATATTGTCATGGTTTAAGTGCAGGCCGTAAATTAGAACCATGCAGTCTACTTCCCCCACACCCTTTCTTCCCTCTGCTCCTGGAGGGACAGGGAGGAGAATTGAAAGAATGCAACTCCCACTGGCTGAGATAAGAACAGTTTAGTAACTAAAGTATAACACAAATCACTACTGCTACCACCAATAATAATGATAAAGGAAATAACAAGGGAAGAGAATACAACACCTCGCCGACCAATACCTCGCCCCCACCCAGCAGTGATCTAGCCCTTCCGGGAACTCTCAGTTCTACATCCTGCAGCATGACGTGCTGTGGTATGGAATACCTCTTTGCTAGTTTGGGTCAGATGTCCTGTCCCTGCTTCCTCCCGGCTTCTCCTCCCTGGCAGAGCATGAGATTCACAAAGTCCTTGGTCAGGCTAAACATTCTGACCAGCAACTGAAAACATTGGTTTTATCAGTATTATCCCCAGGCCGAAAGTCAAAACCACAGCGCTGCACTAGCTACTAAGAAGTAGAAAAAATGACTGCTACTGCTAAACCAGGACAAAAATATAGGGTCCTGAAAGGACTCACTTCATATTCCAGGACATTGTTTCTGGGTGGAATTTCCAGACACAAAGGCAAGTAAGTGTAAAACTTATCATAGAATCATTTAGGTTGGAGGAGACCCTTAAGATCATTGAGCCCAACCGTAAACCTAACACTGCCAAGTTCACTAGTATATCTAAATAGATATATCACTTAATTGTTGATATATAATGGTGCACATCAACATGTAATGAAAGTCTATTATGAGTTTAAAAAGTCAATCTCAAAGCTTGCTAGTCCGAGATCACCTTTGAAAGAAAATGAGTGTGCCTGTATACATGATGAACACAAAATCAAATCACCTTGTTTTCTGAAATAGTCAAAAATGTATAGTTTACTTCAGTATTCATTTCTGTACTTCATTTATAGCATTCTGTAGATCAAAATATTCTTAATTTAGCACATTTTATTCCTTTTTCCTGCCACTGATTTTTCATCACGTTCTCAGTTGATCTCCAGTGTCTATAAAACATTATGTCTTTACATAGCAACTATTTAATTTGTTACATCAATATTAGTTTATCCCAGCATTTTTGACATCAAATTTATTTCTTTATGTGTGCACTTTTCAGCTAAAAATACATATGCTTACTGAAAAGAATAAATTCTAATATGCGGTACTGTAACATAAGGATAAACAAAAGTTAATTAGGACACAGTCATTTAGATGATCCTTTTATCACTCTTTCAGCATGAATAGTAATGAATTAATTGCAAACATTAAAATTCTAAAATAACATGACAGCTGACAGGAATTCTTCAATTCTCCATTTTACATGCATGAATTGTACATTTTTTTAACTGTGTTTCTGTTTTCTATGGCTCTTTGATTTGGTGGATTGATTTAGTTTGTAAATAAAACCTAAATTTTTTGAGATATTTTTGAATTATGGCAGTTGTGTCTAATGGGTACTTCAGCAGATAAGGATATCTGGAATACATCTGAATCTCTGCCTGCCCCTCTGACATTTTGTATGCATTAACATAAGGTCAATATATCTTGGCACAGAAGCTGTCTGATAGCTTAGTCAACTCTGTAATCTATCACACACAGAGTACCTATTCATAGTAGTTACATTTATTACATTACTTTTTGTATGCTTTGGCAATTGTTGGAACATTTGTGTGAACTTGTTACTGGAAGCAGTGTACATACATCAGCCAAATGCTACACCCCTCAATTCAGCATCTGGATAGAATGGAGATTACAGGACTAATGACTTTACAGTTAAAGTTTAGTAATTCTGCACTTCAGGAGTTACCACTGTTACATATCTTCCATCAGTGAATTTTTGAATTCACTGCACAGTGTGCAGTTTTGAAGAAGAAAATATATCTACTCATCATAACATTTGGACCTACAACCTGATATCACATTTTCTGTCACAGTAAGAGTTTCTAAATTAATTTGAAGCACTGGAATTAATTAAGACAGCATGCCTTTTTAGTCCTTGACATAAAGAACAGGCAAAAGTAAATAACTCTAAATGGTTCCGTTTGGCAAGAAACATAATAGCAAATATTCTGGGTGTATTATTCCAAGAGCTCAATGATTTATTAAAGTAATTCATTACCTCACCTGATGTATTTGTATGTACCATATCACCTTCGACTGTTATCTCATTTTACAGCTGGGGAAGACAGGAAGTCCAAGGGCTCACTACAAAGGAAACCTGAAGACAACTGAAACATGATCTGTAGTCTCCTTACACCCTTCTAGAATATATGGCCACCAGAGCTTAATTGGTCATCTTGGAATCTTCCCACCCAGGTTAGAGACTTATGAATGAAATCTCTTTGTAGCTAAACCCTTTAAGGACTTCTACTACTGGATGTGTTTGGAGCAAATTACTATGGGCAAGAAACAGAATAGTATCCACAACCATCTTCATGCAAAGACATGACAAATCTCCATTAGAAACAGTGGTTGGAGGCAAATATATTCTAAAGGCAATTGCTGAATATAAACTCAGTGCAAGAAAGAGGCAACAATGACACAAAATAATGAAATAAACTAAAACTTCTTTCAGACCAAAATTAAATATGTCTACATGAACAAGGTAAATTAAACAGCTGTTATGGACCTATGTAGGCCACATACTGCCATAACTGTGTATTCTGAATGTCTTTTGTTTCTCTAAATTTTTTTCTGGACTGATTGTCCAATTCTGTCACAAAAGAACTGGTTGATTTCTCTTTCTCTGGGCAGATCTATCTTTTCTAGATTTAAAGGAACTGTGGGTGTTGATATATGAACACTAATGAACTTAACAATATCTTCTGGAGCTGAAGATTATGTTTAGAAAAAAGAAAAATACACTTACATTAGAAAAGGAGCAAATTTCCATATGAAATTATGGATGAAAGAATGAATCAGTCAATGTCCTGAATAACTGGAAAAACCGTGCATTTCTTCCTTTTCTCAGCAAAGTGTTTGATCAGAACCCTATTGGAGATATCTGATAATTTATTTCTTTTTATCATACTAGCCACAATTTCATCAGTTCAGCAAAGGGTGATTTATGGTATTGATCTGAGAGGAACAGTTTGACACCTACCTGTAAGCTGCTGTCAGGAAGCTAAAGCAGCCAGGAGCACCAATAAAAGTTATATTTTCAACAAGCTGAAATTTATTTTTAGATACTTTGCTGAGAAGAAACTCAAGCCTTCCCAGCTCGTTATCACATTATGTAATATTAAATTTGACTAACTGACTTCAGTATTTCTCTTCATTATTGAACTTGTTTTTGTTTTAAGGGAGTGGAGTCTCTTATGCCAGTCCTGGCTAAGCAATGAGGTATACCATATTCTGAAATGGAAAATAAAATAATGTGAGCATGTGAATCACCTTGGAGATGAATCATACTGCTGTAAACCAAATAATTTACATTTAAATAACTAATGTCCTTTTCACCTAATTTAAAAGTAATCTTTACTCTTTCTCAACTAATCCTCAAATTTATGAGCTAGTTTGATAATATTTGTGCAATAAAATTGAAAATTTTAGATATGGTAGGTAATCAGTTTTAGACTCCTCATCTGTGTTTCCAATCTCATTACAGATTGCAATTTTCAGTGTAGATTACATGATGACCCATCAGTGGCTTTGTTGTTTCTGAATTACCGATTCCTCGCCTACTGCCAGATAAGAACAAAGCCTATGCATCAGTCTGACAGCTTGCAAACAGAAAATGGGCTTGTAGGATTGGATTTAAATCCCAGGTGTAGGGGATAATTACCACATCAGTCATGCAGTAACTGAAAAATGGTATTTCAACAAGAAAAATTACATTCCTTTTATAGTGCCAACAGAAATCATTGTTTGAGGCTTCATACTGATTCAGTGTATCATTACATGTGCACTGTACTCATTAAATATAATGTTTGTTACAACCTAAAAAACTTATTGTTTCAGATACTTTTATGGCTGAGTTTGCTCAAATCAAGATTTGTGAAACCTTGACAACACTGAGGTCATTCAAAAGTATAATGTACATTATAAAATGAAACAACAGCAGAGCCCAAAGCATTCAAAACCTCTTCTGCTTCAGAAGAGGAAAAAAAAAGAGACTAAAGTACGAAATCATAAATCCTAGTTTGGAAAATCCTCTGGGGTTAGACCCTTTGATGCAGGCCTTTTCATTAAAATAAATAGAATGGTAATAAGAGGCTATCATTGTTTGGGTGGGCTTCTCTATGCTATACTTTTCAGTAAACAAGACACTGTTATCACAATTATTTTACAGGCCAAAATATCAAAAGCGTGTTAAACATAAGGCATAAATTAAATATTTAATGTCACACTATTCAAGCACAGACTTGCTCTATATTTTATAGCTCAATTTTATTATTAAACAGACAGTAAAGCAATAAGTAGATTTAACATTGGGTACTCCGTGGGTCCAGGAAATTAGCAACTACCAGTTTGGAGGAAGGAAAGGAAAGATACAGGCTTGTTAGAGAGCTCACAGCTCACATGGAAATACTTGCCCTTGTACTCCATATCAACACTGCATGTCTGAGTTGTGCCAGACAGACCATCAGTGCTGTAGATTTCTGAGGGATAGCTTTGGCAATACCCGGTTAAGGTCTGTAAAGGCAAATATCTTCTGCAGCGTATTTCTTTAATCTTATTAAGCTTAGGTTTTAAATGGTCTTATAAGAAACACTGCTGACTTTAAGAAGCAAACAGGAATACTTGGATTATTTAATAAAACATGCATGTATGGTTCAATCAGTGCCAGGGCACTGATTTGGGAGCTGAATGTTTCTACCTGGAGCAAGTTACATGCAAAAGAGTTAGGTCTCTCCAGGGTACTGTTGATTGTGTTCAGCACTGATATTCTCATAGATGGCCTCTACTAAGCTGTCTTCAAAACTGACTTCTACTTCAGGAAAAGTACAGAATTGCTAGAAATAACAGTTGGGCAGAGCTGGGAATCACTGACAAGTTTGTTAGAGCCAGAGAAAATTTAGGATGCTTTTTTCTAGTGGATTATCTCCTTTGGGAGATAGCTCCATATATTTTTCTCAAGTGTCTGTCTTTGTGCAAATTTGAAAAAAAAAAAAAAAAGTTCCTTTTATTGCCTGATATCTGAGCATGCTCATGATGCAATGTAATCCAGTTTTATGGGGAGGGGCAAGGGCTATGTCAGATATATGGTGGCTGAATCTTTAGAGAAGATATTAAAGACCCCTTGACATAAGTCTTTATTGGTATTTTCAGCAGGTAATAGCTCAAGAGACTGAAAGAGAAGTAAATGAAGTGTCTCAGCTTAATTTAATTAATTGTTCTGAATGTATAAAACAAGGATTTGCAAGGAAAAATGACTGCCATGTACTTCAACAGGAAGAACATGAGGTGAGCATTATTAATTTGCAGTTTATTGCTTAAATTTGCAGCTTGTTGCTTTAATTTACACTGTCTTCTGAGCAGTACTCTAACAATTACATCTAAAGAAAATTAGTTACACAGGTTGCAATAGTTTCAAAGAGTACTAAGAGAACTGGAAATAGTAGTGATGTGATCCCGGGAAGAGTAATGGATAGTAAGTTGCTGATCAGGTGGTGGCATTAATGAATTAATATCTGGCCAAGAAAAGTGAATGAAACTAGAAATTAGCATTTTGTTCTGCTCTGAAAGTGCAAACTCTTGTAACACTGTGAAGAATATAATTTAACTCCATGAATGCTATCAGTGCCTTACATGATACAGATAAATCCCGGGGTCAATATAAAGCAGATTTAGGGATTATGTGCATAGTATTATGTGCATAGTATTTTGAAGACAAGCATGTTCTATGTCTGGCTTGCTTTTCCAGTTTTCATTGAGGTTTTATACCTCAAACATCTTAGCACTTATTTTGACTTCACTTTATTCTAAATGAGATATATTTTAAAAATTTAGCATTAAAAATTAAAGTCCTGTACATAAATGTTGTATCTCTGGCATAAGAATGACTAAGATTTTAGTTTTTATTTCTTCTCAACATTAATATTTGTTTTTTCCTTTCATTCTTTTATTTGTATCCTAAGACCCAAATTATCAGTCAGTTAACTTAACGCACCAGATATAAGGACAGCAAACAGGCAAATGGGCATGCAAAACACTAATTTACACTTGCAAAACAGATAATTTCATGCACTGGGAGTAGCCTTCATCTAGTTCATGTATATGCATGGCTTCAGCACAATTTCCTTTTTACATATGTGCATATATTTCACAGGCACATTTAGTCACTGATATTTAGTCATTATGAATTATGTGCATGTTTAAACCATGCTGTGTGCATTCAGAATAGAATATAGGTTCACGATTCCTTTGCAGAAGATAGCTACGTCATACCAATTATTACTGATCTGCTAAGAAAGACAGTTTCAACAAACACCAAGCCTCAGAGAATTCCATACTACTCAATCTCCTTTCTCAGCAGCAACTCTCACTTTCCCAGAACCTGCACCTCCTTCTTGTCACATTTGACTTTCAGTATTCTGAAGGAAAATGTATGAAACAAAACCACAAGATGTGATGGGGTAACAAATAAAACATTTAAAATGTCAACTTGTCATTTTCATCCTATGACTTTGTTGATAAGAAGACCTACCGTCTATCTGTAAGTACTTGGATTCTTAAAACTTCAAGAGTAGCCTCATTTTTATTGCAAAATGAGAAATGTCAGAGAAGAGTCATATCAGATTCATTGCACTAAAAAATATCATAGGTAACTTCCCTTATATAGAACTTATAGTACTTTTATTCTGACACAGTCCACATAAGAGAGGAGGACAAGCTAAAGGTTCATCACCGCAAACAGCATTTTGAGGAAAAGGCTACATAACCTTGCTCCTACATGAACATGGAGGATGGGTGTTTTAAATCTCACACATCTCTGAATCTCAAATACTTAATACAGACAATGGATACTTTCATGCAAACATGTTATACTTCAAGGTGCATATTCTTTTCCTGACAAGAGATTAAAGACAGGATGAATAGTGGCAGTGTTTTCATATCAGTTTTATTAATATAGCTTTGCAAGCCAGCTCAAGATGGGTCACAGAATCATAGAATAGTTAGGGCTGGAAAGGACCTTAAGATCATCTAGTTCCAACCCCTCTGCCATGGGCAGGGACACCGCACACTAAACCATATCATTCGAGGCTCTGTCTAACCTGGCCTTGAACACCACCAGGGATGGAGCATTCACAGCTTCCCTGGCAACCCATTCCAGTGCCTCACCACCCTTACAGTAGAGAACTTCCTCCTTATATCCAATGAATGAAGAGCACTTCTAAATCAAAATGTAGGAGACTTGACTTCATTCTTGTATCACTGCCAGTTAAAACCTTTGACTTTTTGAGTCCCCTGACCACTGACCTTGAATTAGAAGACTCTTAAAGTCTTCTCTTGCATTAAATGGTAAAATGAAGGTGTCTTTCCTAGTACCAGAGCCCTTAGTGCAGCATCCTCCCTCCTGGCGTTTGGCTGCCCTGGCTGGAGACCACTTCAGTTACAGGGCAGCTGGCTCCTGACCTCTGGAGGCCTCTGGGAGAGCAACATCTAGCTGCTGGGAATGTACAGGCAAAGTTGACCCCTCTTTCAATAGGAGTGGCTTTGAAGATGGGGTCTCCCTGTGGGACTTTCCTGAGCTACAGTCTCATATGTGTCACAGCTATGTACCCTGTTGATCTGGACCTTGAAATTATCCCCGATAATGAACGCCCCAGCTTGAGCTTGGGTCTGCCTATGGACTTGTCCTGTAACTGTGGGGTTGTGTCTGACCCTGGTTATGCCTCCAGGACTGGTTCTAGCCTGGATCCATTGACTTAATTTCCCAGCTTGCCCTCAGGCAGATATCATCACTGTAGATTTTTGTTGACAACCTGCCTGTCTGCTCCTGGCTGGAGAAGGGGACAGGTGCTGGCTGTCAGATACCCATGGGGATCCCACATGGCTCATACCACCCAGCCCTCAGGGAGCCCCTCTACAGCTCCTGATTCCTCAAAAGTCAGCATTCATGGACTGCTAGCATTCTCAGTGCCTGCCTCAAAGGTCTGGTTATTGAAAAACAGCTAACTAGGAACTGTAATAGGAGCTGAACTCAACAAGCACAACAGCATTTGCCTTGGCTAAGAGCATTTCTTTTAAGCCAGAATTTGTGTACCATATACATAAAAAACCCCTGCTCTACGTTTTACTATACCTAAGTGCAAAGACAAGAAGAATACACTGAAATGTACATAATGATTGTGGAGGATATCAGTCTATCCACAGACTGTGAACCTATAATGTTAGAATCACACATCTATCCTTTAAATACAGGGTTATTTACAAAATACTGCAGAACATTTCTTATTTTAAAATGGGAAACTAGAAATAAGTCCTCTCCCTCTCCTCCCTTTCCCTCTTCCCTTCTATTCCCACCAAATTATATTCCATATCAGCTAACCACATATTTCAGAGTTTCCAAAAACAAAACAATTACTTCTAGGCAATTACCAAGAATGGAAGCTTTCAGCCTGAGAAATAACTGCTTCAGAACAAAATGAACAAAGCTAATTGAATAGTGAAAATAAATTATTCATCAATGTGCAGAGGAAGAAAAAGGAATATTTATTGGCATATTTTGGTTAAATAGCTTCAGATATGCAAAAAGGGAAAAAGAATATGGTTATCTATAATTATGAGATGGGGTAGGATTTTAAAAGGCATCAAATGTTTCACAAGTGGAACACTTGGTGCATAAGAAATTGACTACATAATTGCACTCAAAGAATTGCAGTCAATGGCTCAATGTCCAGGTGGAGACCAGTGACAAGTAGTGTCCTTCAGGGATCCACACTGGGACCAGTATTATTTTAGCATCTTCATCAGGGACATAGACAGTGGGATAGAGTGCACCCTCAGCAAGTTTGCTGATGACACCAAGCTATGTGGTCCAGACGACATGCTAAGGGGTAGGGATGTCATCCAGAGAGACCTTGACAGGCTTGAGAGATGGGTCCATGTGAACCTCATGAAGTTCAACAGGGCAAAGTGCAAGGTCCTGCACCTAGATCAGGGCAATGATTGTATTCAAGTAGCCTTGTGGAGAAGGACTTGGAGATATTGGTGGTTCAAAAACTGAATATGAGCCAGCAATGTGCACTAGCACCTCATAAAGCCAATTGTATCCTAGGCTGCATCAAAAGCAGCATGACCAGCAGGTCTAGAGAGGTGATTTTCCCCCTTTAGTCCCCTCTCATGAGGCCCAACCTGGAGTACTGCATTCAGCTCTGTGGTCTCCAGCATAAGAAAGACATGGACTTGTTTTCCAGAGAAGGGCTATGAAGATGATCAGAGGGCTGGAGCACCTTTCTTGTGAGGACAGGCTGAGAGACTTGCAGCTGTTCAACCTGGAGAAATCTGCAGGGACACCTTACAGCAGCCTTCCAGTACCTAAAGGGGGTCTACAGAAATGATGAAGAGGACTCTTCTTCACAGAGTATAGTGACAGGGTGAAGAGTAATGGTTTAAAGCTATAAAAGGGTAGTTTTAAATTAGGTATTAGGAAGGAATTCTTTTCTGTGAAGCTGGTGAGACACACTAACTGCCCAGAGAAGCTGTGAATGCCCCTTCCTACTAAAAAGTCATATCCAACATGATCATTACATTTTTTAAATAAAATCTCTTTATACTGAAATGTGTCCATGAAGTGTTATAAGAAAGACTCTGACAACAGTTCCTCTAATTCTCTTTTTTATAAGTCCTCTAACATCCAGAAATATTTGGATTTTAAAGAACTATGTTTTCAAGACTTCATATTTTCCCCAGCTGGAGCTATACCCAAAAGACCAATGGAAAGAAGAAGTCCTTGCTTTTAAGCAGCATGTACTCTATTCTTGCCCGCTTGCCCTTGTCTTAACTTTAACTATAACTAGAAGATATATATCACCATTAAAAAGAGTAACAGAAGTTCTTGGTGCCAATCAATACTTGATATCTTCCTGCATTGAGGGCTGTATAGCATCAAGCTATAAACGAAGCAAATAGGTATAAGTCCCAAACCCTAATCCCAAACCCTAACCTTATTTTATAGTTAGAAGACTCATCAGTAGAACAATCAAAAATATAAATCCTTGGCTTCAGCTGACAACAGCATTCTTTCTGGTATAAGCCAATGTATTTTGTACTTTATTTTGTGTAGATGGGCTTTTAACTTTATCTATGTGTTAGGATTAGTTTTGGTGTTACAGTTATAGTTTGGGAATCCAGAGCTTCAAAAGACCCATTTACCAGTTTATTCTGGATACTGTCATGCTCTCAAAGTTAGGGCAAACAGAAAATATCTTTTGAAATGGAAAGTGCTGTAAGACTAGCTTATTGCTGAAGGCTGCAAAGATTTCAGCACTGAGAAAAAGCCGGTGACAATGCAGTCAATTTTTAATTTTTTTTCATTGGTATTGGTTTCCCCTGTTTGATTAATGTTAGGGATTATTTGGAGACTAGCTTTCAGTTTTAGATCATAAAGCATCAAGGTCCTGATTTCCTTTCAGTGTCCTCAAGAGCTGAACTTATATAAAGAGGTCTCATAACATATCAGTGACCTAAGTCCTTTCTTACTAAATTAATAGTATGAAGGCTTTGTCACAGCCTGTCAGTTTTCTGTTGTTATAGCATAACCCCAAGAGTATATATTACATGTTTCTGAGATATAATAAGAAAGCATGAGGGAGTTTCTATGGATACAAGTGTATAGATCCAAGACAACCAAAACTCATGTAAATTTCCTCCAATATCCTAAAGCAAGCAAACCTAGCACAAAGCCCTAGAATCACACTTGTATTTTGTGTCAGAGAAAATAAGCTGATTTGCTCCAGGACAGATCATGAAAGTAAAATGTCTTAAATACTGTATATACTGTCAAGCGATCAAGACCTAAGGATAAACTGGAAGGTTTTGTGTTGTTTTGTTGTTTGTTTTTTTTCTGCAGTGAAGTGTCAGTTACTACTTCTTTTTTCATGTCTTTGAGATCTTTGCGATATGTCCTAAGCAATTGCCTTCACACACACTGATCTTTTCTTCCATTTAGGATGGAAGTAATATTCATTAACACCTCCTATGAAATTCTAAGTATATGCTTGGAAAATGTAATTTAAAAAAAAAAAAATTAAATGTTTCTTTAAAAATCAATTGCCTATAGAAGTTATATTACAATAATTTTTTTTATGGTTTTATTGGGAATTTTTTTTCTTGGTACCTCTACAAGCAAATTTTTTTCATTCTGTTCATTAAAGTGTATCACTCTACACAAATATTCTTATGCTTACATCAAGCTTATACTTTTCTTTTTTTTCAAACAACAGTTTTGTTCTTCTCAGTTGATACAGCTAATAATAACCCTCCACTTCAGTGAAGGAATTAATCATTGACATTCTGTGGTCTGTGTTATTTGGAAGATCAAATCAAATGGTCATGCTCATCTTTTCTGAGCTTAAAACCTCTGAATGGTTGAAAAGTGATATCAAAACCATAATGTGTCTGTTGGATAGAATACAACTAGATGCCTTGGGCATTAAAGGTGGCCTTGGAAATTCATATTTTATGATTTTATAAAACAAACTAAAAATCCTGTTGAGGCTAGGCCTTATATTTGTTGCATCTAAACACAATGTTTCCTTCTCCTTGAGATTAAATGACAATCATAAGACGCTAAGTTATGGAGGAGTGACATCTGGCTCCTCAGCAGACACCTCAGGCAACTGTGCTAATGTCTTTGGAGATGGCTGTGTATCTGTAATACAGTTAAGTTTGTTGTCTGGATTGTATTACCCACTCACTCTCTTAGACATTTTCTCCATTTTGTCCTTTAGCTCACGTTGGAATCACTGAACCACTCATAACCCTGACTTATAAGTCTTTTCTTGTATTTCCATCCGCTACTGTAACTTGGTTTTGTTGTTTGCTTTCCCCTCCCACCACCCCCCCACCCATAAGATGTAAGCATACTTTGCAAAATTTCAAATGGAAGGTTTTGTCAACCGGAAGTGTATTTTTAATGCTTGATGAAACTGAGGATTTTAGACAACAGTGCTTCTTAAGAAAAGACATGATAACTGAAAACTTAGAATTGAGAGCTATAGCTCAAACTTCATTGTAGAAAGCAACAATTCTAAAAAGGAAGAAAAAATTATTTAAATATTTCTTAACAGATAAGTATATATGGAATTATAAGGGCAAGCATAGCAGACAGTATTTTTTTAACTTACAGCTGAAACATTAATGAATATTATCAGGTCAAAATATTTGCAAGTTAAATAGGGAATTAATTGAAAATATGTTTTCTTCCCTTTTTTCACATAAAATGTGTGATTTATTAAAATGGCAATGCTAGAAGATATTTGAAATGCTGTTTTCTGAAATAAATCACTTTTTAACCCTCCTATCTTTCATTGCACCTGGCTGGCCTATGTGATGCATAAAAGCCAGAAATACTGATTGGATCCATTTATTTCCTGGAGAAGAACTGTAAGTCCCTCGGGCAGATCTCCTCAGTGTATGAGAATCATCAATATAGCATAAAAGAATACCTTAGTCATATTTGCAGCCACTAGGTCCTGAGCATTTTAACTTTTCCTTGCTGATATACAACATATGCTTCAAATGTAGTCAGCTGGTGCAAATTAATTTAACCCCTAGGCAACAATACCATCTTCTGTGCTAGCTATGAGGTATCTGACCTTCAAAAACCACCTGAACTCTGTGAAAACAGGCATAGCACAGCACCTAGTAATCAGATAGCAATACAGTGAGATACCTATAGGTGCATGTTTTTCCTTTGATCCTAGAAGCACTATGAAGTATAAACCTAGCTACCTCCTGATTCTACCTTCTAGAAATTATATGAGAGCAATGTACTTCAGCTATTTTCCTTTCTGAATATGAAAATGGCAACTCTATTCTGTCATGGCAGAGACTATGCAGTATACAATTGATAATTCAACTTTCATGTCAGCTAGGATTTACACCACCTGGGATTCCACCTTCACCAAGAAAATAGCTAGCAATGCAAGTCAAACCAGTAATTCACATCTGTGAATGAGACAACTATAAAAAGTTTAAAGTTATGACCCTTAGACAAAAGAAAGATGACATATCTCATCTGAAATGTATTAAAGTACACAGACACTACAGTTTGCAGGCTGTACTTCGGTTGTGCTCTATCAATCTTTTGCTTCCATAGCAGCTATTAAAGCCTTCAAAAATTATAGTATTTGTTGTACTATCATCTAGGTAAAACTCTCATGTATCACACATTTACCATATTTAATTGGGAATGACTGAAAAAATATGCATTTTGTGTATTTTTTTTCTTCACATGGGGCATTTAAAGTGTTTGTAAACAAATTAAATAATGATGTAAACTATATCTAGGAATTTACCAGCAAATTTGTAATTTACATGTAATTTCCTAAGGTGGAAGAAAGTCAGTACAAAATTAAAGGCCCTTAATGATGAAAATACATATGATAATTTCCAGCCCCAAAAATAACTCAGATAAAAAAACCCCAAAACTAAACAACTAAAAAGTCCCCAATCCCCAAACATCATAAAAGTGTCTCTAATTTAATTGGCTAAATTTTAAAACTTTAATTTATAGTTTTGAGAAAGTTCTGATAACTCTGGAAATTTTTTGTCGTATTTTTTCAAGTCAAAATAAGCACAACATAGATATTATTGCCAACATGAAGCATCTTTTAACCATTAATTATTCTTACCAGAAACAGTAACATTTCTTCTAAAAAATTGTCAGTCCTTGTGTCTTGCTCAACACAAACCTTCAACCCCATTAAAAAAGTCAGTGCTGCTAGTAAAGGTGTGAACAGATGTTTTGGCTCCACATTTTGAGCGTAAATGCAAGTACTCTGATGTAAATTGATCAAACTGTTGAAACAAATCATTTAAGATTTGTGCAGTGATTAATAATAGAAGCCAGTAATCAAATCTCTCTGCCATCAGCACATCTGTTACAGAGAGTTTCTAGTTTGCCCTATTATGCAAATGTGCAATAAAACAAATAAATTACTTGATTTAACAGCTGGTTGAAAAACATTATTTTTAAATTATTTTTTTTAGTGTATTGTTTTTACCATTGATATTCATTTGATGTAGACTAATTCAATTATGCTTATGTAGAGGGTCACAGAACTGAGAAGGTGTGGGGATGGAGAAGTACCAACTCTTCTCAGGTACCGCTGCAGAATTTTAAAGATATTTAGGATTCCTCAGACAAACATAGCTTCTAGAAAAACCAAGTGCACAGGAGAAAAAGGTTTCCTTGAGTTCAAGACTTTAAAGATTTCCTCATATAACTTGGCTCTTCAATATCAATAGTGTCAATTACATAAGTAAATCTGCTGCCTTGAAAAGACCAGCTTTTGATTCATCACTGCACACCAAAATGAATATGATCTCAAAAAACTGTTTCTGGACATTTCAGTTTATAAGTTCATGAATTGCAGAGAGTGAAGTATCAGCACAGAATTGCTCTCCATTTAAGGTACGCTTAGACTATATTGTGTGGTTATACATACTGCAGATTTCAGAAGCCTTTAACAGTAGGATTGGAGAATGTAAAAAATTTTCAAGCGAGCAACTTTCTCTGCTCAGGCTTGTTTATTTTTTCTGCAATACCCCAGACGTGGAAGAACTAAGATCACTTTTACTTCTGTGGAATGGAAAAAAAAAAAAACAAAGAAGTAAAAAAAAGAAGTAAAATGTGCACCTTGACAAACCTTCGTTCTGAAAATGTTTGTTCATTTTTTCATGCAACTATATGTGTTGCCCCCAAAATTCTGTATCCTAAATTATACATTTTATGAAGTAGTGCTATAAAACCAGACAAATATCAGTTTCAAACTAACATCATCTTTCAGCTCCCTGGGTTACCAAATATCCAGCTGTGCCAACAAAGTATATTGCTCTGAAAAGATGAATTTTAATACAGTAATCTCAGAGCAGATAATGTTGGTTTATAGACTTTGTTCAAAAATAACCAAACAGAAAGTTCTTAACTATTTGAATGTCTAATATCCATTATTGATAGACCACATTAATAAGCAGTGTGTATATTCAAGCCGTCCTGTAGACAGAGAGACAGAACCTACCCTTTAAGGGGAGATGACGTATAAATATGTCCACCATTCCCGGTAATTATTCAAAAAAGTGACGAAAAAGTTTTCATGTCCTTTTCTTCTATATGACAAAGAGAAAAGAGAGAGCAGTATCTGGTAAGCATATATGGAACACAGTTTTTATTACATTTTACTGGAACTAGAAATTCAGCTTGTGTCGTGTAACATATCTTTCTCTCTTGAAAAGGTGATTTTCAGTACATGTTAATAAACATTTTGATCCAAATGTCAAAGTCTAACAGGTTTCTTTTTTTCCTTTCTACTTATTTTTCTGTCTTTTTGTATGTGTAGCAGAAAAGGCAACTGATTCAAAACAGATATTTAAACGAAGGTATCACACTTAGTGTAAAGAAAAAATCTAGAAGCTTGTCAGGAATTCACTAAGAGAGACACTGAAAGGTATCTGATCTTGTTCAAATTCCTATAGATCTCCTCAGCTGATAAACCAGGTTTCAGAAATAATAGAAATGGAATTCCCTTATTCCTTGTCTGGGATGCCTTGATTTTGATAAGTCAAAAATCTCAAGTAAAGTCTTACCTGCAATATTCTTTGTACAGATCTGAATGAAAGTAGAGGGTATAAACAAGGGTTAAACATTTTCAAAGTATCACTAAGTGTGTGTTTATATTTTGTATTTTCAACATGGTGTGTAAAGCAATGATACTTCCTTTTATTAAAAGAGGTTGGCAAAGGAAAGAAATAAAATTTCTTCTTGAAAAGGGCAGAACCGATCATGGTCCCTGTAGAGCTATTTAGTGTTTAAAAGTAGGCATATAGTGCTATTTCAGAAGCCTTAATATATTCAATCATATAGGATTGTGTAGATATGGCACAGGACACAAATCAGTCATGCACCCTGCTGGAAAGTCAGCTGAATAACAGACATTAGGTCATCTAAAGTGGTATTAGATCCTCGTGTTACCTGATTTGTTTCCTAGCAATCTTATGCTTGATACATCATGGGAAACTTCAAACGACTACAAAGTTCCTTTTCTGCATTCTTTCTCATACAACCTCATTTTCCAGCTTACTGGACGGATTCCATGTTTTAGACAGTCTTCACAGTGAAAAGAAAGTTGTGAAAATACCACATAAGAACAGTTTTATATTTTTTATTTACAGCTCAATGGATTATGTTGGGGAAAAGTATGTTGTCCAGATCTCATCAATTCCATCAACTCTGTATCAATTCTGCCATAAAGTGATAAGGATTTAAGATGGGAAGGTAAGGATTTCAGAGATGTAAATGTAACCAGTTATGTTATCTTATAATTAGTCAATGAAATTTTAGAAAATCATGTGACTTTGAGAGTTTGACATCACTTTTTAACTCTCAGTTTGTAGCTTTCTGAAGGAAAAATTACTTGCAATATTTACAATTTCTTCGAATCAGTAATAGCAAGCCTTTGACATATAAGCAGTTCTTAGGATAATTTCTCAGAATCAGGATTCAGGAGTATAGATGTATTTGATCTGCTTTAACAAGGGAATTGTTATGGTTGTATTCTAGGACAAGAATTTATTGAGAAAGATACTTGGCCTGGGTGCTCTTATGTCCTAACAGTTTTGCACCTCTGCAGTGGTAAAGAGAGGACATTTATAACAGTATTGGAAGCTTTGACAGTCTGCAAGGAAATCTTGTGTGAACAAGGAGGTGAGTCTACTCAATACAAAAATCAGAGTTGGAATTTACACATTCCTGTGTAGATACAGGATTTGTACAACTCACAAATTTCTTTGATCAGTAATTAACAAATATTTAGAAACCTACGTAAGCAATCTGCAGGTAGACAGTAACCACTCGTAAACAAACACACAAGGTCTGCTAAAAATATATCCTAGTTTTGTAATTCAGTAAGTTAGCAGAAACTCTATAACAGGAAATATAGAAGGAAATCAATAATTTTGTGGTGTGGTAACAAAACAGAATGAAAAGAATGCGTACTTGTAGTGATCAAGTGCAGCAGAAAAAAAAAGTGATCCCCAAATTAATATTATAGGATAAAATGAAGCTAAATGGAAATAAATTGCTTGATCAGTGAACAGAATTATCCTGATGGTATCAGTGGAATTACAGGAAATGAGTGAATGAGCTAAAGTTACAGATACAGCAAAAATTATGTATCTAAAACATACATAGCATATACCAAGGGAGGGCACTGAGATCATAAAAATGGCCACAGAACCCCTGGTAACAGAAATTCAAAGAAATACAATAAAAATGAAATGAATGAGTACTATGAAATCTGTAGATTAGTGAGAGAGTCGAATACTGTTCAACTGCCCTCACGTAAACCATCCCCCCTCCTCCCTAGACTCAGCTGTTTGCAGATGTCAGTCAGCTGCTTTACATGCCCTCCATAAAAGCCATTAAAAACACTCATATGGACTTGATTTTTTTTTGGTGACAAAGGAGAAATATAGAGATGTTTCTCAGCTAGAAGTCTCATGAACTGATTGTCCTCTGTATATATCTAGTTCTGATTAAGTAATACTTGATTTAAACACTGTATCTGGTCTTGTTTCTTGTCTTCAGACAAGACAAAAGACAAAAACTGTATCAGACAGATTTTCTTCAACCTAGACTACTATCTTTCATTGATATTTACAAATTTACAAGAGAAGAATTAGTTACCCATGTGCTCAGAAGCTGTGGATCAAAGCCTGCAAGGTCAGTTTTACTCTATTACTTAACTGCAGATCAGTATATGAAATGTAATCAGATGTATCATACCCTTTTCCCATCAAAGAAACTATGAGGCTCATTTTTTTATTCTGTATTCTATATAAATTTAGATGACAGTTGAAATAATCTGTCACCATTTGCTATAAAACACCCTACTGCAAAACAAGC
Organism: Psittacula echo; assembly: GCF_963264785.1. Classification (NCBI taxonomy): domain Eukaryota; kingdom Metazoa; phylum Chordata; class Aves; order Psittaciformes; family Psittacidae; genus Psittacula; species Psittacula echo. The sequence goes on from NC_137739.1 coordinate 46,306,571, forward strand.
TTCTGAGATAGAGAAGCTGTGTATTGGTTTGTTGCTAAACAGCACACAGCTGCTTTATGGTGGAAAGTATATCATGTTTCCAGAACCTCACCAGCATTCAACATAATAAAGCTCTAGTGCCTGCTAGACACAGCACATAGCAAGATGAAATACCACTCTGTGGTAAAACCAACACAGTCTCTGTGAGAAAAATCAGTAATTTTTCAATGAACTGTACAAGAATACAAACTGATGGCAAAGACAGTGAAATAGACTGCCACAAAGAGGGCACCTGTGCATATGTTCTGTAACCTCACTGCAAGTAACCAAATAATCCACTTCAGGCCAAGTAATACTATGTATGCAGCTGATTTGGGCACTGCAGCCTGAACCAAAGCCTGCACTTAAGCTGAACCATATTATCACTGCTTTATCTGTGCTCTGAGATGTATATAATTTAAACAACAATTTTTTTTTTTTTCAATACTACTACTGTAGGAGAGTTTCTTTCAGAAAAAAAAAAAAAAAAAAAAAAAAAGAGGCCAGTAAGCCTGTTAGAGCAACCTAGGAACTTTTAACACAATGCAACTCTTCTTCCAAAATTCCATATAATATTGCTTCAGAAAGCCTCCTTTAAAGAAATTATTGAAAAGACAAAGCATAAAGTTAGTGCTCAGAACAAAGTACATTGCAGCACATTGTTCTGCAGAAAGCCATTGATTCCCAACTGGGGCATTTGAAACACTGTTTCAAAATGCTCATTTCCTGCATCATTATACTTGTTTGGGGAAGAACAGTGTATGCAGGGAAGCTGGACTATACTGTGTGAAAACTACCAGTGCATTACTGGATGCCTTAAAACAAGTAACACTGTTACAATGAAGTTATTTAGGAAACATCAACCATACAATTGCAAACATTAAACATGTTGCTTAGGCAATTATATGAGGAAATGAGCATTTCTGATATCGTTGAAAATTTTCTGTAGTCATGGGATTATAATGACAGCAGAAGTGTTTATCTATCAATTAAAAATGACAGGACACAATATAATATCTGGAAATGCACTATTCCAAGGGTGGATTTAAGACAACTTGGAGTACCATGGAAGTTAGTAGTATGATATACTAATGCAAAAGAAAGATTATGTCAATGGTCTAACTAGGATTGCTGAGCAGCCTATAACATTAACCAACTTTTAGAAAATATTATGCTGGTAATGAAACTATACAAGAAATAGTAGTAATAAAATGCATCTCTTCTGATATTCATGTATTTTGATGTCATCGAATCATAAAATCATAGAATAGTTAGGGTTGGAAAGGACCCTAAGAACATCTAGTTCCAACCCCCCTGCAATGGGCAGGGACAACTCACACTAAACCATGTCACTCAAGGCTATGTCCAAGCTCACCTTGAAAATGCTGTCATGCAGAGGACAAAACAATTAGGCTGATAAGGAAGAATATTGTTTGCATTCAATGATACCTTTCACATCTAGCAAAGGTACTTCATTTCTTCTTGAAGTTAAAATATTTTATGTCGCTTCCTTGAATATAGATATATATATACACATCATGGTCCTATTTTCTCAAATCTGTATATACATGTGATAAGTATTAAAACATACGACAGATTCATTTTTTTCTATTAGAAACTTTCTTTATCCAGCTGCCCTCAAAAATACTTCATACAGCCTGCCTGTATTGGACTCTCCATTAGAAAAACCAGTTACCTATTCAGATCTGGGTCAACTAACATTGAGAAATCCTGAGAATGGCTTAACTTTCTGACTTTAACACCACTAGAAGACATATGAACTGCTTTGCTGCTGTACTTAGTACATCCACAGGGGAGATATTTCAAATTCTTAAAAGTCTTTGTGTATGTGAGCAGGTCTTTATACAATTTTATTCCCTAGTTTTTTTTAAACATTGCTTGCATAATGTGAAATAGGTAGCTTTTCTTTCCACTGAATTACATTTCTTAATATATGTGCCCAATCACTTTCATTCCCTTATTTTTAGAATGCACTTATCACTTTTCACTGGATTGATTAATTTTGGGGGAGGGCTTGTCATAATAATTTCTCACCTTTGCATAATAATCTCATGGACAAAACAAACATTAAAGTCAGAGCACTTGAACTTTATTACTGTCTTTCACTATCACTAGCAGTAAGACCAATGCAGAAGTTAAAATCTTTCTTCCTTATTCCTGTTGCTATAAAAATGGAACAGCATGGTTATAGACTCCTGTATCAGAAATTCAAAGGATGAAAGAACCAGCAGGAAGTATATGACAAGCTTTGGAAGATCTGACATTGATCTTGACATTGGTACTAGGATCAGATATTTTTTCACCCCTCTTCTGTGTTCTTCAATAGAAAAGTGATGTTGGCACAGTAGACTAATGATTGCATGATTCCTTGCAAAAAGCCTGGCAAAATATCTAGCATCAGATAAACGTTTCCTGTATTAACTCTTTGAATAGAAGTATTATTTTACATACACAACCCTTTTTTTTTTTTTAAGCAACCTGATTTGTTGACTTATGCTAATGTCACAGGTAATACTACTATCCAATATGTCATAGCTAATCTAAAAATTAGATGTAAGTAAATATAAAGCCAGTAGCAACAACAACATTATCATCTCCTTTACTTTAAAACAACATCTGAATTAAAAATTAAAAATTTATGATGGACCAAGGGAATTTAGAGCATGATTTTAACGAAAAGGAGATGGAAGAACTTGTGCTTATTTTAAAACTTTGACTGAACTAGTGATAGGATTATTGTGCTGCTCTTAGTTGTCTGCCCATTAATCCAGATTTATTCCAGAAATGAAGGGCTAAATCCCAGTCAAAAAAAAAAAAAAAAAAAAAAAAAAGTAAAAAAGTAAAAAAATGTAACCTGCTAGAAATATGACAGGGTTAGGATGCAAGCACGGATTTCCAATGTCTAGTGTTTTAGTCCACACTTTGGAGTCTTTTGTTGGTTTTATGCAGAGCCTTGTAGTTCAGTACCTGCATATTAGCTCATCTCAGACAAAGCTATAGCACAAACGTTTCTTGTCATCTTAACAGAATGAATTTACATATTTAAATTCTAAAGTGTCTTCACTCAGTCATTTATGAAGCAGTATGGCTGAAAAATTAGAAGCCTCACCATTTGCTCTGAACTTACCACTTACTTGAACATTTTTGATTTTATCCCAAAAATTTAAATAAATATCAATAGTAAGAAGTGAGAAATTAGAATCAGAATAAATTGCAAGCCTATTTACCTTGTTCTATCCTCGTTTCTTAAGTGACAGCTGATGGCAGTAATTCATAAACACAAGATTTTTGGCTTGAAAGATGTAAGACATTCAGAATACTTGAAGACTTTTGAGTTCTCTATCCCTCGGTCTAAATCACCAGAACTTTACAAGTTTGCAGCTCTGTCCTTACCTGCATCACAGTTTTTCTGTCTTGTCCTGTTCATCTCACTGTCATATGTTGACAACTTCCTAAAATCTCTCATGATCCTACAGTAAATTTACAATCAAAGGCTACTTTGCTTCTCTTGTGATGTCAAAAAGTACAGCTCTTCTGATAATAATCTCCAAAATTTCAAGGATGTAAAAAAACTCTGAATAAAGTAGAAAGAAAATGAAAAACAAGCTCCCTATATGTCTATTAAAGCAATAGTTCCAAATTAATGTATTGTGACTAAAAGAAGAGAGAATTCCCAGAAGACTGTTTTAAAAGGAGGTCAGGTAGCTTGTGAGTTTCATTCAGTCTCTCTCCAAACATAATAAAGATCTTGGCATGCTTTGGAGTTCACATATGTCTCCATTATGTGAAAATAACAGGGAGTTTTGGTGGTGGTCGCAAATAGAATAGAGACGATTGTGGCTGCTTTTCGTTCAGTTTCAGGGTCATGTAGAAGTCTATGTGTATGGAAAGAAAAATCCTTTATTTTAAAATATAAAAAGGGAACCAAGTGAAAATGGCTAGGATTCTTTTCTACTTTGTGTAAATTCAAGGAAGAAAGAAACACTGATATGTAGAGGATAAAACACTCAATACTTTCTGTAGTAATTACTTAATTGTTCTCTACAATTAAGCAAATTTAGTGCACATAATACCATCTTCAAGACGCAGATAAGGAGAAATGCAGTGCAGGAACAATAAGACTACTTAATATTCTAATCTTAATCACTTATCTACTGTCCATATTTATAACATTGCTCTCAGTGGACGCATACTCTTTTCCCATGAATTATCACTCAAGGGTGTTGTATTGTAATTCACTGGAGAGTATTTGGTTGCTTTAGACTCCTACTTTAATTTGGTACTGATTAGTAAAATAAAGTCTCACAACTAAATTTATAGAAAGCATAGATATTGTTTTCATACAGTTCTCAAATTGAAGTTAAACAGACAAAGTGGCACAGTGATTTGGAGAAAAGATACATGCAACAGTATTTCATTTCCACAACAAAACTTGTAATGTTGTGTTATTCCATTGGCACATCTGTGGTTTAGGCTTTATCTATTTATTCTGAATAAGATCCTGTGAATGCAATTAAGGGTCACACATCTGGTATAAGGAGTCAGGGATAAAAGAATTAATTTCTTATTTTCCCTTCCCTGGGGGTACAAATTGGCTTGCAGGTTACTATTCATTGGAACACCCCAAAGTGCTGACAATAAACAAAGCATCTATAGCTGCTCTCCACTAGGCAGCAGAAAATCAGATACACAGAAAAACACCCATCCATAAAAAGTACAAGACATTTATGATCAGAACAAGGATTTATGGAACTTTTCAGTGATTGAGCATTGTCTAGCATTGGAGCTCAATTAAAATGAGATCTCTAGTTTATATGCTATAGATTCTGGCATTTTAATTCTACTTATACCATAAGACTTATTTTCAACTTCTTTGCACATTAAAAGTATTATAATTTAAATGAATTTTGATATTATTTCCTTATCTCTGGTTCATTTTTTCCACAATTTATTTTCAAATTTTCTAGAATGTGTTAGTGCCATCAGGTCTGACCCACTGTGAATCAAGGCTTCCTGATGTTAAAACCTATATATGAATAAAGCATGACTCAACAGTCATTATGGAGTTCAATGAGTACAGAAAAACCCATGAGGCACTTTTTTCAAGAATCCATCTGGTATGTGAGTATGGTAGACTGTGTAGATATCACTAGAGGGAGTCATGACCACACAAACCAGATTGGTGCATTTTATAAACATTCTACTGAGCTGAAATTGGCTCAGATGATTAAATTTGTGCCATATTATATAACAGTCACCTGTGGGAACTTCCCAATTTTTTTCTGAAGAAAGGGAGAGGGAGAAATGAATCTGCCACAAAGATAATTTTTTGAAACAAATATTAAGAACTTGTATTAACAGAATTTACCCATTTCATAAGTAGCCTAAACATCTTGTTGGGGAAGCTCTAGACGGGGTCCTCCAAGGATGCAGACCCCATACCATTTCTGGACAATCTGTGCATTGCTTATTTACCCTCAGCAAAAAAGTGTTTCTCATTATGTTCAGGTAGAATCGCCTGTCTTTCAGACTGTGCCCTTTGCCTCTTGTCCTATCGCTTGACACCACTGAAAAGAGTCTGGTTCTGTCTTCTCCTTCAGGTATGTTATCAACAATACCCACAAGTCTGTCTTCTCCAGGCTAAACAGTCCCAGCCTTCCTCATAGGAAGGATGCTCTAGTCCCTTAATCACCTTCCTGGCCTTTTGCTGGTATATTAACATTTCTCACGTACTGGAAAGTGCAGAACTGGACACAGGACTCCAAGTGTGGCCTCGCCAGTGTTGCTCAGGTATATAAAGTATCAGAGACAGTATAATAAAGATGCATATCCTTAATGAAACCAAAACCAGAAACCTGATTCATGGCTACAGATGGAAATACCTTGATGAAATGGGACAACATTGTCAAGAAAATCCAACTCTTTTTGCATTCTGAAGTAGACAGCATTTTTTCCTACATTCTATAAACAACTGTAACTAAAACCATAGCACCGCTTTTTGTCACTAAGATATAGTATTAATTGTACTTTAAAACTTCCAGTTTCAGTTTGTGATTAAGATGTGCTCTTACTGCTCTCTGGCTTGAGCACTTTTTCTACAGGTTATGGCTGACAACAGCCAGCCATCATCTTGCCTTTGGCCTGAAATGGCTGCTGGCTTTAATGCTGTGCTTATCTGATTATAGCTCTTAGTCACATGCAGGCTTCTATGGTGATGTCTAAAGAAGTCAAGATGATACCTGCCTCTAAAAGTGCATTAGAGGTAACTTAGGAGAGAATGACCTCAAGAGAAGCCCCAGTTAGAGCTATCATGTAGATGCAATCGATAAATTTGACCCATAGATTGAGTGGTGAATGGTATTCACTCTAAAATGAGCATTGTGTTTCTCCTGAGACTGTTTAAATAGCACAGGTTTTCTAGCAAACATTTTTGAAAGAAATAGAAATAAGTAAAGCAGTTAAATAATAAAGTTTTTAGAATGCCCTTACAATTCGCTACTCTACAGCCATCTGCCAATCTTTCTAAATTAATGAAAAGCACAGTGACTTCATCCAATTTACCCTCTCTTTACCAGTTACCATAAATCAAACAGTGAACAAATAATACCATTTGACTGATCTGACCAGTTACTTACATGATAATGCAACTCAAGACAGCCAGAGGTATCAAACAAAAAATCTACAAGCCATCCTCAAGATAAAATTTGTATTAAAAAATTTCTAAATTTCTCAAAAATTAAAGTTATTTCACAAACAGACTGTAAAGAGAGATTAAAAAGTCTTAATTAAATTAAAAGCAGAATTCACCTATTTGGGTACATAGTATTTCTTCATAGAGTGGACCTCTTCACACCACCTTTATTGAACTCCACTGGTGTCTACAAAGAAGGCGGTCCTGAGTCTTGTCTTAATAAATCTTTTTTTCTGTTGTTTTGGGGTTTTTTTCCAGTTTGTTTGTTTTTTTAATTAAGGAGTTTAAGCTATTTTTTTTTTGTCTTAGCTTCCATGTCCTGCGTGTATCTTCCCTTCCACTTATGAATGCTCTTTCTATGGCAATAAAAATCTGTGTTTCTCTTCCATTTCATCTCCATTTCTTTCCCTACTTACTTCTTCAAAGTTTAGCAGGAGAGTTTTAAAGTGCCCTTACAGAGGGCCCTGAACCAGCAGCTCTGCAGAACTGTGTTTGAATAATTCATCAAAGTCAATCTTACAGAGTGACTAATGTGCTAATTATACAGAAGAGTCATTTATAAGCTTGGGTTGGGTGCTCGATATTAAACACCATTATAAAATAATCATGTAGTATTTGGGAATTTTCTGAAAACTAATGATATAATAGACATCCATAGTGACGGATAATTTCCTCAGCACTATGGTCCTGCTTCACTGAAAAGATTTATCAGCAAACCAGCATCAAGACCCACTACTTGAAGAGGCAAAAAACTATTATGAATCTGTTTTAGAAATAGGCTATCTATGCATACTGCAAGGATTTTTAAAAATAACTCATCAAATTGAAAGTTTCCCATAGTGACAATGTGCCCCTTAATTTATTGTCAAGTCTCAACCTTATGTTGCATGTGGACTTCTTTTAGGAGATCTTGTTAAAACTGCCTATGAATGTTCTCTGTGAAACATTGTCGTGGTTTAAGCCCAGGCCGTAAATCAGAACCACGCAGTCCACTTCCCCCCCCACCTTTCTTCCCTCCGCTTCTGGAGGGACGGGGAGGAGAATCAAAAGAATGCAGCTCCCACGGGTTGAGATAAGAACAGTTTAATAACTAAGGTATAACACAAATCACTACTGCTACCACTAATAGTAATAATGATAAAGGAAATAACAAGGAAGAGAATACAACCGCTCACCAACCGGTACCTCACCCCCACCCTGCCATGATCCACCCCTTCCGGGAACTCTCAGTTCTACCCCCTGGGCATGACGTGCTGTGGTATGGAATACCTCTTTGGCTAGTTTGGGTCAGGTGTCCTGTCCCTGCCTCCTCCCGGCTTCTCCTCCTCCCTGGCAGAGCATGAGACTCTCAAAGTCCTTGGTCAGTCTAAACATCGCTGTTATCAGCCCTGTTCCCAGGCGGAAAGTCAAAAACACAGCACTGCACCAGTAGAAAAAATGACTGCTACTGCTGAACCCAGGACAGTATCCACCCCTTATTCCATACCATTCACGTCATGCTCAGATCCCACATTTTCAATATACCCTCACTCTCATCTCAGTGCACTCTTATCGTCATGCACAGACCAATCCCTATAAAGCGCTGCGTCCATTCGGTCCATGATGTTGGGCTCCATCTCTTGTAACAGTCTTTCAGAGTAGGAGAGGCCCATTGCAAAGTCCACCCCTCGATCATGAGTCCATCTCTATGTTGCATCTCTGCCCTGATGGCCTGAAGTGCCATGGGCCCATCAGGCTCAAAATAATTCACCTTCCCCTGCAGCAGTCTCTGCAACTTGTCATTAGGGACTCCACACAGCTGCCTTCCATCTCCGACGCTTCCAAAGCACTGGAGGGGCCCAGTGGATTAGATACTCGCCCGTACTGTCCCACACACCGTGACACTCAAGACTGTCCAGCCCTGGGGAAAACCTCTCGGTCCCCCTGTATTGTCTAAACCCAGACAAGACCCAAACCTGACTCTGCTTAACTCTCGGGATCAGACAAAATGGTTGTGGGTAGAACACACTCTGTGTGTGTGCCAACATGGTGATCCCCATCACAATCAGCAGGCAGGTCCCAAGGGTACCCAAAGGCCATTCAAAACTGTCAAAACTCTCAAATGCTGCTGCTATACTTGTCACTGAGGCTGGTGTAGCTGCTGTGCTTGAAGGCTCTCTCAACACCAGCTTTGCTTTTTCTGAGTCCAGATCTTCCTCCTCTGCCTTGCTGGAAAGCGCTGCGTGGTCTCCTGCGTCCTCCTGGGGCTCGGGCTCACGGGGCTCGGCGGGCGGCTGCTGGGGGATGCTCTCGGCTGCCGCGGGGCTGGGCTCGGCTGTGGGGCTCGGCTCCTCCGCCGCCTCCTCCCGCTGCTCGGCAGCCGCCTCCTTCCCGGCCTCCGGCCCCGCTCCCGCCGCCGCTTGGTCCCCGGGGCCGCTCTCCCGGGCCGCTTCGGCCGCCGCCGGCTCCCGGGGCCGCTCCCCCTCGGCTCCCCGCAGCCTCACAAAGACGGAGGCGAAGACGAGGGCCAGGACGGTGAAGAGCAGCGGGACGGCCAGGTACAAGTCCACAGCCACGTTCATCCCGCCCTGCTGCCGGAGCCCCCCCGTATTACAAGCCATTACCATAAAGTACAGTGAAACAAGAACCTTAGCCCAAGGCCCACACTTGATAAACACTAACACAGCAAATACCGGCTCTAAGTAAGCTACAGCATACTGAAACTGTGACATCAAGAGAAACAACTTTGAGAGCCAATAAATCAGCATTGTGCCTCAGTCAGTTCTGCCATTATCTCAACCCTTCGAGCCCCACGTTGGGCGCCAAAAAGAACTGTCGTGGTTTAAGCCCAGGCCGTAAATCAGAACCACGCAGTCCACTTCCCCCCCCACCTTTCTTCCCTCCGCTTCTGGAGGGACGGGGAGGAGAATCAAAAGAATGCAGCTCCCACGGGTTGAGATAAGAACAGTTTAATAACTAAGGTATAACACAAATCACTACTGCTACCACTAATAGTAATAATGATAAAGGAAATAACAAGGAAGAGAATACAACCGCTCACCAACCGGTACCTCACCCCCACCCTGCCATGATCCACCCCTTCCGGGAACTCTCAGTTCTACCCCCTGGGCATGACGTGCTGTGGTATGGAATACCTCTTTGGCTAGTTTGGGTCAGGTGTCCTGTCCCTGCCTCCTCCTGGCTTCTCCTCCTCCCTGGCAGAGCATGAGACTCTCAAAGTCCTTGGTCAGTCTAAACATCGCTGTTATCAGCCCTGTTCCCAGGCGGAAAGTCAAAAACACAGCACTGCACCAGTAGAAAAAATGACTGCTACTGCTGAACCCAGGACAAACATGAAATTTGACCATATGTGTTTGAACTTAATACTTCAGCTTGAATTATACATTTCAGTTATGTTTTAAAGTGAGGAAATGGGAAGCTTGTGATTTATAACAGAAAGTGGAACTTAGTGAAAAATAGCTAATGGTATTTGTTACTGGTGTAGATGAGATTTTTCTTTCAGCAACATAAGAGGCAACAATTGGAAACAAGAATGAACAAAAGCCTATCCCAGTAGTACAACAGCCAGGAAGGCTACAGATTCAGAGACAAAATCCACAACACTTTATAGACAAACAAAATATGGTGCCATCCAAAGTATGTATGCCATTTTATTAAGAATATTTTTGCAGATGAGACAGTATGTCAAACTTCATAGGCAATGGAAAAAAACTGTTTTCTTGTTTCATTTTAAAATCTGTGGTTAGGTAAACCCATTAGCTCTAATTTTCTAGACTAAGCCACAGTTTCTTCAGTTATTAAACAGTACATATTAATAATATACTTTCACACACTTTTGACAAAGTAACTAGCTCATACTGGCCAGTATTTTGGTCAGCTTAGATGCTGCAGCATCCCATTACCGTTTCTTCCTTGTTTTCTCTTTTTGCCCAAAACAACAGAAATATTCCAGAAGAACAGACCCAGAAGTACTTCTGGGTACCAAGCAATACATGGACAGTCCCAGACATGCAAGGAGTGCCCAATGCATTCATGATGTGGAAGCAGACTGCTGGACACAGAAACAAACATACTTGTTTTGCACGTTTCCTTTGGGATTAGATCATGTAAAAGGGAACTAATGGAACACTTTGTGTTAAATTTTTACCATTTCATGTTACTTTCCACTTATGACGAATATTTTTTCATGTTTAATATAACAGTCCTTTATTTTGCTCACCATCTTCTTCCACAGGTCAATGCTTGTTCAAGTATATGAACATATCTGTAACTAGCCTGCTGTTTGAGCAATGACCTTGTATTCTGATGCCTTCAGGCTGCAGCCCCACTCCCAGCAGGAGATCTTCTGTCAGACTGGATGCTCCAAAACCCTCATAAGCCTTTTCATATCTTGCTGCTGACATTATTTTGAGTTCTGCTGTCATTACAGCATCTTTCTTAGTCATGGCTTAAAACTTGAAATAACTAATCTAGAATGCCTTCTTTTCAATATAACTCTCTGGCATATAATGTCTCATTTTTCTTACTCTTGACGGGTTTAGAGATATGAAGGGTCATGTGAATTGCCAATGGGCTTAAGTAGAAAATAAATGCCAGCAGGAAGAACAGCATAAGTTTCTCTTGGGCATATGTGGACAAAAAATAAAGTGCATGTTCATAAGAAACTGTTTCAAGGGACTAGGGAGTGAGCTGGTTATGTATGATGCTCTTATATTTGGTAGCATAGGGCTAACTGATAAAACTAAGTGCAGTGAAGATAGACCTAAATCTATGAAAAGTAAATCTAATAGAGAAAGTTAAAAAAAAGCTTCAACAGTAAAACTTAGGGCAAGGATGATTTTTCATTGATATGATTTTCACCTAGTATTTCTAAAGGATTCTCTTGCAAGGAACCAAGAAGGTGGCTATTATAAACAAATGTTCATTAAAAATCTCAATCTCTTTTAATTGACTTGGAGAAGGGAAAAGGCTAGTAAGCAATAAACAATAAATTAAAATCCCACAGAATTGGGTAAAAGGTGCTTCATGTAATACATTTGCCCAACAAAGAAAGCTAAAAGTCAGCTAGATTAATAATCCAGTGTAAGAATGTGTATGAAGGGGACATAGCAATGGGTAACTGGGATATTCTGAGTGTAAAAGAGCAGTATGTATATCTTAATTACAGAAGTACAGAAAAAAGTGTCCTTATGTCAGTAAGAATGGATTTTTAACTTTGCTCACTTGTGAAGAAAGAGAACTATATGTTTGCTACGGGAAAAAGAATCCCATGTGCTGCAAAACTTATTGGGCAAGTATCCATTCTGAAATGTTAACAAGCGAAGTTGAATCTTGTCTTTGGAAGAATTTGTAGAGTTCTTATAATTTAAACTCATGTGTTTCAACTCAAAAAACTATGTTTAGTCTGTTTTGAGTACTGGTAGCAACTTAAAGACTGAATATCTTTGATTAGGCATGGATTAGTTTGCTGGGTTGGTTTACCCACTGTGTCTATTAGATTCCTGTTTTACATGAATCCTTCTTTGCCAGTGAATTCTAAATGTTTATTTTGCTAATGCAGTGAAGTCATCCTTTAAAAGTGGGCATTTGAATAAATGATCATGCAGTGCCTCCTAGAACATCAGACATGGAATGTATTTAAAAAGTAAATTACTTTTTTCAGTGTCTGGTTTAACTAAATATTTGATTATGCAGGTAACTATATTTGAATATACCACTGACATTGGCTCAAGCATTCTCATATATGGCTGAGTAAATGAGATAAATTTAGTTTCCTGCAAAATTAACAGGCTGTTTCTGGAATAATTCTTTATATTCTGACTTCATGATCCATAAAGGCTTTTCAATATGAGTACATATATAAACATAGAGTCAGATGGTTCAATAGGCCAGATGGTTGCACTGCCATTCAGGGGGACCTCAACAGACTAGAGAAAGAGGCAGACAGGAACCTCATGAAGCTCAACAAAGGGAAACGGAAAGTTCTGCCTCTTGGAAAGAACCACCTCACGGACCTCCACACAGCGGGTGCCATTTGGCTGGAAAGCAGCTTTTCAGAAAAGAACCTTGGAGTTCAGGTGGACAGCAAGCCAACCATGAGCCAGCAATGCACCCTAACAGCTAAAAAGGAGAACCGCATCCTGGCTGTGCTAGGAAGAATGCTGCCAGCAGACCAAAACACATGAACCTTCCCTTCTCCTCAGCGCTGGTGAGGCCACACCCGGAATCTCAAGACCATCCTAACAACCAGACCTCTACACTGAAAGCACGCAGCAGAAGCACAGAACAGCTAAGGCTCAAAGAGAGCTCTAGAGATCATCTATTCCAACCCCACTGCTCAAAGCAGAGTCAGCTAGAGTAGCTTTCTCAGAAGATTAGTTGTCTGTATGAATTCATTCAATATTTCAAACTAGCTGCTACAGTCCATAATAGAAAGACTTTACAAGGAAAAGGTTTCTTACAGAATTTCCCTCTAACTGACCCAACATAACCATTTTTATTATTGCATTTAAAAGGCTCAAGCTAGTTGATACACTTTTTTTCCATCCAGGAGAGCTTTGAAAAAGTTTATCTTGAGAAAAGATAGACAGAAAATTATTTACAATTTTATATAGACTGGGATTCTATATGAAATTATAAACACAAACATGTATACACATGCAAACATATACTCAGAACTTTCGTAATTATATTATAAATTTTAAAAATTTAAAGCATTAAACCATAAAAACATAAAAGAATTTTTTCTCCATTCATGATCACAGGAAAATATGGAAAATGAATCTAATTTCTTACATACTTCCAGATAGTACTGATAAAAAGAACCTAGAATGGGCGACAAACCTTTAGTGAGAAGGTTTTAGCAACTAAAGAGATTCCTGTTTTCCACTCTTGATTAACTGATTAAAAAAACCCCCAAAACCTCACAGAAGTTTATTCTGAAATATATGGAAGTCTTAAAAATGCAAGATAATTTGACAGCCCTGGAAAATTTTAATTCTGCAATATCAACTTCTTAAAAGCAGTGAGTTTCAAATGTATTTTTACTTAATTCACTAGTATGCAACTTAGTTAAAATGTCACAATTATTTGGAAGAATACTTTTTCATCTCGAGTCTGGCTGCACATGAGATTGATTACCCCAGAAGACTTCTATACCTTTGTTTTTGTTTAAAGTAGAGCTGCACGGGTAGTAAAAGTAGCAATGCTACCGTTTTCCTTTGTCTTCGAGTGATGTTTATTTGTTGCAACAGACTATCTTGGAGCAGCCGTCTCTTATACAGTGGCCACCATCTGTGAAATGCGTCTAGAGAATGGCCCCAGCTAATGTATTGGGTGACAGCTTCTTGCCCTCAGCTGAAGAACCAGCCCACTTTTATATTGATTCTACACCAGGGATGATTTCCAGAAGAATCTAAAATTTTCTATATGAGATATGTTTCTGAGAATTCAAAGGGATTTGCAAAGAGAGGGAAGATCTTCACAGGGTAGTTCTGTAGTTTTTTGCTTTCAGGCTTCTTGCATGTGAACATTTTATGCAATGAAAGGATCTCAACACATTTCACTGAGACAATGCGTCTTGGAAAGTAATGCATTCATCTATTCCTACAGTGAAGATGAGTGGGAAGAAAGCTCCATGTCAGTGAAGAATCTGAAGATGAGTGGTAAATCCTGAGGAAAGGTTTAAAACAAAAGGAGATTATGTACTTAGTGAATATACTTCTGCCTTTTGGCTATCTCTGCTCAATATTACAGCCAATTTTCTCGAATGAATGTGCTATTTTATATGGGGTCCTGGGTCAAGCTTAGGGTGGGGGAAGCCATGGGAGGGTGGGCTGGGACAGTCAGGGCTGTGAATACTTTCAGGCCCCTGACATTATCTGATATGTTTTAAATCAGAAAATCTTCCTCACAAAGAAAGAACTGACAACAAATAATATGAATTAGTTGAAGAATGGATGAAGTGAACTCAAATGGAACATAATTATTTCCATATGTTTTTTCCTTATGTAAACTATTTCCATTTGGAGGAATTCCCACATTAGTGAAATTTTTAATTCGTACTGTAAATAGAGTCTGGAGAAGTCTTTTTAGATCTTGCTCAATGATTTGTTTTGTTTCTGGAGAAAATCAGATAAAATTCTATAATTTAGCTAAGAAGAGGATTACAGAAGCTAAAAAAAAAAATATAATCACAGTTGTGGCTGGGGAACTCAAAGTTGAAAATATTTTTTTTAACATGAATGTTTCCCATCACTATTATTTGAGTGCTTTTCATCTGACTTCCATAAGGTAAATATGTCTTCTCTTAATTCCAGGAGTTACAACACATTACAGCCAACTGAAGTGCTCTCGAAGTTTACAGTTGAAAATTATTTGCTCTTACAAAAAAGAATCATGACTTTGAGGTTATAGAGAGAAGCTGCTTACACTAAACCAAGGATTCTTTCAACATTTCATATCTTCGTAGAGAAATACTTTAAGCGTCCTACCTTCTTCATTTGGGTTATTTTCATGCATGAGTGCTTTTTCTGAATTGTCAGCAGTTAACTGCAGAGTGCCTATGACTTGCATGAAGCAAAAGGTGAGAACATCAGATATTCTTCCATGAGAAAAGATTATTCATTTGTCTAATTCATTTTATGAGTTACTCTTTCCCACCTACTTTACTTTTACTTACAGTTAAAAATTTGGATTTTTCTGAAGAAATCTAATGCAAGAGAAAATTTCACTACAGATCTTTGTATTTTCTTAAAAAAAAAGAAATTAAATCATATCTCTTATGAAATCATGAAAGAAAAATATTACTTGACATCCCATTTTTAACTGAAGCCTGCTTGTGACTATGATCGGGATCCAATAAAGGCTGTTGGATAAAAACACCAGCTTTCATTACTTGTCAATTTATGCTTTACGTCAGATGTATTACCTTGCTTGTGTAATTGCAAATAGACAGTTTTCCTGTTACAAACTCATACTATATTTATTTCCTACTCTTATTGTATTTGTTTTTAACTGCTTGGCAGTGTACAAAGCTGGCATATGTCTCACCAGATTATAAATTCTACAAAGCTGTTAGCAGTTTTGTGAAGTATCATAATGTCCTCTTGACTGATCTTTTATTACCAAAGGCCTCAGTCAGTCACTGAAGACTGAAACTGGCAGACTATTTAGTGTGCCCTAAGTGTAACTTTGAGACAGCAGGAGCTAGAGCTTTCTGTAATTATACTCCCTGGTTGTAGAATCTGCTCCCTATTGAGACTGGAAGAGCAGCATCTGTTGTGACATTTAGGTTGAAATTAAAGAGGTGCACAAGTTTGTTGATCCATTTAACTGTGGGGAATCATCATAATTATTATTTTGATTTGTTTTTGTAGGAAAAAAAAAAAACATAAAAATGAAGCTGTGGAAAAGACTTCTTGTTGTTATGTTAAGAAACTGTTTTAAATTGTTATTTATTATTTGTCCACAAATACAAAGAAAAGAAAAGCTAATCAACATGATGAACACAAAATAAAACACACAGTCTGGATTTTAAGCAAATGGTTATTACAAACCTTATTAGCTCATTCATATATTTTCCCCACCCCCATCCTATTTGCATAGTATTTTTCTGTACTTTACACATGGAGAGGCTGGTATTTACTCTAAGAAATCTAAACTATGAAGCCATATTTATTATTAGTTATGTTAGTTATGAATTTTCACTTCATTTAATTAGAAGGTGATTTTTTTTTTATTTCTGCATTGGCTGGGTCACTTGGCTAGTGTGCCACCAATTCATAATATTACCTAATTTTTCAAATATTCTTGGATTTAAATATCCTTTTTTACAGCTGCTACACATTCTATCAGCAAATAATTTTTTTCTGCAGTATTTATTTTATATTAGATCAAAATAT
Source organism: Psittacula echo (assembly GCF_963264785.1). NCBI lineage: Eukaryota > Metazoa > Chordata > Aves > Psittaciformes > Psittacidae > Psittacula > Psittacula echo. The sequence goes on from NC_137739.1 coordinate 46,323,203, forward strand.
TCTCTTAGAAGATTTTTTTCCCATTAAGACAGACTGTATTTAACACTGGAATTCTTATTCCATCTCTATAGAGGTGTCCATACAAAATGGGATAAATCTCAGATATCGTCTTCAAATTTTTTTTTTCCTCACAACACAGTTTTTAATATAAACAGCTTCTAATATAAAAATTATATTTTTCATATGTTATCATAATGAAACACTATAAACACATTAGAATTTTGTAATCCTAATGTAAAGCTCAAAACCAGAGGGCCAGAGCTGTCAACACTTCATAATCCACAAGACAAGAAAATATAGATTTTCTAGAACAAGTGTTAAGTACATTCTAATTTAAAATTTGCTATGGATAATTTTCAAGTGGTTTTGTCAACATTTTCCCTTTAACTCCAGTCAGTGTACTTTTTAAAGGAAATAATTTAGAATATACAACCTGTACCTATATTTCAGAATATTAAATTAAAGGAAGAAAGAATATAGGTACATCAGAAAAAATATAGGTACATATTTCAGAATATAGGTACATAATTTGGGGTTCTCTGACAAGTTTCCCTTCAAGTTTCTAGAAAGCTGAAGCTCCCAAAAATCTTTCATATAAGAGAAACTAGCCATATTGAAAACATCCACTCTTTCTGACAGTAATATCAATCATCACTTATGAAGATGTCAGTCTGAAATACCTGCTGGGCAAATAGTCACAAGTCTGCAGAGTAGCATATACTTCAATAACAGCCACAAAGCTATATTTTCCAATGGTATACATAGGCAGATTTATCAAAATATATTTATTTATTAATTTTAAGTAAACAAATGCTCTTCTATATGCTACATCAATAAATTTTTTTGATGGCTCATGATCCTGACCCCCAGACAGAAAATGAATGAGGGTTCTCAGTATGCACAGCAGTCTCGCTTACAAAGCAGCAGAATTAATGTGCTTGCTTTTGGAAGAACTCAGAGATAGAAAACTGCGAAAGAGCTGTATGGAGTAACAGTAATTAAAATGAAACAAAATGTCCTGAATTTGCTGGAGAGCCATAGCCCAAAGTTCAGAGGTCTAGGATGAAGTTGGGATCTAGGAGTTCTGAAACATTTTCCTATTTAATAAGATTACATTGTATTTAATGCTTTTGTATTCATTACATACTGATGCAACTGAACAGCAGGATGCTACATTGAGAAACAATTAAAACAAAGCCTTTACTCTGACTTTTACCTTGAGTTTTCACTGCAACTTTGAGTATTCACTGTTGTACTTCTGTTCCCTACATCAATAAAACAAATGTATGTGAAATATGCAATGGGAGGAATTCAACCTGTAGAAGACAAATGAAGAATCAAAGCGACTAAAACATCTATAGCAAATGCAAAAAAGAGGGAGGTGACTATGATTCTGCATTACTTCTATGGGAAAGTCATACTGGCTCAGGACAAGGGTCTTTGTCGATGGCCACAAGCAACAAAAAGGGAAGACAAAGAACAAGGCAAACAAATTATAACTCCCTCTGGTACTGGCCTGTCATATAATTACATTCTGCTTTGAGGATTTCCTGAGTGTCATGTGGCTTCTTTAACCTCTTTGAACATCTTTCAAAGTATTTTCCTTTATGTAGTCTCCTTTCCAGGCTGCAGAACATGTTTTCTCAACTGTTTGTTGAAATCAACATAAGATCTTTCATGCTTTTGAACACTCCTGTGTTTCTCTGAATATTTCTCAGTTCTATTGAACACTTTCTGGATATAAGATCAGACCTGTACATAGCATTCAAAGTATGGGAAGAACACAGATTTATGCAGTGGTTTCACTATTTTCTTTCCCTCTATTTCCTCATATTTTTAAACATTTGAGTGGGGTTTTGGTGCACTACCAAGTACCGAGACTATATTATCATGGAAATACGTGTTGTAATCCCAAAGTCTTGTTTATATCTTTGAGTGATCAACTCAGGTCCCTCTACTTTACAGATGAATTGGCTCTCTTGTGTATCACTTCACACTTCTCTACAGTGAAATTTGTTTGCTGTTTTATTGCTAGGACACAGGCTTGGAAAGCTTTTCTTCATTCCCTGCAAGTGGCTCACATCTTTACCACTTTGATAAACTTATGTCATTCCCCAGAGCTTTCTTTAAAGTTAACATTCAGACTTTAGCTGTCTTGGCTGTCTGACAAAGGACTGACATAGGCAAAGAGTGCTCTCACAAGCTATCATAGACAAACCTTTGCCTCTCACAAGCTGATTTTACTCCAATACATTGTTCATTCAGACTTAGTGTAAGGAAAGAAATGACAGGCATTCTAATGGAGTAGCAGCTGTAAGAATGCACCTCTAAATTAATCAAAAAGTTCCCTGCAAAGATGGATGCCTTCAATATGTAGTCAGATTATCTCAAAATAAACACAGAGCTTTGTAAACCTTGAGATATGACAACTGAGAGAGAGAGACCTCTTTTTCTTCAGATAAGAAGGGAAAAGTGATGTCCGTTTGAGGAGTGTCTGTCTATTAGTCTGTGACCTTTAAATCTGACAGGTTAGGAGGACTGACATCCGTGTAAGAAATTGGGCTTTTATCACTCAGTTTAAACATGTAATTTTTCCTAAAAACTAAGAAGGTGAAAAAATCAATTAATAAGAAGTAAGGCAGATAAGATGCTTGCTAAAACTTGACTTGGAAGTTTAACTTGTGGAGATTTAACTCATGATTTCTTCTATGTCAGTACTCCTGGATTTACAGCCTACATAATTTTCTTTCCTAATTTCAAGCATAGTTAACACTAAGAAAACAAAACAATGCAAAGTACTACATTTAAAGCACTTGATTCTCCCTGGTTTTGCAGTAAAATCATATGAAGTGAGAAATACTGTAGTACAGCTTGTACAAATGAACACAGTTTGAAATGAAAGATTTGTAATCTGTAAAGAATTTTTGGATTAAAAGTAATGCAGTCTAATCAATGCAACCAGGAAAGCTATTGGGCTCCAAATAAACACATCTATTAGATTGCAAATACTTTTAAAAACAACAGAAGGAATTGGAATTTTATTTTAAGGTTAGATTATAAAGATTCAAGTTAGTGGTAAGAGAAGACACAGGTGTAATCCCAGACTCTGCACGTTTCTTAAAATGGAATTATGCTGTAGCAAGCAAACTGCCTTAGAAAATATTAATAAGTACCAGTATCTCTGTGAAAATAGCAAAGAGCAGAAGCTGTGATGCATTATGGAATAAAATATGTAAACACTGAGAAGACAGTTTCTACTGGTTTTTGTTTTGATGGAAAGAAAGGGTTTTATTTGTTTTGCTTGCTGCTGTTTATACTTTTTGATGTGGAAAAGACTATCTTCCTACAAAATATATAACATAGAATCACAGAGTCATAGAATAGGTAGGGTTGGAAGGGACATAAAGATCATCTAGTTCCAATCCCCCTGACATGGGAAGGGAAACCTCACACTAAACCATATCACCACAGGCTCCATCCAACCTGGCCTCAAACACTGCCAGGGATGGAGCATTCACAACTCCTTTGGTCAACCTATTCCAGTGCCTCACCACCCTCACAGTAGAACCATAGAATCATAGAATAGTTAGGGTTGGAAAGGATCTTAAGATCATCTAGTTCCAACCCCCCTGCCATGGGCAGGGACACCCCACACTAAACCATGCCACCCAAGGCTCTGTCCAACCTGGCCTTGAACACCACCAGGGATGGAGCATTCACAACCTCCCTGGGCAACCCATTCCAGTGCCTCACCACCCTCACAGTAAGGAACCTCCTCCTTATATCTGACCTAAACTTCCCCTGTCTATGTCTGAACCCATTACCCCCTATCCTATCACTACAGTCCCTAATGAAGAGTCCCTCTCCAGCATCCTTGTAGGCCCCCTTCAGATACTGGAAGACTGCTATGAGGTCTCCACCCAGCCTTCTCTTCTCCAGGCTGAACAGCCCCAACTTTCTCAGCCTGTCTTCATACAGGAGGTGCTCCAGTCCCCTGATCATCCTTGTGGCCCTCCTCTGGACTTGTTCCAACAGTTCCATGTCCTTTTTATGTTGGGGACACCAGAACAGTACACAATACTCCAAGTGAGGTTTCATGAGAGCAGAGGGGCAGGATCACCTTCCTCGACCTGCTGGTCACACACCTTTTGGTGCAGCCCAGGATACAGTTGTCTTTCTGGGTTGTGAGTGAACACTGGAGCTGGCTCATGTTCAGTTTCTCATCGACCAACACCCCCAAGTCCTTTTCCGGAGGGCTGCTCTGAATCTTTTCTCCCCTCAACCTGTAGGCATTCCTGGGATTGCCCCAACCCAGTTGTAGGACCCTACACTTGGCTTGGTTGAACCTCATAAGGTTGGCATTGGCCCACCTCACAAGTGTGTCATCCATCTGGATGGAATCCCTTCCCTCCAACATATCAACTGAACCACCTTGGTGTCGTCCGTTGAGGATGCACTCAATCCCACTGTCCATGTCGCTGACAAAGATCTTGAAGAAGACGGTCCTCTGAGTGGTCCATCCATCAAATTGATGTCTCTCCAATTTAGAGACAAGGATGTCGTGCAGGACAGTGTTGAGCGGTTTGAACAAGTCCAGGTAGAAGACATCAGCTACTTTGCCTCTATCCATCAGCTCCGTATCCCCATCATAGAAGGCCACCAAATTGATCAGGCAGGATTTTCCCTTAGTGAAACCATGCTGGCTGTCATCAATCACCTCATTGTTTTTCATGTGCCTTAGTACGCTTTCCAGGAGAATCTGCATCTATAAACCCATAATAGCATCAACTGTGAGACATTACAATATAATTTAGTATTGCCAGTGAGTTTACTACAAACTCTGCCAGTATACAAATTGGGCAGTTAATATTTGTTTTGGTTTCGTTTGTTTGTTTGTTTGTTTTGTTTTGTTTTGTTTGGTTTTGTTTTGTTTTTCTTTTTCTTTTTAATTTTGCTCTTTTACTTTCCTCCTAAAATAAAGTTCTCTGCCTACTTTTAAAAAAGGATATGTAACTTGCAAGCTCCCCCACAAGCAGTTAGGGAATGAAGCAGAACTGGCTAAACAGGAAGCTATTATGCCCACATTTTCCATGTGATGAAAGGTCAGGAGTGTTTTTACAGAAGATAGTTCACCATGAGACTTACAGTAGATGTCATAATTTCCTGTTGACTCTTTGTAGAGAAGTTGTTGTTGCTTTTGTAGTTTAGTTACAATTCTCAGAAGTTCATCAGTGGTACTCCTATATGTTTCCTATATCACAGCTGTTAAAAACACCGCATGTCTGGTGTCAGCAGTCACTGCAGGGAAAACAGCTTTGAGCAGTACAAAAAGCTATCATTCAAGTCTGCTTTAGTATTTTGATTATCTTCTAAACTTCTGAAATTGAAGATATCTGCAACTTCTTGATAGTTTCATTCAGAAATCCAGATGTCTGCCACTTTTTTGCACCATTCTACATGCCTCTTATTTCTAACTGGTGCAAGACTGTGACTATATCAAAAGAACCTCCAAATTAAAGACTGAGAATGACAATGGTAACATAGAAGCTTGCCCTGACTCTCTGTTCAGTACCAACTGAAGCTGAGAAAGCAAAAAAGGCAGAATTTTTTCCTGAGAAATCAAGATTCATATTGAGCGGTCATTGGAAGTATTAGGCAGAGATTGCTGAGAGAGTGAAAACTTAGAGGGAAATCTTAGATTCAGGGTAGAGGAAAGCAAGAATGATGTAAGCAGGCCATGATTATCAGGCATGATACCAGCTAATGTAGACAGATGTAGGAAGTAATGACAAACTGGAGTCCAAAAGGTGCAAGTATCTTCTTACAGAAAGATCATGTAAACTTTTTTCTCCAGTACTAGGTACAAAATTGAGCTGCTCCTTGGGGGAGAGGTAAAGTAATGGACATGAATTTCTTGAATGGGTTTCAGTGTGTTTCCTTTCAGAATCATTTGAGAAATCCAAGTTTTTTAGTCCATAAAGAGTTGCCTGTTTTTTTCTGAAGCTTTTGATATGAGCAAGTTTGTAAAATGAGAAGAAATTAAGAAGCTTCATAGTCTTTCTGAAAGAGCTACATGAAAGACTGAAGAACTATGAGGAAACAGATGAAAGAAAAAGGGTCTTGCTGACCTGTTTCAGTCTTGCAAAGACTTTTGTTGTGAAAATGAATAATTGTACACTTAAGCATTTGAGAATTGAATCATTTCAGGTAAGACGTAGGCATTTAAAGTGTCTTCAGTTCTGTAAAAGGTGAATTAGATATTGACATTTGAGAAGCCAAGTGAATTGAGATTAAATGCAGTTCAGATTAAATGCAATTCGCTATATTGAGAAAAGTGGTTGTCCTAACTGCAAATGACTACTTCTAGTCAAATGGCTAGCAAATTATGTTAGTTAAAGTGTAGGACTGGAATACATATTGTAAAATATCAAAAATCCTTGTAGTGTTTCACAATAGTGTATACATTCAGCTTGTTCACATCCCCACATGAGAACATCTCTGAGTACAATGTTTAATTAAAATAATATTACTCAATTATACTAGATTTGGTTTGTCAAGCAGTCTATAAAATTAAGACATAAGTAAGGAGTTATACCACTGTAGTCTCTAAATAGCTTCAGAATAAAATAACCTATAGTAACATTGTTTTCAATGTCATAATGTATATAAAAAAAAAAAAATAATGACTTGATCTTGTAATTCTTTATAGAATCTGGGAATAATAAGACTAAAGTAGAAAATAAATCAAATTAAATATTCAAGTACCTGTGTCTTTTAATCCTTAACTTCAATTCAGGAATATCAGCGTACTGTTAGGCTCAAAAGGAAAAAATAAAAAAGTAGGCAGAATGAATCACAACTGACTAGATTGTTTTTTAAGCACTAATTCCATAATAGAATTACACTGAAATTATATTAAACTCTTTCAAAAAGGTTACACCCGTACTTTCCTTTCTAAAAACACTACCTTTAAGTTCTAGGCTATATTTTGTTGTTGTTGTTGTTCTTTGGTTGATTTGTTTATTTTCTGTTTGGATGTAGAGTTTTATAGATATCCCTCTTGGTTAATATCTTACCACAGCAAACCTAGCTTTCTAAGAGAGTTAATCCTAACATTTCAGAAATGTCTTCAGATCCTGCCCCTCAATGTCAAATGTTCTGACATAATCTATTGGTTTTTATTAACTTTTTTGTTTCTTCTTTTTAATATTTTATTTTCTTCTTACATGTTTTCCTTCTCTCTTCTCCTGCTGTTCCCATTATTTCTAGTCCAACAGGTTCCCAGTTGCAGTTTCCTTTGTTTCCTCTGTTTGACTGGTAGTTATTGTGAATCTATCTCAGTATGTCTGGGTTGCTCTTTCAGTATATGTTCTCCTTCTAATCAATGTCTTTCTCATTTAAAACTGAGGTGTTCTCAGAATTGTCTTGAAGATCTCTTTTTTCTATTGTGACCAAACAGCTAAGTATTCTTCCATCTTTTCTGAAGATCTATAGTCCTGCTCTCTATCATTCTAATGATCATTTAATAGACCCAGAATGTCAGAGAGAACAAAGACAGAAAGAGTACAGCCAGTCAAAAAAAGAATTAAAGCAAAAACTGTAAATTTTTATTTGGTTAGCCTGATACACGGCATGACATTTTGGAACTTGCAGATTGTCTAATGTTATAGAATCCTAGAATAGTTAGGGTTGGAAAGGAACTTAAGATCATCTAGTTCCAACTCCCCTGCCATGGGCAGGGACACCCCACACTAAACCATGCCACCCAAGGCCTCATCCAACCTGGCCTTGAATACCGCCAAGGATGGAGCATTCACAACCTCCCTGGGCAACCCATTCCAGTGCCTCACCACCCTAACAGTAAAGAATTTCTTCCTTATATCCAATCTAAACTTCCCATGTTTAAGTTTGAAACCATTACCCCTTGTCTTGTCACTACAGTCCCTGATGTAGTCCATTCCCAGTCCATCCTTGTAGTCCATCCCCAGCATCCTTGTAGGCCCCTTTCAGATACTGGAAGACTGCTATGAGGTCTCCACCCAGCCTTCTCTTCTTCAGGCTGAACAGCACCATCTTTCTCAGCCTGTCTTCATACGGGAGGTGCTCCAGTCCCCTGATCATCCTCATGGCCCTCTTCTGGACTTGTTCCAACAGTTCCATGTCCTTTTTATGTTGAGGACACCAGAACTGCACACAATACTCCAAGTGAGGTCTCACGAGAGCAGAGTAGAGGGGCAGGATCACCTCCTTCGACCTGCTGGTCACGCTCCTTTTGATGCAGCCCAGGATACAGTTGGCTTTCTGGGCTGCGAGTGCACACTGAAGCCGGCTCATGTTCATTTTTTCATCAACCAATACCCCCAAGTCCTTTTCTGCAGGGCTGCTCTGAATCTCTTCTCTGCCCAACCTGTAGCCGTGTCTCACAAGCGTGTCAAGGTCCTTCTGGATGGCACTTCTTCTATCCAGCGTATCAACCGAACCACAAAGCTTGATGTCATTGGCAAACTTGCTGAGGATGCACTCAATCCCACTGTCCATGTCACCAACAAAGATGTTGAACAAGACTGGTCCCAACATCGATCCCTGAGGGACACCACTCATTACCGGTCTCCAGCCATACACTGAGCCATTGACCACAACTCTTTGCATGCAGCCATCCAGCCAGTTCTTTATCCACCGAGTGGTCCACCCATCAAATTGATTTCTCTCCAATTTAGAGACAAGGATGTCGTGTGGGACAGTGTCGAACGCTTTGCACAAGTGCAGGTAGATGACTTCAACTGCTCTGCCCCTGTCCATCAGTTTTGTAGCCCCATCATAGAAGGCCACCAAATTAGTCAGGCAGGATTTCCCCTTAGAGAAGTCATGCTGGCTGTCACCAAGCACCTCGTTGGAATCAGAATCAGAATCAGAATTACCAGGTTGGAAGGGACCTTCAAGATCATCGAGTCCAACCCATGCCTTACACCTCAACTAAACCATATCACCAAGTACCACATCCAATCTCTTTTTAAACACATCCAGGGATGGAGACTCCACCACCACCCTGGACAGACCGTTCCAATATTTTATTATTCTTTCTGTGAAAAATTTCTTCCTAATATCCAACCTGTACCTTCCTTGGCGCAGTTTGAGATTGTGTCCTCTCGTTCTATCAGTTGTTGCCTGATAAAAGAGACCAACCCCCACCTGTCTACAACCTCCTTTCAGGAGGTTGTAGAGAGTGATAAGGTCACCTCTAAGTCTCCTTTTCTCCAGGCTAAACAACTCCAACTCTCTCAGTCGCTCCTCGTAGGGCTTGTGGTCCAAGCCCCTCACCAACCTCGTAGCCCTCCTTTGGACGCGCTCAATCATTTCTACGTCCTTCTTAAACTGAGGAGCCCAGAACTGGACACAGTACTCAAGGTGCGGCCTCACCAGTGCTAAATACAGGGGAAGAATAACTTCCCTGTTTCTGCTGGCCACACCATTCCTAATGCAGGCTAGGATGCCATTGGCCTTCTTGGCCACCAGGGCACACTGCTGGCTCATATTCAACTGGCCATCCACCAATACCCCCAGATCCCTTTCTACCTGGACACTATCCAGCCACACTGTCCCCAGCTTGTAACATTGCAAGGGGTTTTTACGGCCAAAATGTAGGACTCGTCACTTAGACTTATTAAATTTCATCTTATTGGATTCTGCCCATCTATCCAACCTATCCAGGTCTCTCTGCAGAGCCCTCCTTCCTTCCAAAAGATCGACACAAGCTCCCAGCTTAGTGTCGTCTGCAAACTTACTGATGAAAGACTCAATACCCTCATCCATGTCATCAATAAAAAATATTGAACAACACCGGTCCCAGCACAGACCCCTGAGGGACACCACTGGTGACTGGTTGCCAGCTGGATGCAACACTGTTCACCATCACCCTCTGGGCCCGGCCATCCAGCCAGTTACTGACCCAGCAAAGAGTGCTCCTGTCCAAGCCATGAGCTACTAACTTCTCCAGAAGTATGTTATGGGGGACAGTGTCAAAAGCCTTGCTGAAATCCAAATAGACAACATCCACAGCCCTTCCCACATCCACCAGGCGGGTCACCTGATCATAAAAGGAAATCAAGTTAGTCAAGCATGACCTGCCCTTCATAAACCCATGCTGGCTGGGTCTAATACCCTGGCCATTTCTTAAGTGCTGCTTAATAACACTCAGTATGAACTTTTCCATTAACTTTCCCGGCACTGAGGTCAGACTAACTGGCCTGTAATTACCAGGATCTTCCCTCCTACCCTTTTTATAAATGGGCATCACATTGGCCAACTTCCAATCATCTGGAACCTCACCAGTGAGCCACGACTGTTGGTAAATGATGGAGAGCGGCTTTGCAAGCTCATCCGCCATCTCCCTCATCACCCTGGGATGGATCCCATCTGGTCCCATTGATTTATAAATGTTCAGATGCCTCAACAATTCTTTAACTTCCTCTTCTTGAATAACAAGAGGACCATTCTGCTCCCTAACACCACCTACCAACCCCAAAGTACAGTTATCTTGAGGGCAAGGTGTCTTCCTACTGAAAACTGAGGCAAAAAAGGCATTAAGCACTTCTGCTTTCTCCTCATCTTTAGTTACTAAGTTTCCTGCCTCATCCAATAAGTAGCAAAGATCAGTCCTACCCTTCCTTTTACCATTAACATATTTATAAAAACTTTTTTTATTATTCTTTACAGAAGTTGCCAATTTAAGTTCAAACTGAGCTTTGGCCTCCCTAATTTTCTTTCTACATGCCCCAGCAGCCTCCTTAAACACTTCCTGAGAAACCCTACCCTCCTTCCAAAGATAATACACCTTCTTTTTATTTCTAAGTTCCTTCATAACCTCAGTACCCATCCAGGCTGGACGCTTGCCTCGTCGACTCATCTTACGGCACACAGGAACAGACTTTTCCCGTGCCCTCAAGATCTCTGTTTTGAGGCACACCCAGCTTTCCTGAACTCCTTTATTTTCAAGGGCAGTTTCCCAAGGAACTCTCTGAATGAGTCTCTTAAACAGGCCAAAATCTGTCCTCCGGAAGTCCAAGGTATAGGTCTTATTGATGTTCTTCCTGATTTCCCTAAGTATTGAAAATTCTACAATTTCATGATCACTGTGCCCCAAGCAACCTTCAACCTTCACCTCACCCACCAGTCCATCTCTATTAGTGAACAACAGGTCTAACATAGACCCTCCCCTGGTAGTCTCGCTCACCAGCTGTGACAGAAAGTTATCCTCCACACACTCTAAAAACTTTCTGGACTGCCTTTTTTGAGCTGTATGAAATTCCCAACATATATCCTGTAGGTTGAAGTAGCCTACAAGAACAAGGGCTGAAGATCCAGAAACATTCTCCAGTTGCTTATAAAACAAGTTGTCCACTTCTTCTTTCTGATTGGGTGGACGATAACAGACCCCCAATAGGATATCAGCCTTACCGGCCTTCCCCTTAATTCTTACCCATAAACATTCAACTTCATCATCATTAATTTCAATACCTATAACGTCTAAGACCTCCCTAATATAAAGAGCCACCCCTCCACCCCTTCTCCCTTTTCTGTCTCTTCTGAAGAGCTTGTAGCCATCCAATACGATGTTCCAGCTATTTGACTCGTCCCACCACGTTTCTGTGATGGCAACTACATCATAGCTATATTGTTGCACCATGGCTTCCAGCTCCTCTTGTTTATTCCTCATACTACATGCATTAGTATACATGCACCTCAGCTGATCCACCGATTTCACCACTGACCCAGGCTGATTACCCTTAGTCCTGCTTCCAGTCAGCCCAGCTGCACCCCCTTCCCCCTTCAAACCTAGTTTAAAGCCCTTTCAATGAGTTCTGCCAATTCATGAGCAAGGATTCTTCTACCCTTAACAGAGAGATGCAACCCATCCGTGTCCAGTAGGCCAGGTGCTGTAAAAGTTGTCCCATGGTCAAAGAACCCAATGTTCTGCCGACGACACCAACCCTTGAGCCACTTGTTAATAATGTGGGCTCTCCTGTTCCATTCATTAAATTTTTCTGCCACCAAAGGGATCGAAGAAAAGATCACTTGGGCTCCTGCCCCATCAACCACCTGACTCAGTACCCTAAAGTCCCTTTTAATTGCCTTAACACTCCTCCTTTCAATCTCATCACTGCCAGCCTGGAGTATCAGCAGTGGATAATAATCAGAGGGCCTAATCAACCCAGAAAGTCTCTCGGTGATCTCCCGTATCTGGGCCCCAGGAAGGCAGCAAACCTCCCTGTGGATTGGGTCCTGCCGGCATACGGGACCCTCTGTTCCCCTTAGAAGCGAGTCTCCCACTACAACTACACTTCTTTTCTTTTTGATGTTAGAAATGGTAATTCGTCCTACAGATAAAGCATAATTGAGAGGCTCACTGAGTAAATTATTGTTTCCTAAACCATCTAGCTGGCTCTCTAGATCCTCCTGATCCAGGGTCTCATATCTGTTCTGAAGCGGTATCTGAGTTGGTAATGGGGGTTGGGAGGAAATGTTATTATTAGCCCTCCAAACAGAGACCGATTTCCAATCCCCTTCATCAACCAGGTGCCCTTCTATTTCTTGGCAGTTGGAGGCATGGGAGTCTTCTGACTCCTGATGGGCCTCCCTCAAAGGTTCAAGGGTGGAACTCCACCAATCTATTTCCTTTTCCCTCTCCCTAATACTTCTTAGTCTTTCAACTTCTTCCTTCAGCTCAGTCACCAATGATAAGAGATTACTAACCTGTTCACACCTCAGGCAAATGTCATCTGCCCCTGGTACTACTGATAAGTTCAAACACTCTGCACAAGAAGGGGTCTGTACAGACACATCCTTTCTGGAGGGTTCCGTTAAGTCACTTACACCCTTGTTCACTACAGATTTTGATCGTGTAAGAACCATTACTTCCAAGCCCTGCTTGCCCAGCCTGCGCGAACTGCCACTCAAACTGCCTCTTCTATAATCCAGTTACTACCCTGTTTGCCGTGCTCCCTGGAAGCTCTTAACCTTAAATACTAGAGCCAAGCCCCACCGAGTCTCCTCCTTCCGGCCTCATTGGATTTTATTTTATGGCAAAACATTTTTTTCTCGTGTTAACGCAAATCAGTAATTCTAAAATATACACAGTCGTGGTCTTAGAAACTCATAATGAAATATATTGGCTCAGAAACACCTTCTTTTATTCATCTACCTTTGAAACTGGGGAGTGTACTCTACAGAAACTGCAAGCAACTGTTAAGACTTATGTTCAAACCCACTCATTTTAAAAGGGTCTTCCAAAATTCTTTAAACTCAGAATTATTGTAGTTTTATATTTCCATTGGTTTCACTTAATTTCTAAAAAAAGTAAGGTTCAGCAACTAGGTATTTAAATGCAGTTTGATTTGAATGTCAGCAGTTTACTGTTGGTAGAAAACAAGGACCTCATGCAGAGAATATCCTGCCTCCAGCCTGTTTAGTAGTTAAGCATAAAATGCTATTATAAAAGGAATCCTGTAAAATTATACAGAAATATGTCTTCCAATTATAAAATGTTTTAAAGGTTTTTAAAAAACAGTTGAATTATTCTATAATTTTCTATTCTCTATTGTTATGTTTTAATTCTACAGAATATTTCAAACTTCATTTAAGAAACTCTTGGCTTTATCACTTTTAAATTCTTCAAAGTTTTCTCAGGACATTTTAACTTTAATATTTCAAATGATCTCATCTGCCTGGAGAAACACAGAAGCCTCTAAGGTAACCAGACCTAATGCAATTATGAATGGGTAGATTAATTTCAATGCATTAAGTTGCACTCAGGAACTACCTGCAAGCTGGATACAATATATAGCATGCAGAAAATGTTTTCAAGTATTTGGTATTTTTATTGCAGCTAAGGTACTACTATGGGATAAGTCCACAGAGCAAGAAACAAGTTACCAGCCTTAAGTAATAAAAATATGCTTTCTGCATGATCAAATGGAAATCTTAGTGACTGCACACTAGAAAAAGCCTTCCAAGTTTCTTGCACTTGATGCCCATTCCTTTTAAGGTTACACTTGTATCATCCCATTCCTCCAAGCTCAGCAAAACACTGCCAATGAAGCAAAACCAATACTAAATAAAATTAAGAAATTGCAACAAACACCATTTATGAACTGTGATATCCCAGTACATATCTATTTGCTGTCTTCTGCGATGCACATGTATCAGATAGCTGAAGTAACAAAAATGTATCCGGTTGGAAATTTCCTGGCTTTTTCTTGTTGCTTTTAAGGAAACACATAGTTTAATAACCAAAACTTTAATTATTCATAACATAATTGTATTTGACAATTTTCTTTCCCTACAGCTAAATCATCTACAGTTCAGGTATTACTGTGTATTAAACAGAAATATTTCCACTAAAGCTAGTTTGATAGCAAATTTAAACTGTTTCGAAGCTTATGATATAATGCTGTGTGGCTTATTTTCCTCTTTTACTTCTGTAGTCAGCTGTGTAGCAAAGAAAGCAGAGTCCATGGGCTCAGAATAGAAAATGAAGTTATAAGACACCCTAACTAAATATCCTATGAATCACTGGCAATGCAGACAGAAAGGCCTCGAACATCATCTCAGACTTGACATTCTATCTTGCTTATCAATATTTCTCTAAATAATTCAATTCCACAAAATATGAATTTAGTCTTACATTTTCATCTGCTGCATGATGAAAAAAATACAAAAAATGCAGATTTATGATGACATTAAAATTCCACTTTTCAGATCAGTGTTTGTGTAGATCTCTCAGAATGAAAAGAATAGAGCATCATTTTGTCTATTCCTGGCGTATTTTACATAACAGTAGCAGTAACACTTCATGGCTAATTGTATCAAAGGCAGTTGCAAGACCCAGACAAATCAGTTTGAGGTCTTAACTCACTGCCATTGCCAAGAGGAGATAAGCAGGCAATAAACCATTGCAGTTCTCTTGTCACAAGTGCTGATTAAGGTTAAGGATTCTAGGTATTAGCAGAGACTGGGATAATTATACCTATGCCCAGAGATTATTTCTTTCTATACAGTTCCTCTAGAGAGGGGCTGGGGCCTTGATTTACTAGCAGAAGGCTCTAAAAAGGCTGCCTGTTTCTCTTGGAACCCAAGACATACTTGGGGCATATTTCCAGGGTGTGAATCACAAATTGAACAAAGACAAACTTGGAAAACCATGCTCACTGCACATTCTACATTTGTCTTCACAAGATTTAGCCTTAGTCAATTAGCAGGTGGAAAGTGTCACTTAGTAATTTGGTTCGAGATCTGCTGAAATTCTTTACTGTAACCCTATATGAAAAAATGCAATAATTCCTGACACTAATAACAGCCAGTTGATTGGAAATTTCTGTATATTAATGTTGAATATAGTTTTCTTACACAAGAAAAAATGTGGTTTAATATTTCAAAATCCACTTGATTCATCTAACAGGACTATCAGTGGAGAGAGATATTATATCTTATTCCATCCCATTGCCAGCTGATAGGTGAATTTGCTTTTGTACTACAGTATGAAACACATTTCAGCTCTAAAACAGACATTACAGAATATTCTTTATGTTCTCATTATCACCATGAAAACCTGCAGTGTCAAGTACAATCCTGTAGTGGCAAGTCTTAAAACTTGCCACTGCAGAAACAACAGAGTAGCATAAATGTTTAGTCTATAGAATTCCATAATCCTGCTGACATAAAGCATAAAGATTAAAAGATATGACATTCTCATCATACTAATTATTTTGCTTTTCCAAGCATTTTCTGAGTTTTACATTTTTAAAATATCTTTTCCTATATCCACTTTTAACCTTGGTTGTCAACACAGTTACTTCCACTCCTCTATTTTTGGGTAAAATAGTATCTGTGTTTATTGCCATATTGCTCATCATTAACTGAATTATTCTGAAGCCTTGACATTCCTGATTCTCTTTGTTTCCCAGGGAACAGTAAGTTAACAAGATTAATTACACTGCTTAGAATGGAATGGAAAAGAGTTTCAAACTCTTTAGGTGTATAGTATTATATCGTCAAGATGTTTCTGTTTAGGGCATTTCTCAAAACAATCCTTTTTACATTTTAAGCAGATTATTTCTGTCATATAACCTTGCTTTAAAATTGTTAAGGATATTGCTAACACAGGATGTTTACTCAGTATATATGATAAAAAATCGGTAGCCTGATTTTGACGCTCTTCCATCTGTGGCTTGACTGTGAATACTGCAAAATCCTGTCCTATACATCACCTACTGTTTTTTCCCAAGGAAAGAAGGTTTTAACCATATATTGTGGTTTAAACCCAGCTGCCAACTAAGTACCCACACAGCGGCTTGCTCACACCAGTCCCTTTCCCCCTTTCCAGGTGGGATGGGGAAGAGAATCAAAAGAATGTAAAACCTGTGAGTTGAGATAAGAACAGTTTAATAGCTAATATGAAGTTCAACGTAATATTACTACTGCTACTAGTAATAATAATAATAATGATCAGAGAAATAAGGAGAGAGGTAAAAGGGGAAAGAAAGGGAAAAGAAAATCCAACAAACAAACAACACAAGTGATGCACAATACAATTGCTCATCATCTGCTGACTGATACCCAGCCCTACTCAAGCAGCGATCTGGGCCTTCCAGGTACCTCCCACGCGTTTATATACTGGGCATGATGTACTGTGGTATGGAATACCCCTTTGGCTAGTTTGGGTCAGGTGTCCTGTCTCTGCTTCCTGCCAACTTCTTGTGCCCCTCTCCACTGGCAGAGCATGAGAGATTGAACAGTCCTTGATCAGGGTAACTGCTACTTAGCAACAACTAAAACACTGGTGTGTTAGCAGCATTGTTCTCAGACTGAAGTCAAAACACAGCACTGCACCAGCTACCTGGAAGAAAACTAACTCTATCCCAGCTGAAATCAGGACACCATATTATTATCAATCTCCATGATATTTCTGAAAATTTAATATGTTAAGGGAATATGACAAATTTGCTTCACATACATTATTTACAATGTTTCTTTCAACACGAGAAAGGAAAGGAAGGATTGGACTAAGGATACCTTTTCCACAGAATTTTCATCTAATTCTGTAACTTGAAGACTGAACTGAAGGCAGGCAAGTCCTTGTGGATCTGTGATCGTGTATATCTGTAAAATATGCACACATGATTAAAGAATGTACTGCGTAGAGTTTACATAGCTATGCAAATTTTCTTCAAAAGACAGATATGTTTCCTTACCAGATGGACTACTTCAGTGTGAGCTCAAACTATGAGATTAATTTATCTGCAAAATAGCTTTACACATCAATAATCTAAATCAAAAGATAGGTTAAAACAAAAATTTGAGATTTATGTTTTTTTTATCTTCTCTCTCCAAGTTGTTTGATCTTGAATAACTTCCTCTATACTCCTCAGTTTCCAGGGTTTTTCCACAAATTGATGACAGTATTAAAGGCAATGTATGTTATTAGAATGAAAAGCTGTACCAGGATTCTCTACATTAAATTTGTTTGAATAAGTGGGAATATCACTGGAAAATGAAGTGAGAAGCTCAGAGAGCAGTAAATCAGAACTTCAAATGGTTTATCTCTGTATGATGACAAAGCAGGATTTCAAAACTGAAGATGCAACAGTGAGGATACCCCTACATTTGAAAAAAATAAGTGTGACTACTCTTACAAAATTAAATGGATTTGTATGTGTAGTTATCTACAAAAAATAACACAAGAATAAACAAAAAAAAAGCCAATAACCAACCTTTTAAATATGAAATGCATTACATTTATTTTTTTCCTGTGCTGCTTATACAACCTGGGGATCTTAAGTAAGTCTCAGTAAAATATCCAAGAAAAATTTAAATACATGTGAAGTAATGGAATGAAAGAGTTGACCTTTTAAAATCCATTCACACAGTGTTTTCTTTAAGCCTGTCTGGATTCCTGCTTCCAGATCTTCTGAAGCTACATGAGGTCTTTATTCCTTAAAATCCTCATGTTGCATTGCACCATGAAGGATTCTTTTTGATTCTGACCTGTGAAGACCCATTTATATACCGACATTGTTATTTGAAGGTATGTCGTGGTTTAAACCCAGGCTGTAAATTAGAACCATGCAGTCTACTCCCCTCCCCCATCCTTTCTACCCCCCGCTCCTGGAGGGACAGGGAGGAGAATCGAAAGAATGCAGCTCCCACGGGTTGAGATAAGAACAGTTTAATAACTAAGGTATAACACAAATCACTACTGCTACCACCAATGATAATAATGATAAAGGAAATTACAAGGGAAGAGAATACAACTGCTCACCACCCGCCGACCAATACCAATACCTTGCCCCCCACCCAGCAGTGATCTAGCCCTTCTGGGAACTCTCAGTTCTACATCCTGGGTATGACGTGCTATGGTATGGAATACCTCTTTGACTAGTTTGGGTCAGGTGTCCTGTCCCTGCTTCCTCCTGTCTTCCCCTCCTCCCTGGCAGAGCATGAGACTCACAAAGTTCTTGGTCAGAGTAAACATTCTGACCAGCAACTGAAAACATTGGTTTTATCAGTATTATCCACAGGCCAAAAGTCAAAAACACAATGCTGCACCAGCTACTAAGAAGAAGAAAAAATTACTTCTGCTGCTGAACCAGGACAAAGTAAAATACTACAGTATCAGTGGCAACTATTTGTGGAAAATAACTGTGAACAAACATGTTTATGACTGGTCACTAGAAAAAAAAAAAAAAGAGTGATAATTTATTAGAATGGAAAATTCAAGTAGATGTTCACAAACACTGATGTGCAGCATTTATCCAAGCTTTTAGTTTAAAATGATGCTGCTTGCCTGCTTTTGAACCTTAATATTCACACATCTTTCTAAGTTGTCATAACATTAATCTTCTTAACAAATCAAAAAGACTAGCAAAAATTAGGTATCAAATATTCTAGCTTCTGATCCTAGCACCTGAAAAGGAATTTCAATCAGCATAATTTATATTTCATGATACTTTTGTTATGTAATCACAGCCTTAACCCACAATAAGAAGGCTTTAAGCCATTCTTGCATTAACATGCAGCATGGCGGTAATTTTCTTTTACTGAGAAAAAGCTAGATGGTGAAGTGAACTCTAACAAACCCTGTTTCCAGCATGTCATTTGTGTAATTGCTGACATAACTGATTATGTTTTTACAAAGCAGGTGAGTAAATATTCCATTGCCAGTGTAGTCTTTGCCTCATGATGAACAGCAGAAGGGGTGAAAAAATTGACTTTTGCAAAATGGAAGAGGACAAAATGAGTGAGGAACAAAACACTCTGCTCCATTTCACTGAAAGATTACAAAAGACAGAGAATAGAAAGCAGAAATGAAAGAAAGCTTTCAGTGTTGACAGTATGATTTGAGTAACAAAATCAATTCTGTAGCAAACATTTCTTATTGTACCTTGATCTTGCAGCAAAGTTATAGACACATGTATAAAATACATTTTCAACTGAAAAGGGTGATCATCTACATATGTGTATATGATTTACATAGAATGAATTATTCAAAATTAATGTCTTGCACTGATTCATGCAAAAAAATAATCGATCTATGAGCTCAGGATGACTAACCCTGAATTGATGGCCATCTGGAAGCATACACCTGCGTTCTCAACTGCTGGTCATCCTGACATTATTTCTGAGCTATCTTTAGTGCTATGTCATGGGAAAATTTTCAATATCATAGTCTAAAGGAGATTGCCATGTTCCTTTAATTTCTTTTCCTATATACAAGTAGAAGGTTTTCCCTTCAGATTTTCATATTCTTCTGCAGCCAATGAGAAAGACTGCAGCACTGTACCCTCACACTTTCCTTGTAGTGGATATAGAGGTGAGACTGAAGAAATGAAACCTGATCCCTGAATTTTGTGCCACATCTACTCAAGAATGAGTTCAGATAGTGGATATATAATATGGAACATTTCACTTGTCCCCAGCTGGAGAACTGTTGTAACAATAATAGGCATCTAACAAAAACTGTCTGAGAAAGAGGAGACAAGAACTAGCAAAAAGAGGCCTCTCTATAGGTGATAATTCTGGTTTTTTTGTGGGCACTCTGTGTTTTTGTATAGCATTTTGAGTGCTTTTCATTTTCTGACTAATGCAATTATTAAAGTGCAGTGTTGTTAAGGCAACCTTCTAGAACATTCTTTCCCCAAGGTCCACAGAAAATCCCAAGGAGCAAAAAAAACCAGTTAATTCCTAACTACCATGCACTCAAATTTTCATTTTTTCTAGAATTTAATTTCACACTTCTTTGAACTCATTTGCTTATGATGAAAAATAAGAAAAAAATCCTCCTTAGCATTCAGGAATATGTCTCACATACTATCATGTCCCTGAATTTCCCCTATTGTAAAAATCATACATCTCCTCTGACCTTGTTGTCTTTATTTTGTTACAAAAATTATTCAGTTTTGATATGTCCTAGAGGTCGGACACTGAACAAGAAACATTCCAGAAACTTAAAAAATGACAAGTAATTTTTTTTTTTTTTCTGGTGTCAATTCAAATAAGGGCTACTGCAGAAGTTGATTAAATACACAATTCCCAAACAAAGTATGGACTTTGGACTGAATTCAGTCTGTGCTAAAGCTAAAATATGCTAGAGGTTTGCAACTCAGAGAAAGAAAATTAGCCCTGAATGGATATTCCCTATTTGGATGTGAAAAATAATTAAAATTATTATTATAAAACCGGCTTGAAGGAGACTATGTAAATTAGGTAATCTTATATGGTCTCTCATATGTATACGCTTGTCAGAAGGATACCTTTGCTTTTTTATCAGACATCATTTCTTAATTTAATCAATCCAAGCAATATAGCTCACTCAATATGCAACATTTTCAGATCACCTATTTTAAATGAAGAAAAGTGGAAAACATATTTCTTGAACTACCAAGAGACTGCAATATATAGAACTTCATTTTAGTCAACTTGCAGATGTCTCTTTTATTCATCTCTCCTCTATTTATACTCCTTTAGCTGGTGCTCAGGAGAAGAGAAAACATCCATTTAGGAAAACAAAAAAAATCAGGTTTTATTTTCACATTAGTTTTAGAATGTCCATTAAATTCTACGGTACACTAAATGCATTGAGAGTTTGAAAATAATAGCTTGTAGTCTCAGTGAACTCCTGCAAAAGGTAGTATAGCCACTGCAGATTTGCTGGTTGTAATTAGTTTTGCTATCTGTTTTTATCTCTGTTTTATCATCTGACATTTCTCAAACTGTCATCATCCTTAGTATCTTTAGTACCATACTTTTTTTAGGGCAGGCTCATAAATGATGCATACCCCTACTAGACTTATTAACAGACCTTTCTTAGGCAAATATCTTGTTTCCTTCCACTCCAATTAGGCAATTTCTTATCTATATTCTTTATTCCTCCACTGTTAAAAAAAATAATATTAATGAGCACTTTGGAAATCAAGTATATGCATTTGCACAGATTCTACAAAATGCTAGTACCTTGCATGTTATGGTAGACAGCACCCCATTTGTAACAAGAGAAAGTACTACTATTTCCAAACTCGCAATCTTCTGTTTTATCAGTCTTATATTCTATTCTCCTCTTCTAATTCTCTGTTATCATCACATTCTTGATAAGAATGCAACTCATTAGTTTTGCTGCTGTCACTGATTCTATTCAGATAAAAGATATAGAGTGTAAGTTACAAAGTTACTGGTCACATGGAAATGTAATAAAAAATACAGAAGATATCCTTTTTCTTCATACTGTTTTTTTTTTTTCCGTCATTTGAATTTCCATCCTGTGATGTTTGAGAGTGTCATGCCCCTCTTCCTTTTCTCTCTGTTCTACTGAAAGGAAAGAACCAACGAGAAAGAGAAGATTAAATTCTTATTTATGCATATTTACAATTATATTTGTGGAAAATCTGTAAAATATACATTCAGAAATGAGACTGAATTGACCATGGCAAGAAAGAACATAGTGAATTAACTGGAGCATAGGTTGTTCTCTACACTGAGAAGAACATAGCAGTTACATAACAAACATGCCCTGTTGATCCATCCTGGAGTTTGAAATTACTTGAGGGTTTGTTTGTTTTGTTGGTTTTTTTTGACTTTGCAATCCATTTCATCCTCCCTCATTTCAGGGCTTATTATTTTATTGAAATCGTGATCTGAAATGTGAGAAATCCCAATAATGTGAAGTCACTAATAAAACAGTATATAAGCAACACAATAACAGAATAAAAGACTCAAATATTAATTACCTTGAGAACGTTGTACTGAAAACTGCAGAAACTGTAGTAATTTAAAGGGTAGAACAGAGTCCATGTTCAAAAATAAATTCATAAGCATCTTTTTAGAAATCCAAAACCACATTCCTTGTAATCATCTACTCCGCCATCATGGCCCCTGAAAGTCTTCTGTTTTGTAAAAATATTGATTTTTTTTTTCTAGAGCTAAGGTATGAGATCTAGAAATGAGAGTTTAAATGTTGTTCTTCAGTTTTTATCCCACCATAAAATGTGTATGCCACAACATTGACTAAGTTGCTTCATTATTTTTTGTTTATATGGTACTTGAATTTCAGATACGAAAAGTTCTGAGAAGAGCTGCAAAATAAATTATCATCATATGATCTCCAATTTAACCCTCAATAAATAAAAATTAATAATTAAAATAAACCCCTTTAGGTCACCTGGGAAACACCTTTAAGTGAAGAAACTTTTTGATGAGGATTCGTTCCTTTCCTTCTCTTCACAGGTTGGGATCTTCAGGTTAATCATAGCTTCTCAAGAAAAGAAGTGTGGAGGAACAAATGAAAGAAAACTAAGTCTTCACACTGAATTCATAATTTATTTTGAATGGGAAATGCTTCTGTCCACAGAGACAAACCAGGATTATCATAATTCTTAAAATTTGTATCACTGTTGTTGGAAAAGTTTAATGAAGTGGCACATCTTTTAGAACAGATGTCACAGAAAGCTAAATTATTTCAAGGATTATGGAAGTGAAGGGCATACTGAAAATGAGAAAAATTGAATTAGTGTTTTATGCATGCAATAAGCGTGTGTAACTAATGCAAATGAAAGCATGTATAAATAAAACTTTTCCTGATGTTATACATGTGAACGGTGATTCTTGTTTGCCAAAGGTAGTTTATATTTGGTTTGGGGTTTATATGAAAAAATTTCAACTCTACCAGACTCATTAAGTAGCTTCAATTTTATTGCATGCAAGACAGATTCATAAAAAAATGTGACATCAGATCAAAAGCCAAGAGATTCACAGTTACTGACTAAGAAAGCAAGTGACATGAAGTGCAGAATGAGAAAAAACCTTGAATTAAAAAAAACTAAACCAAACCATCCAACAAACAAAAAAAACCAAACCACCAAAAAAGAAAAACAAACCACAACCACCAAAAAAAAAAAAAAAAAAAAAAAAAAAAAAACAAAAACAAAAACAAAAAAAAAAAAAAAAAAAAAAAAAAAAAACAAAAACACAACCACCAAAACCCCAAACAAATAAAAGCTTGACTGGATCTGTTGTTGCTTATCTTACTTAAAGTTCTAGAGGTCAAGTGTTTTGATTCTGGATCCCAGCTAAAAGAACAGAAAGTAAGTCACCTGACCCAGGTGATGCATAGACCTTTACCTTCAACCATGTTTTCTTACAAGAAAAAAAAGCTCCTTCAGGGAGATTCAGGTTCTAAATCACTTCAAAACTTGAAATCATTTTTACAAGCCCTCCTTTAGTGCCATATTGTTTAATTCTCAAGAAAACATAGTGAAGGTTAGTGTATTCAGCTAGTTGTGGTAGCTTGCACTGAAATGTTTGGCAGTCAAAGCACAAAGATAGGCAATAAGGTAGACCCTTGATACTTCAACCTCTGATTTTTCAGGGCTTTCAAACTACAGCCTAATGAAATCTGACATCTGTTGGTATGATGAAGATGGGAAGTGTCATTTTTTAAACAGCTGTGCTTATATTCTGCTGAAACTTACTGTGCAGTTAATCATTATCACTGTAAATTTGTGGCAATCACCTCTTATTAGGTCCTTCTGCTCTTCTGTACATCAATTTTCATAAGCAGTACAGTTGTGTTACATCTCTTCAGATGGATATATTCTCCCTCATCTTGATTCTCTCCTGACAGTCTTCATTTCAGCAACAACTGGGAAAGGATTAAGAATTCCATCTGCATCTAAGTGTCTGTCCTGGGTTCAGCAGTAGCTAGTAGAACTGCTACTGCTGAACCCAGGACAGGATCCAAATGTTTTCTCATTTCTTTCTTTACAATGAAGACGCTGATGGTCTTCCTGAAATTTCCATCTACTTCAATCTCTGACACTAGCATGAAGCACATCAATCTTTTTGTGTTCTCTATACATTTACTAATACCTGCGAAAATCAGATTTCTGGGATGTTGAAGATGCTTTTAACAGTTTTTATGGTAGAGAGCACAAGTTTTAATTCAAATAGATTTAGCTGTTATGTGGATTCCTAATACCTGCATGTTAGTGCATATGATCTACCAGAAAAACTGTTAATGTTGTCGTATAAGCCAGCAAATTCACTGCTAAAACTTTTAAGTCTTAGAAGGAGAAATGAAAGTTCATGTACCTATAAAGATATCCTTCTTGTGTAAAGAGAAAATGAGTGCATGAAATGAAGTTAAGACATTCACTGTGCCACTACATTTTACTTCTTTACAATACCTTTCTATTTGAATACCTCACAGATGACGACTCCACAATATCTTTGGGCAACCTGTGTCAGTGTTCAAACACTATGACAATAAAAACGTGTATTCTTGTGTTCAGATAGGATTTCCTATATTCTAATTTGTACCAGTTACCTCTTGAGCTGTCAGTAGGCACTACTAAGAAAAGCCTAGCTCCTGCATCATCTTTGCTTTCATCAGAAATCTGTATACATTCATTAGTTTTCCCCTGAGACTTGAGACTTCTCCCCAAACTAATTGGCCCCAACTTTCTCAGCTTTTCCTCATATGAGAGATACTCAGATCTTAGCCATCTTAGTGGTCCTTTGCTGAATGATCTTCAGTACCAATGTGTCTCTATTGTACTGGGGAAGCCAGAATTGAGCACAGTACTCCAGATATGCCTCACCAGTGCTGCTCCCTCTATCTGCTGGCACGCTCCTCCTAACACAGCCAGAACACTGTTGGCCTTTTTAGCCATGAGGGTGCATTACTGTCTCATGCTCGGCTTGTTGTCCACCTGGACTCCAAAGTCTTTTTCTGCAAAGCTGCTCTCCAGACATCTGACCCACATTGTGTAGAGGTTCCTGAGATGACTTCTTCCAAAAGGAGGAACTTTGCTTTTCCCTTTGTCTAGCTTCATGAGGTTCCCATCTGATTGTCTCTCCAGTCTGCCAAGATTCCTCTGGATGGTGCTAGAACCTTCCAGTGTATCAACCACTCCTCCCACTTTTGTGTAGTCACCAATGCACTCAAAAAAATCTCCTAGATTGCTTATGTCCCTCTTCATTGTCCTTCCGCCAGATACCAGAGTGGCTAAAATCATCCATGAAGACCAGGATCTGTGACCATGAGACTTCTTCCTGTTGTTTGAAGAAGGCCTGTTCCTGGTGAGATTTACGGAAGATATCCATCACAATGATAACCATGTTGGTATGGCTACTGATCATGACCCATCAGTCTCAACTGGCTCTTGACCTATACCAAGCAGAGCTTCATGCATTCCAGCTGTCCTTACCATAAAAGGGCATTTCCCCATGTCACTTCTCCTGCCTGTACTTCCTAAAACGAAGCAGGAGCCTTGCTCTACCATACCTAATTATCTATGTGTTAGCTGGAGAAAATTTGCAGGCCTTTCCTTATGCATTCCACTGCATAAACTGTTTCATCTGTTGGCCATGTGGTGTCATATAGGCCTCTCCTTAGCACAGCTGAAGAGGAAGGACTTGACTCTCCTTAATGGGGGTTAAACTAAAACAAAGGTTGTAGACATCAAGTGATGAAGGATAGCTGACAGTCTGTCAGAATCTGATAGAAGTAGACTTACCTTACCCTTAGCATTACTTGGCAGCAGCAGGCAACTTCATGTTCCTTTGTGGCTTCCCTGGAGTTACCAGGTCTCTAACAAAGTGCCTGGAAACTCAAGAACATTTCCAGGAAGCAGACCTCAGAACCTGCTGTGCAAACTGCTACATCTGTTGGCTGCCTCTGCTAGCTGTGCTCTGAGAGAAGCTCTCTGGCCCTGATGGTTACGTAGACCTATAGGAAGTGGCAGAAGAAACATATAAAGCAACATGCAGTTAGATTCCCTGCCTGTATAACTGAAAACTCAAGTCAAATTTTCTGAAAAGGATCCATGCAACTATGCGGCTGGAGGCCAGATTTCAAATCAATGTAATGAATTCTGAGTGGATCATGAGCAGCTTGTACATTTACAGTAGAATGAGGACAATGAGATTAGACCTTTGAGACATTTTAGAGTCTTTCTGCTAACCTCCATAGGCTTTGGACTGAGTCCCAACACCTCTGAGTTTCACCAGCTGTACAATAAGAATTGCAATCTTCAAACATATTTGGACTTTTGCTCCACTGATTTTAGATATATTTGAGCTATTTATAGATGTGGTGCGGCTGAACAGATCCAGACCAAATTTCTGCAGGTTAAATGTTCAGAAGTATAATTTAGATTTGGACTAAAGTAGATGGTAAATTTCTTTGCTAGAAGATGCTACATAACCGGAGGTCCTATTACCGAGACAAGATATAAAACTAATGTCATACATTAAGTGGAAAAGAGCCAGTGGTCATGCTTGAATGAGAAATAATTCAAAGCATATATAATATTATTAGTTTTGTGTGACTGCAACAGTCATTCTATCCACAGATAGGTAATTTATACAGTACTCCCACAGATGTTTTGAGTTATGCATGGTGAATGGTGCAAATACCTTTATATGCCAACATAATAAAAGCCTTCACAGAGAGTATTTATTTTTTAATTAGAAGGATCTTTAAATGCTTTTTGAATGTCAGCCTCTGTGATATAGTAAAAATAAGGATATGCCATTAATTAGTTATTTTCCTCTCTCAAAGTTATGTGGTTCCAGTACACTTTTGCTTTTTTTGGTGTGTCTACTTTTTAAGTTGAGACTGTTCCTTCCTATGGCATTGATGGGTTCTGGATGGCTCGTGTTTTATCAGTTACTGATGTTTTCTCTTCTGTTTGGACAACCAAAAACCTTTTTGATCAATGTAAAGTCAGCCATCAACTGAAGCATCATCACTCACAACCTGATATCAAAAAGGGACTAGACTGCCTGGCTCAGGAAAACCTGAAGGGAGAACTGCCATCACCTTTTACTCTTCACAAGCTATTCAACAAAAATAACCTCCCCTTTGCACTTGCAAGGAAGGTATAGAAATCCACAGGCAATTTGTTCAAGCACTGGTCTGTATGTGTTTGTAGAACCGCCCCATTTCTGTTGTAAGTTCACATAGGTGAGCTGTCACTGAACCAATATTTATTCACTATTCATTATGGTTTCTGTGGCCCAATGCATTTGAATAGCTTATATTTTCTGATGACACTGATGATTCAGTACAAAATTATGTTGGTTGACATTCTGTCGTGGTTTAAGCCCAAGCTGTAAATCAGAACCACGCAATCTACTGCCCCCCCCACACACACACCTTTCTTCCCTCCGCTTCTGGAGGGACGGGGAGGAGAATCAAAAGAATGCAGTTCCCACGGGTTGAGATAAGAACAGTTTAATAACTAAGGTAGAACACAAATCACCACTGCCGCCACCAACAATAACAACGACAAGAGAAATAACAAGGGAAGAGAATACGATACCGCCTGCCGGAAAAGACAGCCCAACCGAAAAGGGGACGTGCCCTTCCGGGTAGCTCCCAGTTACATCCCCTGGCATGACGTGCTGTGGTATGGAATACCTCCTTGGCCAGTCTGGGTCAGGTGTCCTGTCCCCGCTTCGTCCCGGCCCCTCCTCCTCCCTGGCAGAGCGTGAGACTCACAAAGTCCTTGGTCAGTCTAAACATCAGTGTTATCAGTTTTTTGTTCCCAAGCCAAAAGTCAAAAACACAGTGCTGCTACAGCTACTAAGAAGGAGAAAAAAAACTGACTGCCACTGCTGAACCCAGGACAGTATCCACCCCTTGTTCCATACCATTCACGTCATGCTCAGATCCCAGATCCCAAATGGATCATTTTCCATATACCCTCACTCTCATCTCGGTGCACTGTTAGCTTAGTGCACGGACCAATTCCTATAAAGCTACTGAGTCCATTCGGTTCATGATGTTGGGCTCCATCTCTTGGAACAGTCTTTCAGGGCAGAAGAAGCTGTGTGCAGTGTTGGATTGTTGCCTGCTGATGCTGATCATTCCTTTACTGTAGAACTCGTCCGGTTCTATCAAAGTTCATTCTCTGTTGGGATGATGGTCGGAGGGAAGTCAGAGCCAGTCGCTGGTGCCCTGCAGACTTCTAGTTGATGGGCTATAGCAGGCAACAGCGTACAATTGAGTTCATTGTCTGTTTTCCCCTAAAATCAAATTCCCTTGAGGTACGCATCGGACTTCCCCATCTTCCCGCATTACCCACCAAGTATATCCAGGTCCCTGAGCAAAAGCAATCCCACGAGTGGGTTTGCCTTTACCTGAAGCAGGAATAACCCAGACTGTCTTCCCCAGCAAATTCTTCATGTGCACCACAGGAACTTTGTCCCCCTCTACAATATGTAAAAGTTCTGACTGTGCTGGGCCAGCCCTGTTGGCAGATCCTCTGGTGTTGACCAACCAGGTGGCCTTTGGTAAGTGCGTATCCCAATGCTTGAAAGTTCCCCCACCCATTGCTCTCAGTGTAGTTTTTAACAGCCCATTGTACCGTTCGATTTTCCCAGAGGCTGGTGCATGGTAGGGGATGTGATATACCCACTCAATGCCATGCTCTTTGGCCCAAGTGTCTATAAGGTTATTCCGGAAATGAGTCCCATTGTCTGATTCAATTCTTTCTGGGGTGCCATGTCGCCACAAAATCTGGTTCTCAAGGCCCAGGATAGTGTTCCGGGCAGCGGCATGGGGCACAGCGTATGTTTCCAGCCATTCGGTGGTTGCTTCCACCATGGTAAGCACATGGCGCTTGCCGTGGCGGGTTGGTGGGAGTGTGATATAGTCCATTTGCCAGGCCTCCCCATATTTATACTTCAGCCATCGTCCTCCATACCAAAGAGGCTTTAACCGCTTGGCTTGTTTAATTGCAGCACATGTTTCACACTCATGAATAACCCGGGCAATAGTGTCCATTGTTAAGTCCACCCCTCGATCACGGGCCCATCTGTATGTTGCATCTCTGCCCTGATGGCCTGAAGTGTCATGGGCCCACCGGGCCAAAAGTAATTCACCTTTATGTTGCCAATCTAAGTCCATCTGAGCCACTTCAATCTTAGCAGCTTTGTCCACTTGTTGGTTGTTCTGGTGTTCCTCAGTGGCCCGACTCTTGGGTACATGGGCGTCTACATGGCGTACCTTCACCACCAGGTTCTGCACCCGGGCAGCGATATCTTGCCACAGTGCAGCAGCCCAGATGGGTTTACCTCTGCATTGCCAGCTGCTCTGCTTCCATTGCTGCAACCACCCCCACAGGGCATTTGCCACCATCCATGAGTCAGTATAGAGATAAAGTACTGGCCACTTTTCTCGTTCAGCAATGTCCAGGGCCAGCTGGATGGCTTTCACCTCGGCAAACTGACTCGATTCACCCTCTCTTTCAGCAGTTTCTGCAACTTGTCGTTGAGGACTCCATACAGCTGCCTTCCATCTCCGATGTTTTCCCACAATACGGCAGGACCCATCAGTAAACAAGGCATACTGCTTTTCACTTTCTGATAGTTTATTATATGGTGGGGCCTCTTCAGCACGTATCACCTCCTCCTCTGGTGACATTCCAAAATCTTTACCCTCCCAGTGCCCCTTCCAGACCGTTTACAGCATCGTTTGAGAGTTTTGAAGTTTTTGAGTGGCCTTTTAATATTGTTGAGACCTGTTTGCTGATTGTGATGGGGGTCACCATGTTGGCACGCATACAGAGTGTGTTTTGTCCACAACCATTACGTCTGATCTCAAGAGTTAAGCAGAGTCGGGTTTGGGCCTTGTCTGGGGTTAGACAACAAAATCGGGGGACCGAGAGATTTTCCCCGAGGCTGGACAGCCATGAGTGGCAGGGTGTGTGGGACAGTATGGACCGGCGGGGCCTGGGGTGAGAGGCCAACCCATGGGGCATGGGGAGGAGGCCCCCGGTAAGGCCCAGTGGGGGGAGTCGGGGAGGCCCCACGTTGGGCGCCAAAATAGAACTGTCGTGGTTTAAGCCCAAGCTGTAAATCAGAACCACGCAGTCTACTGCCCCCCCCACACACACACCTTTCTTCCCTCCGCTTCTGGAGGGACGGGGAGGAGAATCAAAAGAATGCAGCTCCCACGGGTTGAGATAAGAACAGTTTAATAACTAAGGTAGAACACAAATCACCACTGCCGCCACCAACAATAACAACGACAAGAGAAATAACAAGGGAAGAGAATACGATACCGCCTGCCGGAAAAGACAGCCCAACCGAAAAGGGGACGTGCCCTTCCGGGTAGCTCCCAGTTACATCCCCTGGCATGACGTGCTGTGGTATGGAACACCTCCTTGGCCAGTCTGGGTCAGGTGTCCTGTCCCCGCTTCCTCCCGGCCCCTCCTCCTCCCTGGCAGAGCGTGAGACTCACAAAGTCCTTGGTCAGTCTAAACATCAGTGTTATCAGTTTTTTGTTCCCAAGCCAAAAGTCAAAAACACAGTGCTGCAACAGCTACTAAGAAGGAAAAAAAACCAAAAAACTGACTGCCACTGCTGAACCCAGGACACATTCAAATTAGTAGTATGCACAATTTCATCAGCTAGGAATTTAAAGTTCACAGTGGTGAACCTTTTGATCAGTAGTGATTATCTATCAAGTTTCCTCTCAGTTGCTGTCACTGGATACTGGGAAAGATACTGGCAGAACTAGCATTTAATCTGATAATAATTCAGTTTAGGGTATACGTTAGTTATTGTTCTGATTGATTATATAGAATTTCAGACAAATGACAACTGAACCAAAGGAAACTCGACTGTAAAGAAACTTGAGAGACCATATAATTCATCTGCTATCTTAAGGGATTAATTATCCTGGCAGCAGTTTGTTTAACTTATTCTTAACAACCTTTCAACAACAGAGAATGTTTTCCTCACAAAAATCATCTGTATTTAAGTCTGTAAGAAATTGGAAGACTCGGCATCTGTCTATTTGTATTATTGATACACTGGACTTTCAAAATAATCCCAAACCTCCATAGTTTTCTATTCATAATTCCCTGTAAAACTAGAAGTCCTAAAAAGCCCTCTAAAAAAGGATGTTTAATGGTCTTATTTGTTATGCTCTATGTCTTCTCCAGTCCCTTACTGTCCAAAACCTAATTGTGTATGTTCTGTGCAAGTATTTGAGGCAAAAGGATCACATACAAAAGTAATACTATAAAATAACGAAAGATCTAAAAAAAGTTTGACTATATATTTTACATGGTTAGAGTTTCAAAATAAAATGTCTAGATGTCATTATGTCCACTTGCAAGCTCAATGTATGAGCGAACGGTGTGCAGCTGCGGCAAAGAAAGCCAACATTTACATCAACAGAAGCATCACCAACAGAGATAAAGATGTCCTTGTTTCACTCTACTCAGTGCTTTTCAGGCCACACCTGGAATATTGTGCTCAGTTTTGCCTCCCACTACACAAAAAAAGATTCGAACAGGCTAGAAAATGTCCAGAGAAGGGCCACAATGATGATCAAAGGACTTGTAAGCCTGCTGTATAAGAAAAGGCTGAGAGAACTATGTTCAGCCTTGAGAAAAGGCAGTTCAGGGGAGACCTCATAACCATGTTCCAGTATTTAAAGGGTGGCTACAAAGAAGATGAAGACTCCCTTTTTATGAGGAGTCACATGGGAAAGACAAGGGGCTATGGGCATGAGTTATTCCTGGTGAGATTCCAACTGGACACATGACGAAAATTTTTCACACTGAGAACAATCAAACCTTATAGACTAATCTCCCTAGAGAAGTGGTGAATTCCCCAGTGTTGGCTACTTTTTAGATTCAGCTGGACAGGGTACTGGGGCATCTAGTTTAGGTCATGCTTTGCCTAGGAAGGTTGGAGCAGATGATCCTTGAGGTCCCTTACAAGCTGGTATTCTAAGAGTCTGTGCTTCTGTGATTCATTTTCCAAAGATTACTTAACCAGAGAAAAACTGGATTTTTTGTGTTCTCAAACAAGATCACAGTCCTAACACAATATGAACGCACAGAAAAATTCAATCCAATCCCTAGATGTCATTCTGCTGGTACAGAGCTTTGAGCGGGAAGTTGAAGTAATCATTACAGCAAGTGATTTTCTGTTGGTAGATTCAATTCTTATCATTAAGACCTTGCATCTCTAAGTCCTTCAAGTACACGGTGAGGAAAGGCATTATGGGAAGGTGAGTGGAGGGTGGACATGAATTACACAAATTACACAAGCGTACAGAAAGAGGAAGGATAGGAAAGCAAGAGAGAATTATAAAATTTACCTTTCCAAGGCCTGATCAAACTGTACATGTTCCTTTATAAGGAAATCAGCTAAAAATATTTCATGAAAATGAAAATTTAACACATGTCCTGGGTTCAGCAGCAGCAGTCAGTTTTTCTTCTTCTTAGTAGCTGGTGTAGCGCTGTGGTTTTGACTTTCAGCCTGGGAATAATACTGATAAAGCCGATGTTTTCAGTTGCTGGTCAGAATGTTTAGCCTGACCAAGGACTTTCTGAGTCTCATGCTCTGCCAGGGAGGAGGAGAAGCCGGGGGGAAGCAGAGACAGGACACCTGACCCAAACTAGCCAAAGAGGTATTCCATACCACAGCACGTCATGCACAGGGATGTAACTGGGAGTTACCCGGAAAGGCACGTACTCTTCTCAGTCGGGCTCTTTTCCGGCAGGCGGTATCGTATTCTCTTCCCTTGTTATTTCTCTTATCATTATTATTATTGGTGGTAGCAGTAGTGATTTGTGTTATACCTTAGTTACTGGACTGTTTTTATCTCAACCCGTGGGAGTTACATTCTTTCGATTCTCCTCCCCATCCCTCGGGGCGGGGGGGGGGGGGGGCGGGGAGGGGAGTAGAAATTGCGTGGTTCTAATTTACGGCCTGGGCTTAAACCACAACACCACATTATCAAATGAAGAATGGATCTGAAGAAAGAGCACAACTAAAAAGAGGAAAATGAATGTCAAAGGAACAGTTTACAGCTGTTACCATAAACAGAGTAAGATCCAGATACACCACATTCAGATGAATCTCAAGCTGGGATGACTAGTAATGGAAAGGTAGTCAAATTTGCAAGCTGTTTCAAAGATTATACTCTATCTTTAGGATGGCTTATAGTCTTGTTTCTGGTATGCAAGAGCTATGAACATCTTCCTATGCTTTCCAGGTTGGACTTAGTGCGAGGTGCCTTTTACTTACCTTACCTCTTGATAAATAGGAATTCAAAGGGAAAATAAGTTATAAGCAATGGGTTTTGATTCTTGTAACAGTAACATCTGGGAGAGAAGGGAAAAAGTACAAAACAATAAGAACGACTAATAGCCAGGTCATCACAAATGAATAAGGACAGCAAATGAGAAGAGCAGAAAGTGAAGTGATGAAAACAGAGCAATGATGCCTATCTGTATTTCCTTGGTTTCTTCTCAGAGCTATGAGACTGCTGACTGCAATGATAGATTCTATTAACCTTCCACTTTATCCTGGTACTTACATTGAAGTACATATTTCACTTCACCTGATGTTGACAGTAATTTATATATACATATAGTTGCAAATTAATATGGAATTATTAATTATCTGCTTGCATAAACATGATAAAACAAAATTTAATATTCAAAAGAAATACAATTTTGTATTTGTTTTGGAAAAGAAATTGCTAAGAACATTTCTACTTTTTTAAGGAAATGTTACTGTTTTAATAACACTAGGAATACCAGACATGGGAAACTAGCTCTGACAAATATTCAACTTTTACATTTAGATAATTAGTGCTGTAAAGAAATCCCATACTTTGTGTGTATGCTTACGTGTGCGTGCCTGTGTAAATGTCTTGCATCATTAGAAATAAATTAGTGTTTAACAAGGCTTTCAAATGAACTGCAGCTACAAGCCTCCAGTTCAGAAGCATTATATTTTATGGAAAAAAGATGCACGAGTATAAACTCAGTGCAGATTCTGTGATTTATAAATTTATCTTTAATGTGAAATATTCTCCAAAAATCTTGAATTATTGCCACCTGGATATACTCAGACCCTTCACTGCTTATGAATACAGGATCTCCATTTCAAAGATTTAAAAACATGTACATCAACATCTGATTACAATAACTGTATGAACTTGTGGGAAAGCTAGCATGAGCATTGAAGTTTGTAACCATCTGTGTGTTTTCTAGCAGCCACTGTTTAAAGCAAAGAGGAGAATCTCTATTATGAACAAATTCAAACACCTTTACAAGATAGAAAAGAAAGAGGAGCTGAAATCTAAAGTGATTTTTAAAACAATAATACTTGTATGAAATCAAAATCTGAGTTTACTCTTGAAAAATATCTACTTACATTTACATAAATACATTTAGTATAGTATTTCCTCAGATGAAGTTAAAACTACATATGTGTTATTTTAAAGAGTTAGCTTTACAGTGGCTGCCCTCAGTGCCCATATTGACCTCAGCAGAATATTGTACAACTGAAGACCTATTTCTTCCTTCTGAGAATAATATTTACTGTGAAATCAGTGAAGCAATGACAACTTACATCATATGGTAGCAAGACAAAATGGATTGTCATATCTTGGCATTTGACCTGTTAGTTAAAACCATTATAGTCCTGTGTTTAAGAATTTTACACACTTTCTTGGACTCATATTGAAATAACTTGAAAACTAGAAAACCATCATGACTTTGATAACAATGCAACAAATACTAGTTGAAGAACTACATTTGTGACAGCCATATTGAATCTAATTGTGAAACTGACTTAAATTTGTAGGAATTTGTCTCTGAATTTGTCTCTAAATTTGTCTCTAAATTGAAGAGACATCAATTTGATAGATGGACCACTTGGTGGATAAAGAACTGGCTGGATGGCCACATGCAAAGAGTTGTGGTCAATGATTCAATGTCCAGCTGGAGATAAGTAACGAGTGGTGTCCCTCAGAGATCGATGTTGGGACCGGTCTTGTTCAATATTTTTGTTGGTGACATGGACAGTGGAATTGAGTGCACCCTCAGCAAGTTTGCCAATGACATCAAGCTGTGTGGTTTGGTTGATACGCTGGACAGAAGAAGTGCCATCCAGAGGGACTTTGACACGCTTGTGAGGTGGGCTGATGCCAACCTTATGAAGTTTAACCATACAAAGTGCAAGGTCCTATACCTTGGTCAGAGCAATCCCAGGCACAGCTACAGGTTGGGCAGAGAAGAGATTCACAGCAGTCCTGCAGAGAAGGACTTGGGGGTGTTGGTCAATGAGAAAGTGAACATGAGCCAGCTTCAGTGTGCGCTTGCAGCCCAGGAAGCCAACTGTATCTTGGGCTGAATCAAAAGGAGCATGACCAGCAGGACGAAGGAGGTGATCCTGCCCCTCTGCTCTCGTGAGACCTCACTTGGAGTATTGTGTACTGTTCTGGTGTCCTCAACATAAAAAAGACATGGAACTGCTGGAGCAGAGGGCCACGAGGATGATCAGGGGACTGGAGCACCTCCCGTATGAAGATAGGCTGAGAAAGATGGGGCTGTTCAGCCTGGAGAAGAGAAGGCTGCGTGGAGACCTCATAGCAGCCTTCCAGTACCTGAAGGTGGGCCTACAAGGATGCTGGGGAGGGACTCTTCATTAGGGACTGTAGTGATAGGACAAGGGGTACCAGGTTCAAACTTAAACAGGGGAAGTTTAAATTGGATATAAGGAAGAAATTCTTTACTGTAAGGGTGGTGAGGTGCTGGAATGGGTTGCCCAGGGAGGTTGTGAATGCTCCATCCCTGGCAGTGTTCAAGGCCAGGTTGGATGAGGCTTTGGGTGGCATGGTTTAGTGTGGGGTGTCCCTGCCCATGGCAGGGGGGTTGGAACTAGATGATCTTAAGTTCCTTTCCAACCCTAACTGTTTTATGATTCTATGATTCTAATTTCTTTAGATGACATCACTGTTGCTGACTTCCTTAAGAGTAGTTGCTTTACTTAGGTATCATCAAGCTGAGAAAATTTACCAGAATATGGCTCATTAAAGTAGTATTTATGCTACTATCTGCTGCTCTGTGATTTTGAATATTCAAGAGTTTCTTAAAATTGAAAATATTTGTGCAAGTACTTATATGTGTTTGCACACACGTACGCACACATTCACTTACACAGATATATATATGCATATAAATAGTGTATCTCTTAAAGTTAGCCCAGAATCTTGAAAGTTAATCACAAATACAGCAGATTATATTTTGTCATTTGAAATGCAAGTAGAGAGTTTGAATGTTGTTTTACAAGGATCTATTGTTGTTAGTCCCGGGGGAACTAAAGAATTATGACAGACTTGTGTGAGTGCCAGTAAGCTAACATTTAATTCAGTACTATTTGTTAAGAATTCAAATGGCAGAATGATGAAACTTCTGAGATAATCCAATAGAATAAATGAACAGGGAACCTGAGTGTCAGGACTGTGCTGGGAGGAAACTGAAGTTTAAAAACCCATGATGCCTAAATATTTTAGAGCCTGACCAATCTGTGTTCTCATCATTAAAAAGTGCATCACTGGAAGGATTTTAACAAATGAAAAACCTCTTTATCTTTTATCTTGCTGCTGTTAACTCCCAGTTACATCCCCTGTGCATGACGTGCTGTGGTATGGAATACCTCTTTGGCTAGTTTGGGTCAGGTGTCCTGTCCCTGCTTCCTCCCAGCTTCCCCTCCTCCCTGGCAGAGCGTGAGACTCACAAAGTCCTTGGTCAGTCTAAACATTTTGACCAGAAACTGAAAACATCGGCTTTATCAGTATTATTCCCAGGCCAAAAGTCAAAACCACCAGCTACTAAGAAGGAGAAAAAGTGACTGCTGCTGCTGAACCCAGGACACTGCAGTAGCCATACCACTTCAGTCTAAGTTATTATTTGTACACAGGGTTATTATAGATGCATGGGGGTAGTGGCGGACACTGACAGGGTTTAAATGATGTGCGAGAAGGTAGCGCAGGATAGATGAAAATTTAAAGTAGTATGACATTGTGAGTCACTTGCTCTAAGTGTTAAAAATTCTCTGGTATAAATTCGCTTGCAAAGGTTAGAAAGATTTTAAGTCTGGCCACCTGCAGCTGAAAGTAAGGAAACAGACTGCAATCAAAATACATGACTTTAATACCTTGCAAATGGATATTAATTTAAATGTTTCTATGGCATTTTATTTTAGAGGTGAGTTGTGGGCTTCCCTGGTGATTTTTCCAGCATTATAAGTGCCCCTGACTAAAGCAAGTAGCTTGTAATGAATGACAACTTTAAAGTAAAACGAGATTGCTACCTGCTGTTACAGCTGGTAAAAAAGGAAGGCAACTAATTTAATCCCTTTTTTTTTTTCTCACACAACTTAACAGTTGAACAACTGACCCAAAACTTGTGATAAAATCAAATACTTTCTGTAAGTTACCTTTTTCTATTGCAGTCCAGTTGATAGTGCAGTTATGAAATAGTATTTTTACTTGATTAAAATTGTTAGGTACTTTCATTTCCTTTGAAAACATATATTCCCTTTAGCACCTGGCAGAAGAACAAGATTGGATTCTTTGGAAGGGAAAAAGAGGAAAGAATTTACCCTACCCAAGACAAAGAGTAAAGTACTCTTTGAAAATTGAATAGTTTTTGGGATCCTAAAATACTTCCCTCCTTAGCCTGAATATTCCTCTTTTGCTGGTGGAGTAAAGTAGCAAGGGGGCTGTGGAAACCGTCCAAAACATATCCCCATGCCAAAACATATCCCCATGGTTTTCTGTCTGTCTCCAGTGTCCCTGAGATCAGCCACAAAGTGAAGTTTACACCAAATCACTGGGGTAGACATCCAGCCCTTAAGACAGATGAATTTAATGAAGTGTTTTGCCAAATGGTTCACCACCCTTCAAAAAAATGTGAATGCTGGACTCTGTGACTTGTGCATTGTCAACAGCAAATGTTCAAAAGCATATGTCAGGCTTACAAAAGAGCAATTTTTGTAATAGGAGTTGAAAATCAATATATAATTCACAAGCAATATTCTACTGTTTTTCAGGATATTACAGGTCATATTTTCAAGCTTCACTTACAAGGACCAGAATAAAAATTCCTTATCTTTAAAAATGCATTTGCCTGTAAATTAATGAAGATAATAGTGCTTTAAGAAAGACATTAAATATGAGACTTATGATGAATTCACACAAAATGACATATTCAGATATTCATTGTTTCTCTTGGTTTTGTATTTCACAGAAAGTTATTTTGATATACCATCAGAAACAAAGGATTCCTTTTCTGGAAATTAAGAATGATGTGAGACTCTGGATTCCAGATAAAGTGCTTCTTCAGTACTTTGAATAAGTTATAAAAGCCATTATTAAGAGTATTTCAAATAAAAGAGTAATAATATCATCTTCTTCCCCCTCATCTCATAAAATAAGTTGAAGGGTATATTTGGAAGTGCTTGCTGCATTAGGCAAAGGAAGGAAGAAATCAGAATGCTTTTTTGTGATATTATATCAGTCATTGCTGTTGCAGCTTTTCGACCTATTGTCATGCCTGATCTCCAGACCCCAGGGAGGCACCAGAAGAGTAATAGTTTGTTTTGCTTAGTCTACCTCCAGAAAAGAAATAATCAGAAGCTCATGCACAGTTTTATATTCTGTGCAGCAGGTTTCCTGTGTGTTGACTGTTGCTGACCAGAACCACAGCGAAATTTTGATGGACAGTGGACCACTGTTGGCAAAGTGTAAAAGCAGAAACTTCCTGTAGCCTCCCAATTTGGCATGTGCTTGAGAATAAAGAGATTGGTTTTGTTATTATTAATATGAAGGCAGAGCACATTATTTTGAAAATTCAAATCCAATCATTTTGTAAAATAACGAGATAATTATAATAAAATTGACCATGCACCCAGTGGCTGCATAAAGAGCAATATATTGAGAAACCATCACTACAGAAGAAAAAGTAGCAGTATAATTAACCCACCATAAATAGGAACAGGTATCCAAATATTATCTGGCTTCCTTTTACTCTACTCCTTCTAACTTGCAACAAAGATTTATAAATGTGAGTTTTAAA
Organism: Psittacula echo; assembly: GCF_963264785.1. NCBI lineage: Eukaryota > Metazoa > Chordata > Aves > Psittaciformes > Psittacidae > Psittacula > Psittacula echo. The sequence continues at coordinate 46,362,649 of NC_137739.1, forward strand.
AGTATTTCCCCAACACTTCTTGCTAGTAATTCTATTCACCGTTACTGACAATATCTCAGCATCAGTACAGAATACACAAGAGTGCTGGTTCTTTGTATCCCACTCCCTTTGATCACTGCTCCTCTAAATAAGATAGGAAATTGCCAAGATTTTGCTTTAGTGTCAATTTATCACAAAGAAAGCACTGTTGCTTCTTATTGGTTTGAACTGATGCATTACTGTTGGAGTCTAATTTTATACCCCAGCTATTGCTAAAATGCAGTGTTACTAGACTGGAACTCAGCAGATTTCTCATAGGCTGCATAGAATAATAAAATTTATTCACTGATCTGTTGGCATTTAAAAATTCCTTAAAATGTGCAAGGTCATATTGGTGTCACACCTTTGAACTGTAGTGTCTCTCAGTAACTTCTTTATTCTTTTGTTGCTTGTTTTGGCTTTTTGGTGTGGTTTTTTTTTTTTTTTTTTGTTTTGTTTTGTTTTGTTTTTTGTTTGTTTGGGTTTTTTTTGTTTTTAATTTCCATGCCTCCTCCCATTTTTAAGACTGTTCTCGCACTGCAGAGCTTTCAGAGGAAGACAACTATTTCACATGCTATGGCCCAGTACATGTTATGGAAGCCAAACTCCAGCAACATTCTCAAAGAAAGCATCTGCTATTTGGCTACACTACTTAGCTTTAACATCTTTGCATATGAAATTATCCAGTGAATGCCTGAAATTTTAAAAGCAAAGCAATTGACATGAAATCAAAACTGAATACTGACTAAATACATGAAAAGTGCAAAGCTAAATAAATAGACAAACAAAGAGGAAGTACAGTACACTTTCTCTTTCAAAGCTTTGGTTTCTGGTTACCAGATCATTGCACACAGCATTAAGAAACCTCCAGGAAAAATATTCATTTTATTTCTTAGTATATGCCTGTGTTAAGTGCAAGGTGTAGGGATTAGTGCAATATGGGTAGCTGAAATAGGTATGTAAAATTCATTTCACTTTACACATATTTAGAAGTTCAGTAGCTCCACTTAAAAGATTAAGAAAATATGAGTTATATCAAAATAGACACTTTTTTTCCTATTACTGCTAAAAGGTTATTTTGCTATCCTCTCCAAACCCACATAATGCAAGTGCAGTGTCGTGGTTTAAACCCAACCAGGCAGCTTGTTCACTCACTCCTCCCCTTCCTCCCCCAACTCCCGGAGAGATGGGAAGGAGAATTGAAAGAATGCAACTCCCACGGGTTGAGATAAGAACAGTTTAGTAACTAAAGTATAACACAAATCACTACTGCTACCACCAATAAAAATAATGATAAGAGAAATAACAAGGGAAGAGAATACAACACCTCACAACCCGTCAACTGATACCTTGCCCCCACCCAGCGGTGACCTAGCTCTTCCGGGTAACTCTCAGTTACCTCCTGAGCATGACGTGCTGTGGTATGGAATACCTCTTTGGCTAGTTTGGGTCAGGTGTCCTGTCCCTGCTTCCTCCCAGCTTCCCCTCCTCTCTGGCAGAGCATGAGACTCACAAAGTCCTTGGTCAGACTAAACAGTCTGACCAGCATCTAAAAACATTGGTTTTATCAGTGCTGTTCCCAGGCCGAAAGTCAAAAACACAGTGCTGCACCAACTACTAAGAAGGAGAAAAAATGACTGCTACTGCTGAACCAGAATATGCAGATATAATATATATTTTCCTTGTCTCCTTATAAGCAGAATTTCAATAGTACATGAAATTGCAGAAATTGCAAATGTAAAAGCATTAATTAATTTTTATTTCTGTCTGGTTTTTCTCTCATAAAATGCTAGCAAACTGAAGTGATTAGAAGCTTGTCATTTAATTGCCACTGTCATCTATGAAATTTCACATGTAGTCAGCAACAGTCATTTAATTGCCACTGTCTTTATGAAATTTCACAGGTAGTCAGCAACAGTCAAAAAGCATGTTATACACATAATATCATATACCTTCACTGGCAATAAAAGCCTACTGATGCAATATTTTCAACCTTCACAAAGTTTAAACACTGAGTATCTTGAACATTTTGCTTAAAATGGGAATATAAATAATTATTGTTTAACATGACATATGACATATAACAGTGTCTATGATAAGGAGGCATAGAAAAGAAGTTGTCCTTAATTAGAAATGGAGATATATGATCAGAAATTGATTTGAGAAATCACAAGCTTTCCTGACAGTCTAGTTTCCCCTTTGAAATACTTAATCTATATCTTTGAGTTCAAGTATGTGAGAGAACTCCATGTTTAGTAAGTTTGACCTTATCAACTGAGCCCAGCTGAGAAAATGCAGAGTAGAATTCAGTTGAAATGTGCATCCAAGCCAAAAAAAAAAGAAAAAGTAAATCTCAGAAATGGATATTTATAAAGGAGAGGCTAAACACTTGTCAGAGAATGACTTTACAAATGCTTTGGTCAAACCTATGATATTTTGTGGAAAAGCAGGTTTTTTTTCTGACAATATAATTTCCTTTTCTGAAGTCAGAAAGTAAAAAAAAATATTCAGGTTAGTTGAAAGCAACACTTCTGCTTTTATCCAATTAATCTTCCAAACCCTTCCAAGAATTCCAGAATTCTTTTCTCAACTTCCCTACTTTGTTATAAATTAAGAAAAATCACGGTGAATAAAATGTTGTCACACTTCATTTCAAAACTGATGTAAAGTGATGGACAATTAATCTGGTCTACATTTTTTCTTTTTTTAATTGTAAAAAAAAAATAGTCAAATCTTTGTTATCAAACATAGACTTTTTTGTGAAATTTTTTTCAAACCCTTTTTTTAAGTTCAAGATGAAATATATGATGTGAAAAAAATAAAACCTCCAAACCTTGCATCTTTTTTTCAGCCATTCTATTGATTAGAACACTGTCCAGGCAGCGATAAACTGAAGTTTAAATCATTGCTCAATTTAGACATAGACTGGAATCTTAATATCTAACTTTGATCATGAATGCCTCAAAAACTTTAATTCTCTTGCTCCATTCCAGCAAACATTTAATTATTTATAATGAATGAACAGATTCAGCTGAGGGAATGACATCATAACTTCATGCATTTGGATCAGACAGAACATCTGTTTGGAAATGTGTCTTATCCATCATAAGCAAGTGCATTACCTAACAGCACATGGACTATGAAGACAGGTTGAGAGGGCTGCAGTAGTTCAGCCTGGAGAAGAGAAGGCTCAAAGGAGATCGTATAGAAGTCTTTCAGTACCTAAAGGGGGCCTAAAAGTAATCTGGAGAGGGATTTTTTACAAGGTCACATAGTGATAAGACAAGGGTGAATGGCTCAAGATGAGACAGGGTAGATTTAGATTAGACATTAGGAAGAAATTCTTTACTATGAGGGTGGTGAGACACTGGATCAGGTTGCCCAGAAAAGTTGTGGATGCCCTATCCCTGGTAGCATTCAAGGGCAGGCTGGACAGTGATTTGAGCAACCTGGTCTAGTGGAAAGTGTCCCTGCCTCTGGCAGGGAGGTTGGAAGTAGATGGCTTTTAAGGTCCCTCTCAAGCCAAACCATTCTTGATATGATATGATATATGATATGAAACAAAAGCCAGCTTTTCTTGTAGTTGTCATAGAATCATAGAATCATAGAATAGTTAGGGTTGGAAAGGAACTTAAGATCATCTAGTTCCAAACCCCCTGCCATGGGCAGGGACACCGCACACTAAACCATGCCACCCAAGGCCTCATCCAACCTGGCCTTGAGCACTGCCAGGGATGGAGCATGCACAACCTCCCTGGGCAACCCATTCCAGCACCTCACCACCCTTACAGTAAAGAATTTCTTCCTTATATCCAATCTAAACTTCCCATGTTTAAGTTTTAACCCATTACCTCTTGTTCTATCATTACAGTCCCTAGTGAAGAGTCCCTTTCCAATAACCTTGTAGGTACCCTTCAGATACTGGAAGGCTGCTATGAGGTCTCCATATAGCCTTCTATTCTCCAGGCTGAACAACCCCAACTTTCTCAGCCTATCTTCATACAGGACGTGCTCCAGTTCCCTGATCATCCTCATGGCTCTCCTCTGGACTTGTTCTAGCAGTTCCACGTCTTTTTATGTTGAGGACACCAGAACTGCACACAATACTCCAATTGAGGTCTCAAGAGACCAATGTCAATCATTTTGAAAGAAGTTGAAAAGAATTTTTACCTTCTTATGTCATGAAAAATTATTTTACCAAGTATCCTAAATATATTTTAGAACATGAATCTCCATTCATGGTGTTCATCACGTTCTCCATCATCTTATAGCTTTCTGTGTAGTCCTTGTCACAATATAGTAGCTTGACTCCTGAATATGTGTATTTATTAATACAGATAAGGCAAACACTATCAATCAAGAGATTTATAAACATTTCAATTCCAGAAGAACGGAATTCTATTAAAACTATTGGCAGCTTATGGCTGATAATATCTTTCCTCCAAAAATACAGTTTAAAGGAAATATATCTCCCTGTTGCTTATATCAGCAACTGCATTTTTTAGAATATGCAGCATCTGTTAGCATGGATAGGATCTGATATTTATACACCGCATTTTTCTTTCAAATTCTGATATACCTGATAGATTGTAGGTCAGTCCTCTCCTCACTGAAAACAGTGAAACTATTCCTACTGTTGTTAAGATCACCATAAAGTACACAGTGCAAGTCAAAATATTCACTCAGTAAAGAATTGCACCATTACTATTTAAATAGAAATGTAACGATAATATAAATGAAATAATACACAAAAATTAAACCATATTTACCATAAAGTAGGATAAAGGAGAACACATCTCTGAATGAACATTTGATTGATTGATGGCTTGGCTTCACGAACGAAGATTTGGGAGGGCATTACCCACACTTACTACAAGCACAATGACTAAGGGCAAGTGGAATAGGCAAATCTGGTTGGAGAAAAGCTGCATAGGCAATCAGGAAGATTCCAAACAGGACTGTCATCTCCTGGATCAAGCTTGAGAGACCAATGTCCTGAACCGCTCACAGGCAAGGTTGGATCTGCAGCTTCCAGTGCACCTTGTCACCTGCCATTTCAACCCTCGCTTGTCGCTACAGGGTTTGCAAGCGTGAGTAAACCCTTCCAGCCTGCACAATGGATTTTTTAGGTGAGGCGCAGCGTGCGCAGAACTGGCCCCACCCTTTACACCTGAGGTTAATCTGCCATGGCCTAGACAGCTAGGATGGTGACAGCAAAGTCCTCAGGTCATAGGTTTTGTAAGAGTGTCCTCTTAGATGGAAGACCTTACAAGGCTAGACGAGCTCCATCAGCCCTGGTTTGAAGATAGGTGTCTTCCGTCTCCTGTGAGAATGACATGTCTTCACTAACAAAGATTTGGGAAGGGTTTTACCCACGCATTCTGAACAAGACTGTCATCTCCTTGGTCAATCTCGAGCAACCAGTGATGCAACCGCACAGCATCAAGCATCTAGGTGGGATTCAGAATTAGAGGCATTCAGTCATAAGCCCGCAGATGGTAGCCTCGCGCCACAGGCTCCTCAGCCAAGCGCACGCACCAGGGATCTGAACCTGCGGTTCCTCTCGTACTGAGCAGGATTACTATTGCAACAACACATCATCAGTAGGGTAAAACTAACCTGTCTCACGGCGATCTAACCCCAGCTCATGTTCCCTATTAGTGGGTGAACAATCCAATGCCTGGTGAATTCTGCTTCACAATGATAGGAAGAGCTGACATCGAAGGATCAAAAAGCGACAATTGCAATAACACTGGTGAGGAGGAGACTGGTGATTTTACAGTTGGGCGTTCTATGATGAATTTAGTTAATGTCACCAGAAGATTAATAATAAGCAGGAGGTAAGAGATGAACTGAACGTCAAGAAAAAAAAACTTTCCTTCCCTCCTCCTACCTTCCCAAAGAAAAAAAAAATATTTGAGACCAACAAAATTTGTGGGGGGAGTTTTCGTTTTGAAATAAAGACCTAAAAATCTGCTTTTTAAACAATATTCTATGTACTACTAATGTGAGGAAATAATTAATTCTGAATTATTCACATACTATTATTTCCCTCTTAATAGCATAGAAGGCCTCAGCAACAGAGAAATATGTAGTCCTAAGGAACCAGAAAGATTTAAAAAGTACTTACAAATGTTTGTGTCTCCTATATGCTTTGTGTATTCAGAACATGCAGACATTACAGCCATCATATACAAGTGGTGGGTGACAGCACGACAAGTATATAAGACTTTGGGATGATGAACTAACATGCCTTTGAGTATTGCAAGTGATGGAACAGCTTTCAGGAAGAACATATCCCACAGGCTTCAGCACTGGCTGTCGTATAGGTCTGGTGTCATCTGTGCACTAAGGGACAATTAATATTAAAAAGTATCTTCCTTTTTCCTTGCTCAGGTTCTCTAGTTGAGAAGGCAGTTTCCAGAAGTTCCTTCTTATATTACAGTTTAGACATTAAATGAAAAGTTGGTGATTTATTTTTTAATTAATAAAATGCTGTCACAAATTATTTCCTGTGATGAGGTGTAAATCAAGTTTCCAGTCCAGTATGTGTAATATCAGCAGCCAGACATTTAATAGCACTTCAAATATATGAAGTATTAAAGCCTTGCATGGAAACTCAGGTGCATAAGACAAAGATCTGATTAATTTTAGGCCTATTCCTTGTCCAGACAAAGAAAAAACCTCTTATTCTGTTGTCTACATTATCACAGATGAAAATATTCTCATAACATGGCTGTGTACTAAAGTGCCATTCTCTGTGAAAACAGGTAACTGTTGTTGCTGAATCCTCCTTATTTTAAAAAATGTCCAGGATTAAAGCTATTTATGAGACGTATCCTGGTATGAGTTCCAATTTATATGTAGTACATTACCTACAATATCATACAAAAGAGAAAAAATATTCACAGTATTCACAGTATAAATAATGGGAAAGAGAATCATTATCTCTTTAAAGACCAGAGTAATAGAAACATTAGCAAAAGGAAAGATGGAAAAGAAAAATATATTCATAACTTTTTGAGGGATTGTAAATTACTTTTGCCTATGTTCTTAGGTTTTATCTGATTTTCTCATAGAAGTTCCACAGAGTATTATGGAAGGATGATATGTAACTGTTTCCATAGGGTTTAAAGGTGATCTTGGAACAGCTGTGATTAAACTAATAATAAAAACATCTCTATGGAATTCTATATTGTTTTCCCAGAATGATCATAATAGTAATACAGATGATGTATTTATTACTTAAGTTAAAAAAGCTTTTCCTTTTTTGTAAGACAGCCTGAAACTTTCACTGTACAAGACAAGGATCTGTTCTCTCTGATGCCAAAGAAGGCTCTCATTGTGGGAGATGTCACATCAATCATTGAATCCTGATTGTGCATGCATAGGGGAAACAAGCCTGATGTTGTTCTCTTCAATATTGATTGCAGCATTCCCAGCAACTTAACAAGGCAGGAGCTGAGACAGGACCTAAGCACTGCCTTTGTGGTGTTAGCTTACCTAAGCTCATGCCCCCTGCTGAAAAAAACTTGAACTTTAATGCCCATAAATCCCAGAGGACTTATTCCTATACAGAGAGGTAAAATCTGGTTATGTACAATCCAGTAATATACAAATGCATTCATCAGGTTTTTACTGAACATTCCAACCCTAGGATAGGCATGAAATTCTATAGTTGGCAGAGCATCCACTAGCAGATATTTGTCAGTAGTCATTGAGAGAATAAGATATTTATGAGAATGAAATTATTGGTGTCAGCACACAAACTTTAAAATCAAAGGTAGCCAGTCTAAAAGAGCCTTTGTGCAGAATCACTTTGCTGACAATAATAACTGATGAAAGTAAATTCACCCTTTCTAGGTCAGCTATGTCCCTTACAGCAGACAAAAGGATACCTGCTTATGGAATCTGTGAATTGTAAATTGGTTAAGACAGCCTAGCCATGTGTTTCACAAAAAAAAGAGTCTTTTTTTCTTCACACCAGCTTCCACAGTGTGAAATAGCTCCAATTAAACCTTGACTTTTCATGCCAGCAATCTATGTTATTTGAGATGCAGGACAATTTCTTCCCTAATGGAAAAGCTTCTCTTTTAGCTGTATGGTGAGAAGTTCCAGTCATATTTGCATGGTACCCCTTACACTCCCTGTGGAGTGATGTTGATGTGTAGAAAAGATAATGAATTGCAATTTAATCTTAGAAAAGAGCATAAAGTCTAGTATTGAACATATACTAGACTTTATATACTACTATTGAACATATACATGTCATAATACTGAGTTAAAACAAAGTATTCTTTTAGAACTGACTTCTGAAAATGCTAAGTGATTCCAAAACATTTTGAATGGCAAACAGCTTTTCTTTGAGCTAAAATATCAGCTTATAAGGATGAGCAAGGGTAGGGCGATCACTGGTTTTTAGCTGCTCTGAGCACTTTCTTAGTTTTTTTTAATCTGACTCACATTAAGCATTGGATTCTTTGTGCTTTAACTTCTTATGATCAGTGGATCATGAAAAGCACAGTAACCTTCACAGGCATTTCAGAGTTGATAGCTCTATTCTCTGTGCATAAACAAATACGTTATCAGTTATAAAATTCCAAGTTTCATATCAATCAGGTTTTTTAAAAAGTCTGATCAAAAATTCAAGTGATTTGGAGACTTCACTACAACTTTGAGATAGAATCAAACAACATCCTTTGTAGACATAACACTGTCTGAAATATGATTGTATAATATGAAGTTTAACAAGGGCATACTAGGATCAGAACATGCTATCATGTAGGTAACAGTGATGTAAGTACAGGGAAGACAGATAATTTTGTGTGGTTTGCCATTTGGCTTGGTTTCATTCTTCCAGCCTAACGTGGATAAAATGTTACATTATTGGTTCACTTTTATTTGAATTATCCTGAGGTATACATAGGTCTTCCAGTTCTGACACTGAGAAATTGCAATTATTATTGAGTTGGACTTGGATGTGTTTCATTACACTGATATTTATTGTTCTCTCCTGAACTGCAATATATAGCTGTTGTCTTCATCTCAGAACACACCAAAGTTTTTAAAGAACTTGAAGACACTACTGAAGTCACATTGCAATAACTCTAATAAATTGCACCTGTGGACTTCTCTCTGGTTTATTTATATACTGTATCACAGGTTATTAATGGAAAATAACCCACTGAGATACAACATTCTTGTTTGCAGTGAGATGCTGGTGTTGACAGCAAGAATATAAAATATAAAATCAACAGGGAACACAAACTAATAAAAAGACAAGGGTCTATAAAGCAGGAAAAAAACCCCAATCAAACCCCAAAGCCACCTGTGAAGGCAAAAATAAAATAAATTTCGACCATAAAACAATCAAAATCTGGAGTATATTTATAGATACCAGGGAGCACGAATACCCACTGAGTCTGAATATTTATGGGTGTCAAGAAATCTGTAAGCTATTCAGAATCAAAATGTGATCAGTGAGACATATCTCTCTGTAAAGCTGGTTATGTCTACTTCACTATAGCAAAGGAAAAAAAAAAAAGAAGAAAGAAAAGAGAAGAAGAAAAGAGAAGAAAAAAGAAAAACACAACAAAAACCCAACCACCCAGTGAGAAAGTTCTTATGTGTAAAGAGAAAAGATTTATTTTTTTTGTTTTAAGGAGAAACTGTGAAGCTTTTGAAAATGCTTGGAGTTGTTATTCCCCTTAAAATTGTTTTCAGGAGAACATCTGGTACCTTTACAGCTATCTTGATGCATATATTAGGTAGATGCCATGAATATATTAACATTCAGTTGCTCAGAGTCACAAGTTTTCTTTGTGATTCCAAGAGAAAAATCTCACCTGAGAAAAGAATGAGAACCTTGAAGTGGTGAGGATGTGGTGATTATTTTATATATTTCATATTATATTCCATAGAATGTACTCCATAGATGTCTGCAGGTCTCGTTGTCATTCTATAATTCTCCACATGACACTTTGTATTGTGCTTCTCTATATCTGTAGTTGGTTTCACCTTGATTTCAAAGGATTTGTCAGAAAGAGGTTAACATAAAGCCAGAAAACACTGGTGGGGTTGGAAAAGGCTGAATTCTGGTATGAAACATGGACAGTGGGATTGAGTGTACCCTCAGCAAATTTGCCAGTGACACTAAGCTGTATGGTTCGGTTGATATGCTGGGGGGAAGGAATGCCATCCAGAGGGACCTTGACACGCTTGTGAGGTGGGCCAATGCCAATCCCATGAAGTTCAACCAAGCCAAGTGCAAGGTCCTACACCTGGGTCGGAGCAATCCCAGGCACAGCTACAGGTTGGGCAGAGAAGAGATTCACAGCAGCCCTGCAGAGAAGGACTTGGGGGTGTTGGTCGATGAGAAAATGAACATGAGCCAGCTTCAGTGTGCGCTTGCAGCCCAGGAAGCCAACTGTGTCCCGGGCTGAATCAAAAGGAGCATGACCAGCAGGTTGAAAGAGGTGATCCTGCCCCTCTACTCTGCTCTCGTGAAACCTCACTTGGAGTATTGTATACTGTTCTGGTGTCCTCAATACAGAAAGGACATGGAACTGCTGGAGCAAGTCCAGAGGAGGGCCATGAGGATGATAAGGGGGCTGGAGCACCTCCCGCATGAAGATAGGCTGAGAAAGATGGGGCTGTTCAGCCTAGAGATGAGAAGGCTGCATGGAGACCTCATAGCAGCCTTCCAGTATCTGAAGGGGGCCTGAAGGATGCTGAAGAGGGACTATTGATCACTGTAGTGATAGGACAAGGTGTAATGGGTTAAAACTTAAACAAGAGAAATTTAGGATAGATATAAGGAAGAAGTTCTTTACAAGGCACTGGAACAGATTGTCCAAAGAAGCGGTGAATGCTCCATTCCTGGCAGTGTTCAAGGCCAGGTTGGATGAGGCTTTGGGTGGCATGGTTTAGTGTGGGGTGTCCCTGCCCATGGCAGGGGAGTTGGAACTAGATGATCTTAAGGTCCTTTCCAACCCTAACCATTCTATGATTCTATAAGGCACACAGTTAGATCCTAATCTCATGCTGAAGTACATCTTCACATTTATCTCATAGTAAACTAGTGCATTCCTGGAATAAAGCAAGCGTATACATCACTCAGTTCCAGAGAACATTGCCAGGAAGAGATTAACAGTCCTGAGGCCTGGAGATGGGACAAAGAGTTTATGTTTATGGCACCAAGGAGGAACTGAAAGAGAAATAGGCAAGAGAAAAATGTTGCTGGGCAGCTCTTGAGAATCCAGTCCTGCTTCTCCTGTGAACCGAGATTCTGTGATTCATACAATAAAATCCTTGATACGATTTCCCCATCCCTCAGACTTTTTCCATCATCCGTGCACTGAGTAACTGTGCGATTTCTCTGAAAAGCTAATCTGCCCGTAACAACACAATGTGGCTTGTTTCAGACTAGAAGGAATCACACAGGACCCTTTTCCACAAAAGTGGGCTTTTCAGGAGTGGGAAGGTTTTATAATGTAAATAATATTCCCTTCTTCTGATTCTGGCAGTCAATTGTAAAATACAATAAACTAATTTCAATCAGTACAGGTACTGCTCTCTGGGCTAGTTACTGACCTTCTGCATTAATTCTCTACACTATGCAGTAAGGTTAAACAATATAACTAGCTCCGCAGGAACTGCTGTCCTGGGTTCAGCAGTAGCAGTCAGTTTTTCTCCTTCTTAGTAGCTGTTGCAGCATTGTGTTTTTGACTTTTGGCCTGGGAACGGAGCTGATAACACAGATGTTTAGACTGACCAAGGACTTTGTGAGTCTCATGCTCTGCCAGGGAGGAGGAGGGGCCGGGGGGAAGCGGGGACAGGGCACCTGACCCAAACTAGCCAAAGAGGTATTCCATACCACAGCACGTCATGCCCAGGATGTAGAACTGAGAGTTCCCGGAAGGGCTAGAATGCTGCGGGGTGGGGGCGAGGTACTGGTTGGTGAGCAGTTGTATTCTCTTCCTTGGTCAGTCTAAACATCTGTGTTATCAGCTCCGTTCCCAGGCCAAAAGTCAAAAACACAGTGCTGCAACAGCTACTAAGAAGGAGAAAAACTGACTGCTACTGCTTAATCCAGGACAACTGCATATCTTGTGGGGTAATTTTCCCTGGGTGTCTACTTTGAGTGGATGCTTTTCGGCATTCTGCAGTTCTATCAGGGAGTATTCCTGTATCGTTAGTTTTTCTTCAGGGTTTGTTTTCGTTTGGCTTGGGTTGGGATTTTTTGTCTGGTGGTTTTTTTTTAATTATTTTTTTATTTTTCTTTTCCCTGTTTTACATTCTGAAAACAAAATACTTCACAATATTGTCAGGAAGGCTAAAGTAGAGAACCATGTATTATTTTTTTTCCAGTTAAAGGAAATCATCATTGTTACAAATAGCTTTGGTTTATGTGTTAGCTTCCTCCTCACCCCTCCTAATGAGCACAGATATCTGATCTATTCACTTCTTTCTGGGTTTAAAGTCATTGACTGTAGCAGTTGCAGTGGAAGAGATATATGGCCATGCTCGACCCTAGTGAGATTTTCCAAGGAGATTATCAGCCTTCTTGAGTGTTTTTGAGGAAAATCTTCTCAATTTCATTCAATTGTAAGCAGCAATCCTCTGGTTTATATCCTATGCACCTGTATGCAACCAACCTGTTCAAGCCTGATTAATACTCACATTCTAAGTATTACATGTTAGGATGATAAGTATCATCTGGTCCCTTGCACTCTACCAAATAGCCTACTATCTTCAGCAGATCCTGGAAATTAACTGGTTTCATCCAGAGCAGTTATTTCTTTCCTTTGCCTCAGGATAGTGTTAATATTTAGTGTAACCTACACTTTGTTCCAGTTCATACAATATATATTGCTCAGAATGTAAAATTATGTATTCAATTCTCAGTAATAATTTTAATTGTATGAAAAAGTAACAAATGAAAAACATTCTTGTCTGTTTTGTCTTAAGCAGTGATATGCAAATTGAACTGCAATATCAGAGTGTCCATCTAATCTACGGTATAAAGCTATTTTAATTCATGATGGACACTTTTGCTTAGCTTACGTGTATCTGGTGCATCTAAAAAAAAAAAAAAAAAGAAGCATTTACAAAGAGGTACAATGGTCCCTGGAGACACAACATCTAATTTTCAATTCAGCTGGCAAGAGTACTAATTGCATTATCACATATTCAGCAACATTCAACAAAGTTATTTATTTATTCATCCTTAAGACCCAGGGTGTCTGGGTCATTGCCAATAAGCCCTACTTTGAGAATCTCAGATGATGTTATACAAAGAAAATTAGATGTAGAGCTGCTTGAAAAAAAGCTCTCACAATGAAGCTAAACCTATGAGATATGCCTCTTTGCTAGCTTCATGACTTACAGAAAAAAATTACTTGTCTCTATGAACAAAACAAAACAACCCCCCCCCCCCCAACTTCTACAAGCAAAAAAGATAAAGGAGGAAAGAAAGGAAGAGAAAATATACAGGCTGATCTGCAAATCATAAAGCATGAGATTAGAAAGGATGCAGAGGAACCAAAATCAACACGCTAAGCAAGAACCTGCATCCCAAATTTGATCTTCTGTCATGTGTGTTGTGTTCAGCTTCACTGATTCTGAGACAAGCCAGTGAAATTCAGAAGTAGGTTCAGCATATTTTTTTTATGTTTCCTTTCTTTTCATTACACTTGGTGTTAAATTCAAGCCTGCATCTTTCACAGCATGGAGAGAGAAACTGGGAAAACAAGAAGGAAAGACAGAATTATGTCTATAGAATATCACGTAGTCATATTTATTGTCTGTTCCGAGGAATAGGATCTTCAACAATGTGCTGTTTAAAAAAAGACAGGAACAAAACAAGACTCAAAGAATGAGTTTAAACAATGAGAGTGTGTCCTGGGTTCAGAAGTAGCAGTCATTTTTTTTTGTCTCCTTAGTAGCTGGTGCAGCGCTGTGTTTGTGACTTTCAGCCTGGGAACGGCGCTGATAACATCGATGTTTTTGTTGCTGCTTAGTAATGTTTAGTCTGACCAAGGACTTTCTGAGTCTCACGCTCTGCCAGGGAGGAGGGGAAGCCAGGAGGAAGCAGGGACAGGACACCTGACCCGAACTAACCAAAGAGGTATTCCATACCACAGCATGTCATACCCACTATGTAAACTGGGGGCAGTTACCCAGAAGGGTGGGATCACTGCTCGGGTCAGGCTGGGTATCGGTCGGTGGGTGGTGAGTGGTTGTATTCTCTTCCCTTGTTATTTCCCTTATCATTATTATTATTGGTGGTAGCAGTAGTGGTTTGTGTTATACCTTAGTTACTGGACTGTTCTTATCTCAACCTGTGGGAGTTACATTCTTTCGATTCTCCTCCCCATCCCTCCAGCAGCGGGGGGGGGAAGAACTGGGGGGAGTGAGAGAGCAACTGCCTAGCTGATTTTATGGCTGGGCTTAAACCACGACACAGTGGTACAGGAATACCTGAACTCAATTCAGACAAACTGGTTTGAGTACAAGTGATACAGCATACTGCAGCAGAGATCACTATGATTTCTCATTTGCTCAGTTTCTCAACATGACTTTTTTGCAAAACAGAATGGGCTGAGGAAGAGTAAAACCAAACTGGAATAGACTGGGACGAAATGGATTTTTTGGTGAGAAAGAAAAGCTGTAGCAAACCAGAAAAGTGAGGAGAAAACAAAAGCTACAGCTCAAAAAGGATGAAGTTTGAATTATCAGGGTAAGAATCTTGAGACTTAATCTGACACCTAGGTCCAATTCAGAGAGAAACCGGATATGGAACAAGTAAGGAACATATGACCTTATTAAAGTAGAGGGAAAAACAACAATGAGACCAGCATGGGGACTGAGAAATTACAAGTGCTAGTTGTGTATCTACAGCATGGAGAGGAAAGTTATGGTATGAGACAAAAATAGGTTAGATCAAGAATACGAAAAGAGTATTGCATCCAATTGGGAAAAAAAGACATTTTACAAGAAAAAAAAAAGCTAGATCTAAGAACAAGAACGAGGCTACAGTGAGACAGGAATGTGCTGAGACTGCACAACATTCACTTTATGACAGCAAAGAGTCCTGCTAAAATGTTTGTCCCTGTCTTATAAGAGCCCTTCAAGTACTAAAAGACTGCTCCTTTGAGCCTTCTCTTCTCCAGGCTGAACAACCTCAACTTTCTCAACCTTATTTCACAGGAGAGTTGTTTGAGCCCTCTGACCATTTTTGTGGTTCTCCTCTGTACTTCCTCCAAAAGGTCAATATCTTGAATCAAGAGGGTGAACTTGTAGTTGCTAACTGCTCACTGTCTCAAAAGGCAAAGGTCCATTGGTGAGAAGTCATGGGACTGATCATGTCAATAACCTACAATAACATGATGCTCTGTGACAACAATTTTACCTTCTCACCTCATTTTCAGATGAAAATTCAGTTGGTGCATTCTGACACGTTTAGATGTTAACATTAAAAGAAAAGTATGTGATAGCTTGAGGTTGTAATGCAGAGTTCAAGTCCAGTGACATAATATTTTCTACATAAGGATACAGCTTATACTGCTTTTTTGCTTTCATTTTTTTATCTAGCCTTTTATTAGTTTTGAGGAAGTAGATCTTCAGCTGTTGTCAACAGTAACAGTTCTATTCATTTTAATAGTTCTTCATGATTCATTGCACGAAGCTGAAGGATGATGCATTTGAACCGACCTAATTTTTTCTTGTTTCTTTTTCTACATCCTCTGCAAGTTTGCCAGATACCATTACACTGCTCAGACCATCTTAGGTTCTTCTGCTGACTCAGCAGCTCATACTAAAGCTATAAGCACCAAAGAAGATAATTTTTAACAAGCTATTCTTCTAACACGCTCAGTGGTAATATTTCTAGTCAGAGTTAGAACTCAGTCTTACTTCAGGAAATTCAAGAAATTGAAGATAAGTTTTTCTGTCTTTAAGGAGGTATAGTTTTGGACTGTAATATTCATACCATATATTTAATAAGCTATTTATTTAATTATTAATCTATTAATATTATCTTACTTTTATAATGATAATTTTCTCTTTCCCTTTCATTATAGCCTTTTTTCCTATTAGATTATAAAGTTGTTTGCTGTCAGATAAACTCTTTTCCAGCCAGGTATTTTTAAAATCTCATTAAAATAGCTCCTTATTTTCTTTCCCTAGGAAAAAAAAGATAACAAAGCAGGTTTTTCATGCTTTGGCTAACACCTTGGTAAATCTTTTTTATTGATGCCCCCCCCCAAAGGTATATGTAAAGACTATACAGTAATGACCTCATCAAAAAATCCTTAGAAACCACATCTCTAGCATGACTGAATCGCCATGCTTAAATATAGTCAAACAGCATCCCTTTTAAGTAAAGCACTAGCTTAAAAGATCATTTTCTACTGACTATCTCAATGATACTATGTTCCTTCTCATTGTCACTGATTGTAGGATACAGTTTCCTCTCTAATGAAGTGTGATTTAAGCATTTTCTTTTCTTTTTCTTTTTTTTTTTTAAGCTATATGAACTTGAATTTAGTTATATAAAACTGTACATAGTTCAGATTAATATCTTCTACCAAACTATTCAGAGTGGATAGGTTAGTGAAATTGTACCTACTGTTATTTAGTACTCCATCAATTTTTTGCAATGTTTCAAGCTATTGGTTTGGGTATTTTTTAAAATGTTCCTGAGGAGGGGGGATTATTATTATTTTTTCACGAGTAGAAGCATTTCTGAGGCTTAGAAACTGTAAACACCAAGAGCCTGGACCTGGATATTAATTGAATTAAATTGAACTAGACAGTATCCCTGCAACAATCCAAACTGCTGGAAACAAATACATTTTCCAGTGTTTGAGCAATAGGTTCAGATTTGTCACTCTGTACTCCACCCTCTCACCCAGCATCCTCAATATGATCATGACTTAGTAATATCCTTCTTTTTTTTACCATCTTAGCAACTCGTCTCTCAGCCAGTTATCTCATCATAACTCAGTTCAGTCTAACTTGACTAACAATTGTAGAATCCTTACACAATCTTTTTAGCATGCATGAAATCTTGTCATTAGTGGTCTTCACAGCAATGCAGTATAAGCTAAATTTGCTAAGTAGAAAAGAGTTCTTTTTTCAAACAGACTCCCATGGGGATACTGTTTCTTCATAACTGATGACTGAAAAGGCAATGAAACAGCTTAAACCAAGTGCTGTGGTTTGGCCTTATTCTATGTTACTAACAATAACAGCCTCAACAGGCCTGAGCTCGCTGCATTTCAGTGGGATTATCTGTGGAGTGAGCTATTGACAATGTATAATGGTAACAGAGTCAAAATCACAGACTACATCTGCAATGTGCTAAATTGTTATGTTAAATGGCATAAAGCGCTATCAAGACTGATTTCATATGAGAGTGCAGAATGATGTATCCTCCAAAGTCAAAGTAATGCAACATGGCAGATAGCCTGCCTTCAGTTATGAAACCTATCTAGCTATTTCACTTGTCTTTCTGCAGGACGTACAAGGTCTTCTGACATCTGTGCTGAGCCTTACTGCACACCACACTACTACATAACACCTGTGTCCTTTCAGTGCCCATGTCAATTTTTTATTATTTCCCTGTCTTCCAAGTTTTTCTTATACAGTTGAAGAACAACAAAAGATAAAGCAGGAAACCTGACAGCTATTAGGGTGTCAAGATAACATACCCATCACTGGAAACCATAATCAACTGCAGTAGGTAATTTCATCTTGTAAATTGTACTCTCCTGAATGTTGGAAACCTCCGCCTTACCTGAAATAATGGTTATAGGGCCTAAGTGTAAACATAAAAGCTTCATCAGTCATAAAGGACTAAGACATTCTTGTTTGGCATTACTGAGTCCACCAGAGATGACCTTGTCAAGAAAGGGTTATGGGATTTTAAAACATTCCCGTCTCCTTCTAGTTATCCATCTAGCTCAAGGTGTCCTCATATTGTTTTCAAAAGTAAAAGATCAGGATGGCATGCTCTGCATTACCCAGTTTGTGCACTGACAGCAGGATGTTGTTCCAAACAGAGTAAATACTACATGACCAAAGAAGGTTGTAGATTCCACTAATCACTGCAGAATACATCTATAACCCTTACACAATTCATCCACCCAATTTCACTGTGAAAATTTCTGCTGTCCAATTGTAGGCCCTAAACTCATTTTCTTTCACCCTCCTTTCCCTGCTGTCCTGCTCTCCTGAAGCAGACTCTATAGCTTGTTCCTACAAAACCAGTACAGCATCATGGTTTTTCATTGTTCAGCCCTAATTGAAGTTTTCTGTCTGTCTCCATTCTTTAAGGAAAATCTCTCTACACAGTTCTTTTTCCACTTAGGAAAAATAGGGATAAGGATTCTTTGCAACTGTTGTAGTTTTTATTCTTCTCCCAACTACACAGACAGTATAATCAATATATAACTACAGAATGACATCTTATGCTATTTTACTATCTGCATCTGCCCAGTAAAAAGACTATTACAGAAAAGACACATATTTCAGCTCCACTTCATATATAAACCTCTTATCTGCTCCCACGCTTCAGTGATATTCCTTTGCACATATAACAGTAAACATGAGTTACAGAGCCCTTCTGAATTACTCACTGTGACATAATTTTCTCTGGGGTTTTAGCCTTTTTTTTTTTAAACAAAATTTTATTTTGTGTTACTTTGAGGCTTGTTTTGTTTTGTTTGTTTGCTTGCTTGTTTTATTTTTAGGGGTACAATAAACCCAACATAGACTGAACAAACTTTTCCTTTCTGGTGTGATACTTATGTCCACCTTCGCCAATTGGAGACTTTTATAGAATTAAGTCTCCCCAAAGAGTATCAAATTAAGAAAGCAGAAACATTTTCGAAAAAGAAAAACACAACAAAACCAACCCCCTTTTTTTTTTAAAAGCCCTAAACAAAAAAAATCCATCCATTAACATGAGTATGCAAACTTTATACTTCTTATATAAAGAAAATGTTACTTCAGAGCACACCTTAAGAACAAGCCTAAAACATACATCTTTTCGATACTCTCTGACTCACAGACACACACACCCACAAACCAGAACATTTGCTTATACAAAGCTTGCCCTTTCTTACTCAGGCCTTTTGAAATTATTCAGTTCACAGTTAAGAAATATTTCCATACAGACCACACTTGATTAATGGGGCCAGCTCACATAAGTCACAGTTCTGTCAAGAAAAACTTTGATATAGGCCATCTGCTGGAGTCTGGTAAAACTGTATGCACATGCGGGCTGAAGCATTAAGTGAGAGAGAGATAAAGAACACAAAACCAGGCTGTGCTCTGACTTAGTTCCTCTAATCTGCTAAAAAGTGATTTGGCAACAATATAAATGAAAACAGGGCGACTCGTCCTCCACTGCTTTTCAGATAAATCTTAAATTCTTAAATTCAGATCCTGGTCTATTCTTCCACAAATTCAGCAAAAAGGATCCTTTTTTCTTTTTTTTTTTTTTTTTTTTTTCCAATTTTTTGGTACAGTATTAAAGGCATGCAGTCCTTGCTAAAAAAGACTGGAAATCTCCAGCTTTATGCCTTTAATTTTCTTCCCAGTCAATAAAAGTGAAGGCAGCCATGAACTGCTACATGCTGCATGGAAGCAACCTTTCCGCCTTCTTGTAAAATACCTCCCTTATAACCCAGTTGGGAAAATCGCTCTTTCTTCAGACCTCTCCCTTATTACACTGAGGAGGCTGATGTCCTTGGGTAAGGCTTCTTTCTTTTTTTCAGTATTGCTCCAGGTGTTGTGGTCTCTGAGTTATCTGTTGCTTCTTGCAAAGTGTTTGTAGCTCATCTTGCTTTAGCTGTGGTGAAACAATTTTCTTTCTTCCTCTTCTTTACAGACAAAGAGAAGGGCAGGCAGTCTTCATAGAGGTCATGATGCAGATAGCAGTTTCCGGGTTGCTGTGAACTCTATGGCAATTTGGCTGTAATCTGATATAGAGAAGCCTGCTCATCTTGCCCTGTTACAGAATTCTAGAAAATGTATGCCATGTGTGGCAGCTTGGGGAGCTGGAGAGAGGAAGGGACAGAAGAACTTTTTATTTGGACCAGATTCTGTGATTTTCTTTAGTGGACATCCTGTAAAACAGACCTATAAAACTCCATCCACAGAGTCAACAGTGCACGTGTAGAGACGTCCAGGAGGGAGATCAACAAGCCAGATGCAGTAGAGTTTTCAGCCTTTGACGTATAACAGGTGGAATGTCACCAGTGACCCTAAAGGCACTCTCACAGCTGTAAAAATTGGTCAGAGAATTTGGCTTTTAGAGTGCCTGTGTACAAAGACTGACAGTAAACAGATTATTAGATATTTCCCTTTCAGTCCCCAAAGGTTCTGCATGCAACTTCTGACTTTTCAGTTGGAACCACCCTGAGTATTCCTTTCAAAACATCTGCCATAGTCAGGTCATTTCTGAGCAATGTATTGAGTGTTCAGTTTTGAAATGCCTGATAAATAGCTTGGTTGTGAATGTACATAAAGGCCATAGGGGCATGATTCTGTTCTGTCTTAAACAGATTAAATCTTGAAATAGGGCTCAGAATCTTCCTGTGAACATTTTTTATCAGCGAAAATTCTGATTAGTACAATACTCTGGACAACAAATATGAAAATAATATGAATGCACTATTCAGATTTTTCAAGTAAATTTAGATTATTACTGTGTCTCATGATCATAGATTGCTGTGGAAATGCTTCTTTTATTCCTCCTGCCTTCCAGCTGCTAATGCCTGCAGTGAAAAGAACTAGCTGCTTGTTTGTCATTCTTGACATTTTTTGTTCAAATAAAAAAACACTTTACACTTACTTCGGATGTATTTGTTACATAGGACAACATAGGGGAAATGGGAAAATCAGTTGGAGAAAAACAATGTCTTAGAAGTGGACTGAAGATTTATGCATTAGCATGAGAATTCCCAATGTTTTAAAAATATTATATCATGGAAAGTGCATAGCAATATTCCAACTTGAAGGGAGTGGGAAAAAAAAAAAAAAGGCAAAAACAAAACCAAAAAGCAAAAGTTATCTAAGCAACAGCTGTGGCTTGAGTAGCCAGAAGGATTTAGAGAATCAATAAGATCTCTAAAGGTTACAAATCCTTTAAACAAACGGTGGGCATACTTTGTCAGCTGTAAAAACACCCCCACTTTTTATGGTCGTTCTTTCTACTTGCAAGTTACATATTTTTTTTAAATATGCCTGGCAATTTAGCCAAATTAAACATTACGTAATACTTTTTTTTTTCTTTCTGCCCTCAGGCATCTACTGATACTCTCCTTTTTTCAACGAGGGCCACAAACAAGGGACAGAACTGCTGAACTTGACACAATTGGTTAGTATGAAATAATTAAGGACTTCCTCTCCACTGGAAATACACTAAAACTGATTCAGAGAGGAGGCTTTATTTAGATAGGCTACACCACTGCACCATCTCAGGCACAAAAGTAAAATTTTAACATCTCCACCGTGTTTCAAAAGCATGTAAATTATCTTCTAGATAAGACCACAGAGAGGTCAGTGCAGACACCTGTTTCTGCCCAGTACAAGAAAGAGAATATTAAACACAATCTCTGCTGATGAAATGAATTGCGGTCTACTGTGCTCATGATTTATCCCCACATAGGAGCAGCTGTAGTTTTGTTTTTCTTCTTCCCTCCCTTACCCCTCTTAAATCCTGTATATACATACAGTCATTTATCAAACCTAACCCCCATCTTGGTGAATTTCCTGAACATATCTGGCAGCTGTTTTCCCAAGACTAAGCCTACAATGTATTCAGATAAGAATGGGCTGGTTCAGAGAGTTCAGGTAGTTTCATAAATTCCCTACAAAGCTATAAATCATATTTCTTGGTAACAGTCAGAGTCACAGCATGCAATAGCCTTATTAAGATTTCCCATGTGGCAAGACAAACTTTGATACTCTACAATAGAAATGCACAGATGACTAACACTTACCAGGCACTAGTATTTGGTCTTTTCAGTTCTTGACTGAGTGGTTTCTGGCAGAAGCATAAGTGACAACATCATATTTCAGATACCAGTATCAGACATTCAGTGGTCTCCAACACTCTCCAGCCTTAGAGTCATCCTTTTTGGCACATGCAGTCAATGAAGCTTAGAACCACCTTCAGACTCTCTCACTGAATCGTTCAATAACAGTATTTTGATAATTAGACAGAAATTTATGCATTTATGTGTGAGGACAAGATCTTCAAATGAATTCCATCTGGTTTGGCATATCTGCTCTTTTCTTGAATGATTGTTTATATCCTATAATATTGATGCTTTGCAAATATATGTCTACTCTTTCTTTAATAACATGGCCCAGGTATTCTATTGGTAAGATCCTAGGTAAAACATTTTTTCCTTAAAAGCATGTAGAAATTTTTTAATTATTTTCTTAGCTATTTATAATGAAATATGAATGCTAGACTTAAGTTACATAAAATCTGGCTTTCATTGATAAACTTAGACAAGAATATACTGTAAGATCTGAATGCCTGTCTTTTTATGTTTCTATATTGGGTTTACTTGGCAAGGTTTGGTAGCAGGGTGACTTCTATGAGAAGAGATGAAGGACTGCTCCCGTGCTTAACACAGGTTCCAAGGAGCTCCAAAACAGACCCACTGTAGGCCAAAGCTGACCCCATCAAGGATGTTGGTGTTGCCTCTGTCATAACATACTTAGGAAATGTTAAAAAAAATGCTGTGCTGCAGCTGTGAGAGAGTGAAAAAAATGTGAGAAAAACAATCCTGCAGACACCCAATGTCAGAGAGCAAGGAAGGGGAGTGAATGCTCCAAGCTCTGGAGCAGAGATTTCCCTACAGCCTACAGAGAAGACCATGGTGAAGCAGATTGTCCCCACTACATCCCATAGTGGATCCCATGCTGCAGCAGGTGGATATACCTGAAGGAAACTAAAGCCCGTGAAGAGGAAGCCATGCACGAGAAGGATTTCTGGCAGGACCTGTGACCCATGGTGGTTCCACACTGAAATTTTCATTAGCACTCTTTTCCTTAGGAATTGTAGCTCATGAAAAGGACCCATGCTGGAGTAGAGGAAATTTGTGAGGAGAAAGGAGTGGCAAAAATGTAGTGTTACGAATTAACTGCAGTGCCCATTCCCCACCACTCATGCAGTGCTCAGGGTGCGGAGGAGGTAAAAGAATCAGGAACAAAGATGATAGATAAAGGCCATACAGAATTCAGCCAAATAAGCAAAGTCCATTTTCTTTCTACAAGATATGTAGGTAATTCAGATGACATCAGAACTAATCTGAATATCAAGTTCCAACATTGCAAAAAACCAGGAGGGAAGCCTAAATTTATTTCTGTTTTACTAATTTTTTTTTCACACTTTTAGGATTAGGTAAGATAATATCACCACAGAAAAGCTATTCTGAAGCAGAAGTGACAGGAAAATCACATGAAAAAAATTTGATTATGCCAAGATTTCCATCTAAGCTAAATCTGTATGAGCAAGCATCTGAATGTCTGAGTTAATATCAAGAGTACACTGAACATCAGCTTATGTAGTATATATTTGTAATTGCTTTTTTTTGGAAAAAGAAACATCTTAAAGGGACTTATAAACAGGAATATCTACTTTGTTTTTTTGTCTAGAATATATGCTCTTGTGTTGTGCAGTCCGCATCTTCTACTGTTAAAAGGAAACCAGAAGCTGAGCTGAGTAATAAGAAGTAGATAGGTTGCATGAATTCAATTTTATGAACAAGTAGAGATGTATTTGAAAAAAAATGCAGAACTTGAAAATGTTCAATCCCAATGTGGCACCAAGCACTGCAACATGAGCTCATCTCCTATATGCCAAGAATAGAAAAATCCTCCATCTAAGGAGAGTGGTTCTAAATAGCTGAAATACTTGAGTCACTGTTTCCTTCTGTTTTCTAGCTCTTGCTATTTCAACATTGTCATCTCAGAATGAGAAAAAAGGTCACCAGGACTGTAAAATTCCTAAAATTTCCAACTTCCCCCTCTTTTACTTTCACTTTGGAACAATATACTTTGAATAATATAATCAAAAGCAAATGATCAAATTATTTTTTGAAGTTCCCTTTGAGATTTTGTGTTAGACTATGGCTTTTAACATCCATGTTTCTACTGTGAAATCATCATACAATCATAGAATCATAGAATAGTTAGGGTTGGAAAGGAACTTAAGATCATCTAGTTCCAACCCCCCTGCCATGGGCAGGGACACCTCACACTAAACCATGTCACCCAAGGCCTCATCCAACATGGCCTTGAACACCGCCAAGGATGGAGCATTCACAACCTCCCTGGGCAACCCATTCCAGTGCCTCACCACTTTTACAGTAAAGAACTTCTTCCTTATACCCAATCTAAACTTCCCCTGTTTAAGTTTGAATCCGTTACCCCTTGTCCTAACACTACAGTCCCTAACTAAGAGTCCCTCCCCAGCATCCTTATAGGCCCCCTTCAGATACTGGAAGGCTGCTATGAGAGCTCCACGCAGCCTTCTCTTCTCCAGGCTTAAAAGTCCCAACTTTCTCAGACTGTCTTCATACAGGAGGTGCTCTTGACTTGTTCCAACAGTTCCATATCCTTTTTATGTTGAGAACACAAGAACTGTACACAGTAATCGAAGTGAGATCTGATGAGAGCAAAGTAGAGGGGCAGGATCACCTCCTTCGTCCTGCTGGTCATGCTCCTTTTGATTCAGCCCAGGATACAGTTGGCTTACTGGACCGCAAGCGCACACTGAAGCCGGCTCATGTTCATTTTCTCATTGACCAACACCCCCAAGTCCTTCTCTGCAGGGCTGCTCTGAGTCTCTTCTCTGCCCAACCTGTAGCTGTGCCTGGGATTGCTCCGACCAAGGTATAGGACCTTGCACTTTGTATGGTTAAACTTCATAAGGTTGGCATCAGCCCACCTCACAAGCGTGTCGAGGTCCCTCTGGATGGCATCCCTTCTCTCTCCGGCGTATCAACCGAACCACACAGCTTGATGTCCTTGGCAAACTTGCTGAGGGTGCACTCAATTCCACTGTCCATGTCACCAACAAAGATGTTGAACAAGACTGGTCCCAACATCGATCGCTGAGAGACACCACTCGTTACCGGTCTCCAGCCGGACATTGATCCATTGACCACAACTTTCTACGTGCAGCCATCGAGCCAGTTCTTTGTCCACTGAGTGGTCCATCTATCAAATTGATGTCTCTCCAATTTAGAGACAAGGATGTCATGTGGGACAGTGTCGAATGCTTTGCACAAGTGCAGGTAGATGACATCAACTGCTCTACCCCTGTCCATCAGTTCCATAGCCCCATCATAGAAGGCCACCAAATTAGTCAGGCAGGCTTGGTTAGGCTGAGAAAATTGAAGCTGTTCAGCCTGGAGAAGAGAAGGCTGCGTGGAGACCTCATAGCAGCCTTCCAGTATCTGAAGGGGGCCTATAGGGATGCTGTGGAGGGACTATTTATTAGGGACTGCAGTGACAGGACAAGGTGTAACAGGTTCAAACTTAAACAGGGGAAGTTTAGATTGGATATAAGGAAGAAATTCTTTACTGATAGAGTAGTGAGGCACTGGAATGAGTTGCCCAGGGAAGTTTTGAATGCTCCATCCCTGGCAGTGTTCAAGGCCAGGTTGGATGAGGCTTTGGGTGGCATGGTTTAGTGTGGGATGTCCCTGCCCATGGCAGGGGAGCTGGAACTAGGTGATCTTAAGGTCCTTTACAACCCTAAGTATTCCATGATTCTACGATTTCCCTTTAGTGAAGCCATGCTGGCTGTCACCAACCACCTCTTCGTTTTTCGTGTGCCTTAGCATGCCTTCCAGGAGAATCTGCTCCAACAGTTTGCCAGGCACAGAGATGAGACTGACTGGTCTGTAGTTCCCTGGGTCATCCATTTTCCCCTTCTTGAAAATGGGGGTTATTATTTCCCTTTTTCCAGTCCTTGGGAACTTCACCTGACTGCCATTTTTCAAATGTGATGGACAGTGGCTTAGCAACTTCATTTGCCAGCTTCTTCAGGGCCTGCAGATGGGTTTCATCAGGTCCCATAGACTTGTGTATGTTCATATTCTTAAGATGGTCTCGAACCAGGTCCTCTCCTACAGTGGGCCTAGGGTCTTCATTCTCACAGTCCCTGTGTTCGCCTTCCATGACTTGGGTGTTGTGGTCAGAGCTTTTGCCAGTGAAGACTGAGGCAAAGAAGTCATTAAGAACCACAGGCTTCTCCAAATCCAGGGTAGCCAGTTCTCCTGATAGCTTCCTGAGAGGGCTCACATTGTCCCTAGTCTCTCTTTTATTTGCAATGTACCTATAGAATCCCTTCCTGTTATCTTTCACATCCCTAGTCAAGTTTAATTCTAATTAAATAGAGTAATTAAATTTAATTCTAATTAAATAGATAACTAGGCCTTAGCTTTCCTAAACTGGTCCATAGCTTATTAAAAAAAAATGGCTTTGGCCATGGTAGATTATGTTATCCTAAAATGATAGTACTAGTGCCTATCACCACTGTGTGCTCACCATGACTTGGCTTGTTTTCTGTGGTTATTCATCACTGTGATATTTTTGAGCATGTTATTATGAACCCATAACCCCATATATTTTATCTAGCTCAGAATATATTATGTTCTTGTGTTAAATTACATCTTCCAGACAGTTGTCCATTCACAATAAGTAATGTAAACCAGTAATTGGTAGGTCATATTTTCTTCCAATGATTTGTCAGGGTGAAATAGAAAACTAGCTAGTTGAGAATTTTCTCAATAAAAATGTTTGTAGTGGTGAAGTAGCTTGTGAAAGAATTTGATGACAAACCGTTGATCACCCTTGATCTCTGTTTCGGACTGCTGCACTGGAAAAACTGAGTTATTTGTATAATTTAAATTAATCTCAGAAACAGGGGAACACAATGGAAAAAGAAACTCTACTTCCATATGCCTTGATAATAAACATGTTGTAGGGAAACCTAAGGCTGTCATGCATAAAATGACCTTGTCTTCATTGTTATTTCCATTGAGAAGGATTGACATGCATAATAGCCTGTTGCTAGGGGGTGATTATTAAGTCATAAATACCCATGGAGCTATTCACATTCATGAACATTCAAGATACTTTCTTGTACAGTGTCTAATTATGAAGGACTCAAATTATATATATAAATATCCTCCTGATATTTCCTTTGTAACAGAACAAATCAGAATACAAAGAAATTATGCAGTCAGAGAGGTGCAGGTATGCTCCTTTTGAAACTAAACATGCACATGTAGAAATATGTAAACTTTTTAACAAGGGTGTAAACATGAATCAGAAATCCAAACTTTACATGAAGAGGCCAAGAATTAGTGAGTGTCATTGTCTGCTTCCAATCAAACAGAGACAGAATTGGCAAGAAGTGATAGAAGCTGATGTCACCGCAAAAAGTCAAGAACCATCATCTGTGTACTCAGTGTTAATCTTGGGCTTGCTTTGCTGTTTCTGCTTGTCTGTCCTTTTTCTTCTTTTGAACAGTAACATGTAGTATTGATGAAAGATGTGAAAAACTTGTTTTGTTTCTCCATTTCATCCCACAATTTATTTTCAGATATGAGGTACAAGTGTACCTGGGGTGAAAAACCACCCTCTCATTAAAACTGTATGGTGGTCTTTCATGGTAATTCAGGCAGAGACAATGAAATCCAGATGGTATTATATAACCAATGATAGGTAGAAACTACAAGAAAAATATCTTCTCAGAAAAAGTACAGAAAGAACCTGCTTTCCATCTACAGTTTTGTTTCCATGGGTTCCTAAAAGGAAACAGTTTACATTATGCAAGCACAGTGATGAGATCTTTTTATGCCACTGAAAACAATGATGCCCATATAATCAAGGCTATTATAAGCCGAACTAAGAGCATGAGTAATAGTGTCTCTGGTTCTTACTGGAATGCATGCTCAGCTAGCTTCTTTGCAGTGAAAAAATATGCTCTACGGGGAAAAATCCACAGTAAGTGGGCAGATTTAAACTACAGTTTACTCTTCAAAAAATCTGATGACCTTTGGGAAATGTTGCAAGACTGATCTCTTTCTGTAGGCATTTCCTTATTCATTAATCTATTTTAATTATGGTCCATGGGCAAAAGTGCTAAATTGGCCTTGATCCACAGCAGTGTTCACTGCTGTCACTTTGGGAGGTTCACAGAAAGATTAAGGATAGTAACTGTAGCAACTAAATATTTAGTCATTATTATTTCTTCAGTACACTATGGTTACACTCAGCATCGTTAAGAAGTGAATGTGCTCATTGTTAGCTTACAATTTCTGCTCCTTATTCTCTCAATCTCTCTTTTTCTCTCTCCTTTGGGAACTTGGCCTCTTCTTTAGGAAACTGTCCTTTTCTAGCCTATATTAGATTATACAGAAAGATTGTTGAAAACCTTATCCCTAAACTGATATGGATCAGAGTTAATAAAATTTATTAATACTGGTAACGAAAGGTCATTAACTGAATACAATAATAATTTGCCATTTAGTGAATGTACCATTTTTGTAAGGCTTTCTACAAACCAAAGTAGATACTGCCTTGTTGGTATATTCCACATAATATGCTTTATGTTGAATGAGTTGCCTATTGGACCTTATGGACAGAAACACGCTATTTGTTTTAGATAAATGACAAATCTAAATGTATGTAGAGAGTGACATAGATATGTCACATATTTTTGCTCAGCAAAAACAATGTATTTCATAATTCTACTTAAGGAAGTTATTGAAAAGATTTTGTGAATAAGTGATTGTCCTGGGTTCAGCAGTAGCCATCATTTTTTTCCTTCTTAGTAGCAGTCGTGGTTTAAGCCCAGGCTGTAAATTAGAACTACGCAGTCTACTTCCCCCCACCACCACCTTTCTTCCCTCCGCTCTTGGAAGGATGGGGAGGAGAATGCAACTGCTCACCGACTGGTACCTCGTCCCCACCCAGCAGTGTTCTAGCCCTTCCGGGCGACTCTCTGTTCTACATCCTGGGCATGACGTGCTGTGGTATGGAATACCTCTTTGGCTAGTTTGGGTCAGGTGTCCTGTCTCTGCTTCATCCCAGCTTCCCCTCCTCCCTGGCAGAGCATGAGACTCACAAAGTTCTTGGTCAGGGTAAACATTCTGACCATCAACTGAAAACATCGGCTTTATCAGTATTATTCCCAGGCAGAAAGTCAAAACCACAGCGCTGCACCAGCTACTAAGAAGCAGAAAAACTTACTGCTGCTGCTGAACCCAGGACAGTAGCTGTTGCAGTGCTGTGGTTTTGACTTTCAGCCTGGGAACAACACTGATAACACGAATGTTTTCGGTTGTTGCTAAGTAATGTTTACTCTGATCAAGGACTTTCTGAGCCTCGTGCTCTGCCAGGGAGGAGGGGAAGCCAGGAGGAAGCAGGGACAGGACACCTGACCCAAAATAGCTAGAGGGCTAATCCATAGCACAGCACGTCATGGCCACTATATAAACTGGGGGCAGTTACCCGGAAGGGCTAGATTGCTGCTCGGGTCAGGCTGGGTATCAGTCGGTGGATGGTGAACGGTTATATCCTCTTCCCTTGTTATTTCCCTTATCATTATTATTATTGGTGGCAGCAGTAGAGGTTTGCTTTATACCTTAGTTACTGGACTGTTCTTATCTCAACCCCTAGGAGTTACATTCTTTCGATTCTCCTCCCCATGCCTCCTGGAGCAGGGAGAGGAAGAAAGGGGAGAGTGAGCAAGTGGCTGCACAGTTCTGAGTTACCAGCTGGGCTTAAACCACGACAGTGATCTTGATCTTTATCATCAGTAATGCTTAAGTCCATCTGACTTCTCAGCCAATGTAACCAAAATCAGTCATTTTGGAGTATAAGGACTTGCCATGCCTGATCATGCTGAGAAGGAGAGCTAGTTCATGAGCTATGTATCGCGTTTAAAACTTTTGGATACTCTCAATAGCTAACGAAAAATTGTTTGAAGCTGCATTCCTGTGCCTAATTCCACCCTTTGTTCTAAATCCTTTTTGCAGAACAGACTTACTCTTTTCTTAATCTTGTGGTCATATTTCTTGACCAAAGCCTTGCATTCTTTTCTGCAGAGCTCAGGTCACAAACTACTTTAACCTCCAGTAAATAACTGCAGTTTTTTATTCTGAAAATGATAATGATCATTTAAACCATCCTCAAACTCCCTATCAACATCTTTTGCATTCAGTATTTGCAATCTTTATTTTAGTGTAAAAAAAGAAAAAAAAAAAAAAAAAAAAGCATATACCAAAAGGTGATTTCAAAGTGTGAGTAACAATAAATTATAAATAATCTAATTAATAAAAAAAATTATTGAGTACTCTTATTTCTATCTCAGTCGGAGTTGACAATATATAAGAACAAAGATTAATCACTAGAAATATTACTGTGAAAGTAATTAATTTTGGATAGGTAGCACAATGAACTTGTCAACATCTTAAGGATTCCTATGTGTTCAGGCTGGTCTTTGAAAAATCTTTATGAAGATTTCTGAGTGTATATAGCTAAATTGACTTATGTAGCATTTTAGAACAAAATGAATTGTGGGTTTTCCTAGTGTTTTGTATTTTTG
This sequence comes from Psittacula echo, assembly GCF_963264785.1. Taxonomy (NCBI): domain Eukaryota; kingdom Metazoa; phylum Chordata; class Aves; order Psittaciformes; family Psittacidae; genus Psittacula; species Psittacula echo. The sequence continues at coordinate 46,393,319 of NC_137739.1, forward strand.
TAGATCTCAAAACACACATTCCTCATTTTTTTCTGAGTAAAGCAGGATAAAACCCAGTGAGAAAAACCTGAAACTTTTCAGCTGGTTTGTTTCGCATGAAAACTGTTACCCTTAGCCACAAGTTTTAAGAAATACAGGCATATTCCGAAAGTACAGTGCTTTTCAACTAACTATTTCATGAAGTTGTCCCATGTGTGTATATTTTGGTGAATATTCACTAGCCTTTTTCCAAAATCAATTATTTTAGTAAGACTGGAGAGAAGAGAAACAATGCTACTAAAATCCAGGAACATGAACTTTTTAAACAAAAAACCTTTTCAAGTCTGCTGTAGCGGTAGTTGTGAGATGGAAAAATTAATGCATTTGAATAAATTTTTATGTATAACAGCTTTCTGACCTGTATTTCTTCATGTACCTTGCAGGCAAGTTAAGAAAACAACTATAAGTCATTAATAAGATATTAAATGAATATGGTGACAATCTTCTTACTCTACTACTGTGATCTAGCCTGGTAGACATCTGCATTGTGCATGTTTTTTTCACACATTTATCAGGAAGGGATATATGAGTGCTCAATATCCCTGTTATCAGACACTCTTTAACATGAAAAGGAACTGGAAAATTTTAAAGTAATCTTAGTATATGTTTGCAAAAGCAAATACCAAAAATCAGGAAGTCAGTGTTTCCATTCTTACTGATGCTAAATTTAGTATTACTTTCAGCATAAGAGTCTCTTTAATTCATGGTATTCTGGCTTTGTAATATCTTAGTTCAAATTCAATAATGTCATGACTTTCAATTTTCTTCAAACAATGTGTTATATTTTAGACTCAGTAATAGTATCAGAAGACCTATGATTTAAAATGTACCAGAAAACAACCCTTTACATAAATATTATTGAATTGTTATCATTGAAATCATAAAATTAATTACGAAAATGCATAAGTTAAAAATCTTCTTATGCAAGGTACCTAGTTGTTGAGCCTTGCTCCCTGAAGGAATGGATGGAACACACAACTCCCTTAACCAATGTAATATAAAACCCCATATATTTTACTTTTCTTTTGAGCAAGACATATAACCTGAATAGGCAGAAAATTGTTATCCCATGGCAATTAATAAAAACATGGCGAACATACGATACAGAAGCTGAAGTTAGAAGTTTATAGCTCGTTACAAGATCCGACAGTTATGAAGGAAGCACATTTCTATTTAGATATCAATCTAAGGTTAAGTAAAACTAAAATGTAAAACAGAAAGGAAATTCAAGAAGAAGATGTAAGGTTTAGATATGTGACTTTAAGATTTAAATTACTTTAGGCTTTACAAACCAGGATTTTTAAAATCAATATGAAATATCTTTGACTGACACAATGGGACTGAACAATTATTCTAGTGTGCCACTGTCTTGGTAGAAAGGAATAGAAATAAATTTAACCTCTACTGTATGTAATTTTGTGATCCTATTTTCAAATACATTAAGCTCAACTCATGTTTACTGTTAGTTTTCTATTTCAGATTGTATATGGAAGCATATTGCAGGGGAACAAAAAAAAACCCAGAAAAACAGAAAAAAAACCACCCTTTTGTGGGCAGGAGGTGTTCAGTCATCTGCAGGAAAGCAAAGATCCATCAGACACAGTGGGTACTTGGCAAGACAAAATACCAATGTTCCCACATTCCTTCTTCTTCCCTCAGCTTTATATGCTGACCATGATGCCACATAGTATGAAACTTCCCTTTAGTCAGCTGGGACCAGCTGTCCCAGCTGTGTCTCCTCCCAGTCTCTTGTGCACCCCCAGCCAGCTGCTGGCAGGGTGGTGTGAGGAGCAGAAAGGGCGTTGATTCTGTGTAAGCACTGCTCAGCAGTAACAAAAACATCTGACACAGCACTGTTTTCAGCACAAATCCAAAACATAGCTCATAACAGCTACTATGTAGAAAATGAACTCTATTTCAGGCAAAACAAGTGTAAAAACCCACCAAGAAAATACTCCCTGCAGAAGACACCTATTTAAATCCATTATCTTATATTGCAACTCTCAGACCATACATGCTTCTCAATTTTTTTTTACTCTATTTTTGGATTATAGAGAAACATGCCATAATTACATACCAGGTCATGAAAATTACTTTCTGTCCCATCAGGAAGATTGAAATAAAAAATTCAATCTCCTGATATTTCTTCCTACTATGAGGAATGTTTATTACATTACCTTTATGAATTTTCTAAGCTTTCCTGGTAGCATTCCATTATATGAAATGCAAGCAGTTTGATGTACTTACACTTTGTTTGTGAGTATTTCTATTCAGAACTTGCTAGTGTTCTCATTTTAATAATAAAACTTTGATGCCTGCTCAGTGAATTCACTCTTTCCTTTGCCTATGAGAGATAAGAGAGATTTCTTTGAACTGACAAGAAAGAGAACATAATATCCCACACATAAGTATTAAAGATATGTGCTATTTCCATTTTGGGGTGAAAAAAAATAAGTAATTTTACTGCTGTAGCACATATATGCAGAGGGGGTGGAACTAGATGATCTTAAGGTCTTAGATGATCTTAAGGTCCTTTTCAACCCTAACCATTCTATGGTTCCTTGATTCTATGCTTCAGCATAATTATCAAAAATCGTGTGTTACCTGTATTTGGTGAAATCATTATTTTTACTGGGAAACTAATATCTTATTGAGAAAAAAGTTAAGGACTGTAATCATAGAATCATAGAATCATAGAATCATAGAATGGCTTGGGTTAGAAGGGAACTTAGACCAACTAGGTCCAACGCCCCCTGCTACAGTCAGGGACACCTTCCACTAGACCAGGTTGCCCAAGGCCCAGTCCAAGCTTGCCTTGAACACTTTGAGGGATGCAAGAAATGCATTGGGATTCCAGAGATATAAGTAACGGATTTACAGTAATGCAAGCTCCTGCTTTAGAACATGTGAAATAAGTGTAGCCAGACATAGCAAAAAATTAATAATCCTATATAATTTGCTGTGTCTTTGGAAGACTCAATCTCTGTTGGAGGCAGACCTATAAAGTCTAAATTCAGACAGTTCTCACCATTTTTCATCAAAAGTCAGCCAATACACAGTGCAAAAGGCTAGTGCTGAAAACTATCATTGAACACTGCTAATTGCTCTAAGTCAGTTCATCACATTGCTATGTGTCTTCAAAAACATGATGATTTTGAAAACACTTAGATCTCACTTTAGAGCAAAGACTCATTTTTCATCTTCTGGAAATCACCTACAATTTATGTAAACAAGTTTTTTCAAGTTTTCTTCTTCCTCCAGTTTTTTTTTTTTAAAGGACTTTTTTTTCTTTTTTCTTTTTCTTCTTTCTTTTTTTTCTTTTTTCTTTTTTGTTTTTTTTTTTCTTTTTCTTTTCTGTTTCTTTTCTCTTTCTTTTTCTGTTTTTTTTCTTTTTCTTTTCTTATTTTCTTTTTCTTCTTTTTCTTTTTTGTTTTCTTTTTTCTTTTTCTTTTTCTTTTTCTTTTTCTTTTTCTTTTTCTTTTTCTTTTTCTTCTTCTTCTTCTTTTTCTCCTTTTTCTTTTTCTTTTTTCTTTTTCATAAAAATGCTCTTCCACGCTTGCTTTACTTTCTGGCCCCAAAAGGCACATTTTATTTCCTGTAGTGATAATTTTCATTGTACCTTCTCTTGATCCATAAAATGGACTCACAGATACATAAGGACGTCCCTTGAGTGTTCTTCTAAATTACCAAGATTAACTTAGGCACCTTCAAGAGTTACTGCATAGAGCACCTTCAGGCATTCAGAGTCTGTTCTTGATTTTGGGGGTTTAATAAATCTAAAATTATATTACTCTTTAAAATTTTCATTAAAATGGCTGCGTTTTTTTATATTAGCATGCAGAAAAGTATAGTTACACAAAACATACGTTTGTGTTCAAATAAAAACATGCAAAATCCATAATGGTTATTTTCTGGCAATGAATACAAATACTCTACCTGACAGTTTGTCATAGAGTTAAATTATCAGTACTTACATAACTGCTGGTGTCACATTCCTTGAGGTATATAACTTAGTTTTGCGTATTTTAAAAATAAACTTAAATATAATTCTAAATCTTTATTTTATGACATAAAGATGACTACTAAATTCAAGCAAAGTAAAAACCATTTTTATTCCAGTAAGATTTAGTTAGTATTAGGAAAAGAATGTTATAATTTTATTTAATGTCTTATTTTTAATTTTAAAAATTGAGGAAATCTTATATGTAAAATTATTAGCATAAACAATGCATTTTTTTTACCCATTATTTCTACTCTGTGAGAAATAAAACAAATTTGAAAGATAATGACGTTTATGTGGCAACATCCAAACAGTACATTGAATTTCAAATGCTACACATAGTGCTCAAGAAAACCTGTGTAGAAGAGCTGCTAGAAAAACAGGAAAAATCTCCAGTAATGTCAAGCCCAGTTAATAAAATTTCTGTCTTGCTGCTGCACTTCTGAAACAAATGGAAAGGCCTCTGTATGGAAGTCAGCTTGAAGACCTTTAAGGAAGGTTGCATATTGACCTGTCTCTGCACACAGCACAATGTTTGAGAACATAGGAAAAGAGAGATCAAGAATAAATAAAAAGCCAGGATTATAAAAGCCAACCATCTCATTCTCATAGTGGTTCAATACTCATTCATTTCAACTGTTCTGCAGGTTTTGATCTTTTTATAATACAGAATTGATTAAGAAAAAATTAACACGGAGAACATCCAAATAGACTTCCATGGCATTATATCATATAAGGTGTACACCAGGGAGACATTATAGCCGTCCTCTAGTACTTAAAGGGGGCCTACAAGAAAGATGGGGAGGAACTCTTTTTCAGGGAATGTAGTGATAGGATGAGGGGTAACGGATTTACACTGGAGGATGGTAGGTTTAGAATAGGCATAAGGAAGAAATTCTTTATTGTTAGGGTTGTGAGACACTGGAACAGGTTGCCCCAAGAAGCTGTTGATGACTCATCCTTGGAAGTATTCAAGACCAGGCTGGATGGGGCTTTGTGCAACCTGGTCTAGTGGAAGGTGTCCCTGCACATTACCAGGGGGCTGGAACTAGATGATCTTTAAGGTTCCTTCCAACCCAAATGACTCCATGATTTTATGCTTAAATTTAGGATTGAATGGAATTGAACTTACAGATGTGTGATTTTATACAGTTTCTTAAGAATCTGCACTTCAGATGTTCAAAGTCAGGGAAGTTCTTATACTGATTTGTTTACTGATATTTTTAGAAGAAATTAAACGCAAGAAAATATTTTTATTTTCATTCTTGCCTTACATCAGGAAACAGATTTAAAAAATAAAACGTAATGACAACTTCTGCAGCAGGATTATAAATCATAGGAATATATTTGCAATTAAATGTTTTGATTGATGAATTAGTATAGAGTTTAGACTATATGGTAAGAATGATTTAAAAGTACAGGAAGAGTTCATAATACTCTAGAGTTTGGGCTGGCCATTTAAAAGTAGATTTATTTTCATACTTATGACTTGAATTTTCAGAAAAGACTAGAGAGTTACACATCTTACTCTAATTTCATTTAAACCTATGTTAAGCATTTATGGTTCCCTCCTTTTGGAATATATCACTTAACCAGAACCCCAAACTTATGATCAAAACCCAGGAAACATGCTCGCTACCACATACCTGTGAAGCAAAGAAATAATTTGTATGGATGTCTATTTCAGTACAAAGATATCACATGTTTAGCCTTTTACAGGTATTCAGGATTTGCGTATTGCAGGAGGGCAACAGATATTTTTAGAAATGAGTTACAGGTGTATGATTGTTGTGAAGCCTATGGCAATTCTACTTGTGATTTAGGAAAAGATCTCAGGAGAAGCACAAGGCATTGTTATGCTAGAGGTACAACTGAAATAGACTTCATGCTTTGTTAAACAACACATAAAACAGGCATATATCCACTTATGGTTTTAATCCTTGTAGGTGGTTAGTCAGACTGATAATAGCTATCAATTCAGTCATCTTTTCAGTTCTCACATTGAAATATTTTTATGTATGACTAAATATTTGTATGTAATGTCTTATTTAAAATTCCAGCAGAGCCAGCAGAATAAACAATAGCTATTGCTTTATGATGGTGTCAACTGGATTAACAAAAATGGAGTCTACCTTCTAAGCCCACCTGCACAGGTCAGGGAAAAGAGAAATGTGCATGGGCTAAACGAAATAGCAGTCCTGGTTACTCTCTCAGTTACTGATCAACTCATGTCCTTATCTTTGCTCTACATGCTGTTTGGAAATAGTTGAAGTTAATATACTCTGGTTCTTCTTTTCATTGAAATTTGTGACCTTAAAGTGAGTCATGATTTTATTCACAGTCATTCTTCTAAGCAACTGCAATTTACTCTTCCCATGTACTATGCAGAGTGCTTGTCAGAGTCTTGTTATAAATAACATTCCACATTTCTTTCATCTTACTTGGAAATACAGCAAAGAAACATGAAAAAAGTGGAGGTCACCTTTCCAATGAAATCAAGGCTGAGGCTTCTTAACAGAAAAGGCTGTATTTGGCTTTCTACCACATTTCCATTGTCTAACTTGCCATGGCACTCAAAGATAAATTAGTGGCTTCCTGGGCAAAACAAGCTTCCCTTATGTCAGCCTTAGTGCCTTCCCTATTGGCCATACACAGAAGACTGGATTGTGAATGGTAAAACCATTGCTCCAAACGACTGAGATATTTCTGTGCAAAAATAAAATCTTCCTCAACTCTGTCTGTAAACAGTTCCCTTCCCTTCTTCTTCCTTTTCTTTACCTTGTCATCCTTTCCCTTATGCCCACCCTCAATAGACCAACATAAATGGGTGGATGAGATTGAAGCTCTTCTCTAAGAACTGGAAGTTGAGCTCAACTTCAAATTCCTTTAACATTTGGACTAATATGTTAAATAAAGCTTAAACAAGAAACCCTATTGTAATAATGCAAAGTAGAAGATACACTGTGTTCTGTAGGTCTACTTTCTGTGATTTGCTATGTAACTTATATATAGACTAGTAAGAAATATGATAGCATTGTATATTACAGTAACAATAGTATGGCTCATGGAACAGATTGAAAATAAATAGATGTGTAATACCATTTGTAATTCAGCTAGTTTCTGGTATTGTTGCTCACAGATAAGAAGCTGAACCAGTAATATGTCTTTCAGGCTTTATAACTATCCTCTACATTAAAAATTATACCACTGAAAATTTACTATATGTACAAAAAAGTCTGTGGGACTTAGCAATATATGCCTGATAAAGGAAAATCTATCCCAACTTGCTTCACGTTGTCTTATGGGTAATTTATATATTTGAAAGACAGTCACTACCTATATCCTCTGGGATTCATTATGATGTTCACAAGGTCTTTCATCTTAGCATTATGAAATGGGTATAAAATATCTTATGCACAAGCAAAAGAAATTAAAAATTTTCTTTGGAAAAAAGATCACTCTGGCCTCAGTGAGAACGATGTCAGGAGAGTGGTTGCAGTTCTCTGCTGTCTTGCATAAAGGATCATTATTGTGACTTTTAGCCAAATTAATTTGCCAGTTGCTGATGCATATCTTTTCCAATGGCTAGAAGTTGGGTGCCGTATTTTCTTAATGAAAGACAAAAACACAGCTGATCAACCATTTCAGAACTCAAGACTTGAAGAAAAACTCACATAAGTCATGCACAGCAATGAGCACTTAACGCTCCACCGTCATGTCAGTTTATTAGCTTTTCACTTTTCATTCTGTCCACTTACAGACTGACAAGCCAGTTTAAATAGACACAGTGTACACTGATCCTTGGCTTGGATAAGCAGTTTGCATAACCTATACTAAACATCATCAGTTTGGTACAAATTTTCTTAGGAGCATAAGACTGTCTTGGAAAACAAACAAAAAAAGATGTGATGTCATAGAAATCCTCAAGTAGCTAGGACAAGCATTAGACAAGTCTTCAGTTCTGAATTTCCTCAGAATTAATAATGTCCCAGTATGAACACACAGAGAAAAAGTGGGAAATCTGCACTTTCTTGTGCAGCACATAATCATCTGGATAGTTCTCTGCAGAGCCATCTTTTTATACTGATTTTCCAGTGGACGTTCTCTGTAGAAGTGAGACACTGATCTTTTTTATTCTAAGAAAGAAAAAAAAAGAGCTTGAAAGTAACTCACTCCATTTTTTAGGTATTTACTAAAGCTGGAGATACACAACTTTTGTTTTTTTCTTTTCCTTTCCACTTGCTCCCTGCCCCTCTTTATTTTTTCTTGTGGAAATCACAGAATAAAAAGTGAGTTTCCAGAGTCCACCAGAGTTGGTTTAGGGAGCACAGTCAACATCTGTAAATGACCAGCTGAGACATTAAAAAAGCTATCTGAAATAGGAAATTAAAAACCATAGGGATAATACTGTATGAGTATCTTTCCTACATAAAAAGTAGCAGGCACATCCAGTGGGCTTTCCCTGTAGGAGAGAAAAAGGAAATGCTTTAAAAGCATGAAGTGTCTTGGTTTCCATGCAGCTGCTGAACTTTTGCAGCACTGCCATTCTCTGACCACTTATATATCTCATCTTCTCTCTCCTTCCTCTATGAGTCTTCACAATGACAGAGTGTTTTTATTGCTCTGAGAACCAAGCAAATATTAGCTTTCTGTTCTGATTTTCTGCTCTAGTTATACATGGTAAGAAAAGAGGATTCTGATAGAAAGAAACGTTTCTTATAGAATTTTCCGTATCTGGAAAATTCTGCGTGATCCCTTGTTAGTTGGGTCTGCCCCTGCTACTACACTACTTTCACAATTTCTCTTCCTTTTCTTTCACAGTGAGACTGCAGGATTAGGAAAGGACTTTTCAAAGTCCCATTATTTCAAGTAAAATTCCCTGTGGAAATACTTTCTATACTAAAAACATATCACATTATCTCCCAAATGCAAACGATTTCTTGATTTATAAAATTTGAATTTACCTATGTAAGTAGGGAGTTGTGAAGATTTAACTGGTCTTGCACAGCAATCTGTACTAAGTATTAATTGTTACAATTAGAATAAGATAGAGACTGAGAAGAATCACAGACAAATACTCAAAAGCTAGAAATTCCCTGCTCTAAGCTTTCAGTATCTTTACCAAGATTTAATGTTGTGTAAAAAACCCCTTTTCATTCGATACAAAAATTATACATTCTTATTTCTAACGATCCTATAGAATTTAACATAAAAAAATAATGAAAAAAAGATAAACTGTTACTTATGAATTCCACTCCTACTGAGTTCAAGGGGATCTTTTCCACAAGTACATTGAGACCTTAAGTGGACTCAGATAAATACCACTCATGAATCATGAAATGTGGGGTGCTCTTTAAAGTCCATTTTTCTCTAAATAACCAATTGCTGCCCACACAGCAAAAGACTTGGCCCCAATCCCCAGAAGAGTATTTGTCTGGAGGCTTCTACACATCATCTGATGTGAAGAGGGAAACACTATTGGTGAAGAAACAAGACAAGCTATACGGGAGGCCGCAAGTCATTGCTGTTGCAGGAGGATGGATATCTGTGCTTAGAACTAGGAAGAAAGTAGACTTAAGATCAGGTCTATTTGCAGGACCTACCAGTGGACACGTACTGCATAACACAGGTGAGAAGGAAAACTTCCTCTATAATTTATGGACTAGTGTTGGATAAGGTTTGAGCAGTACCTCTAGTTGAATCCTTAGCATGGGTATGTTTCAGGGGGTCATTCACAAAGTATGGTGTAAGAGTTGTCAATAAGGTTCCTCAGAAATATGGACATAATACATACTTGCATTTTAGGAAGGAACCTGAAACTAGATGGACATGCTGAACAGCATAGAATTTTATATCTGTAAGGCTGAAATTACTGTTATTCTGTAATTTATTGATGGCTTAATTTCATGTTCTCCCGGGGAATTCTGTAGGCCACAAGACTTTGAAGTCTGATATTCTTGGAATTAATATTTATGTTTTCTGTTTTGAATATAGCTAAGATAGCATATGCTTATATAGTGGCTGCCAAATCACAGTATTCTACAGAAAGCTTGTAAAGGCTTAGAAAAGAAAAATTCAGATTGGACATTGGCTTCTATATCACTAAAAGAAAAGAGAAAAAGCTATGAGCTGCACTTTAAAAATTACTACACTTATGCTAAATATGAATGATCCAGATTATTGGAGGTGGCAACTCAGAGAGACAGGGAAATAGAGGTCTATAATTATAGTTATAAATATGCGCAATTATATACAGACTACTACCTTAATATGCAGATCCTTCAGTGTACAAATGGGGCTCAAAACACCTTAATCTCCTTTGGGACAGACAGAAAATCATCTTGAATGTTTCAGCTTTGAGAAATACTTGGTAGATATGTAAATAAATACCAGAACATTTATTTACCAATGTGGACAATTACAGTCTTTTTCTCTTATTGAAATTAACACCATAGCATAGTCTCCTTGAGAACACGACATAACAGGAAGGATAATTTGTCTAGTCCCAAAGGTGACTTTTCAAACACTGTTAAAAAATATCTGCTGTAGGGATTAAGGGAGTGGAGCATCTCCCTTATGAGGAAAGGCTGAGGGAGTTGGGTCTCTATAGTTTGGAGAAGAGGAGACTGCGGGGGGACCTTATTAGTGTATATAAATATATAAAGGGGGAGTGTCATGAGGATGGAGCCAGGCTCTTCTCAGTGGCAAACAATGATAGGACAAGGGGTAATGGGTATAAACTGGAACACAAGAGGTTCCACTTAAACTTGAGAAGAAACTTCTTCTCAGTGAGGGTGACAGAACACTGGAACAGGCTGCCCAGGGAGGTTGTGGAGTCTCCTTCTCTGGAGACGTTCAAAACCCGCCTGGACACATTCCTATGTAACCTTATCTAGGTGTTCCTGCTCTGGCAGGGGGATTGGACTAGATGATCTTTTGAGGTCCCTTCCAATCTCTAACATACTGTGATACTGTGATACTGTGATAAGGAGGCATAATGAGACACGGAGGCCAAATGAAACTCAGCCCACACACCACAGCATGTCTGATTCAAAGTGAGTGTTCACCTTTCCCGTCAGAAATTCTGCTTGCATGAAAACAATGAGTTGAATTTCTGGATCTTTTCTCTTGCTGCCTGAATGCAAGAGGGTTCACAGCTTTTTAATTATAAAACAATTTCCTTTGGGGAAGATGAAATGTATCTACCATTGATATTGCAATTATTCTAATGGCTGTTCCGGACTCAGACTCATTGGGTCTGAAAAACACCCCAAAACCCAGAATATAGTGTGTCCTCCTACAGAGCTTGCTATCTCATATTATTTTTGAAGCAAAAAGTAAATTGTGACTTTAGCTGCTAGCGACTACATGCTGTCAACACACAAGGAAATGTGGTTGGTTAAAGTTGAGGAAATTCCAGTAGAATCTGCTCAAGTCCATTTTTCTGTAGAATTAGTTTGCCCAAGACCAGATTTCCCATTGGCTAGAAAGGAGATTGCGCTTTGATGTACCAGGTATTAAATATAATGTGAAGAACCTGGGACATCGTTATAATGGTTGTAACTAACACTTGTTTGACAACACAATTCCTAGAATATTCCAGCCTTACAGATAATAATGTAAATCATCCCCTCCACTTCACTGGAGGTGATGAACTTCACAAGCTTGGATCAAGGTCTACTGGAACTTAAGGAGACGTCATTGTGCAGAAAGTACCTCACGAAGCCAATATCCCCTATATCATGCACAAAATTGCACGTGACTCTGATTGGCAGTGCCTACGATAAGATTGTAAAGGGTAGCTGTGAGCTCAGACAAAATGTAAACCGAAGTATAATTCAGAAATAAATCCTGTGGAGTCCCTAAGAAACTACCTGGAAAATCTAACTGTTTAGCCTTTAGACTTCCAAACAGTATGGCATCTTCAAATGAAGATCCAACCGCCATGAAGCTTAATAAAACATAACTGTTAAAGGATGCGTATCATGGATGTTGAAATGTAAGACATCACACTCATTACTGAGAAGATAAAGAAAAGTATTTTAGTAAGCAGAGCCATAAAAAAACCTTTTATATTCACAGAACTGTGCACAATGTCATAATAGTAAATTAAAAAAAAACTCAGGTAGAATTTTATCTGATTTATTTGAATTTCATGATTGTTAATGTATTTTATTCTTGCTCTACCTTTCTCATGTATTTTCACCTATGTGAGCTGAAAGGTAACCACTGCAAGATTAGTAATTTTCTTTCTTTTTAAAAACAAAGACAACTATCCTGGAAAACTGGTCTTCCAGCTTTTAAAGAGTAAAGAGATCTTCATCTGCTGAGATGAGTCGGTGGAACAATCTCCATTTAGTTTGTCCTTCCAAAGTCAAGACTGTGATTATTCTATAATTCTCTCACCTGATTAATTCTTAACTATGAACATAATTACACTCTCCAGAAGGTAAATCACTCTTATAAATCAGTTGTTGCTGACAGTTCACTCTTCTGAACTCTAGCACACTGCAGCAAAGGCAGTCTGAGATTGTAGAAACAGATGACAGCTACAACACAAATTTTTCAAAAGGTCTGCTCATTAATGAATTACAAGTAATATGATACTGTGAAGGAAAAAAAGAAAAGAAAAAGAAAAAAAAATTACAGAGTAAGAGACCTTATAAATCCTTCAGATACAATAGGAACCTTTTTATCACCTGGACGAACAAAGAAATCAGTTTCTGAGTCTGCACTTGTCCTGCTGCAAGCTGAAGTGAAGAGGTGACTTGATATTTATGAACTCTAATCTATTATTACTTTGCCAAAGGTGGGCTTGGAACTGAGTCTGGCTTCAAAGAACAAATCAAATGAAAACATATCAAGTAGAAAAACTGCACAGTATGTATTTCCTGGATTCCATCCCCTCCCCAGATTTAACAGCATCATTTTTTCCTTGTTCTAGCTAGTGGTCAATTTATGCCCCAACACTTATGTTTTAATAACACCATGTGACTGCAGCTCCCAATTCTATGAAAAGAACTCCAGTGGGCTTCCCTTAACACATAGAAACGGTGAATCTTTAAAACCACTTTTTCTAATGTTTCTTCAGCTTTGGCTTAAGAACTCAGAAACTTGTCTGAAACATCCAAGACAAGAAGAAAACCTACATTGTCCCATTATACATGGAACAACAACTCCCACTGCCTAACCTTTGATGGTGGAAGACTGATTCATTTGAATCCTGAGAATTGTCTTCGCAAGCCACAGAGTGACAAAACAGCCTGACACAATGATAGATACTGAATTGATTCTGGCCTTGAAAAATTTTTTTTTTTTTTCATAGGAAAATAAGTACTTACCATTTCTGAATAACCTTACACGTTTGTTTCCAGAATGTCAGTGAGTTCCATGGAGTGATTCTGATAAATGCAATATATTAAAACTTTGCCAAGTAAAGAATCTACTGATAACTCAACTTGATTATTTTAGAAAAGATAGAAAAAATTATTGTGATAAATCTTTTCTATCTTAGCATTTGATGTATTGTTCACTTTATTGTATCTTCTTTCTGTGTCTTCTGCAGCAAGCTAAATAATAGGCTTTAAGTTCTCTTTGGGTACAGAAGAAATTACTATCACAAGTGCTTTTAATTGCTTTTGATTCCTTTTCCTGGCTCTTTTGCATGTCTTCACTTTCCCTAGTGAAAATGAAAAATTACTATGAGATAATGAAACCTTTGAAAAATATATTTCCAAATAACTGAGCCAGAATTTCTTCTGAAATCAATGACACTGCATTAGGGATTAATTTATTATCCTACATTTATTCCTTGTACATAAGTCCACTATCTCAAAACTACTTTTTGAAAAGAAAAAAGTAAAATAAACTTGCCAAATTTACAGTTAAATTCAGGGATCTATAACACGCATACCAGATTTCAAATGAGACTTGATATGCAAGCCATAGGTTAAAGGAGATATTTTTTTCAAAGGATGAAATAATGTGCAAGGCATTTATAACATTTAATCTTTTCAGGCTTTACTTTTTGTCTTTTCATATTGTTCTTATTCAGTTCTATTTGAAATCCTTTCATTGGCTAATGGATGAAAGTTTAAAGAAACTGAGTAAAAAATCATCCATTATCTGCATAGGATTAGCACCTACCAACTTGACCATGTATTGGAGGATATTGTCTTTAAGTTCTTTCTGTACCCACTAGCCATACTTGGCTCTGAGGTCTACACTTCTAAAAACAAGCTGGTGTTGTGCTACAGAATTACCTTGTATACAGTTCTAGAGCTACTTCATTTTAGTGCAGATACACTTTTACCTCATGTATGGATTTTCTTAACCAGACATTCAGTCATAATTTGCTCTTAAGAAAACAAAAAAACCCAATAAACAAAAGTGATGCACAATATAATTGTTAATCACTTGCTGACTGATACCTAGCCGAGCCTGAGCAGCGATCTGCCCTTTTGGATAACTCTCCCCAGTTCATATATTGGGTATGATGCGCTGTTGTATGGAATACACTGTTGGTTAGTTTGGGTCAGGTGTCTTGTCTCTGCTTCCTGCCGACTTCTTGTGCCCCTCGTCATTAGCATAGAATGAGAAACTGAAAAGTCCTTGATCAGGGTAAGTGTTACTTAGCAACAACTAAAAACATTGGTGTGTTATCAGCCTTGTTCTCAGGCTTAAGTTGAAAACACAGCGCTGCACCAGCTACTAGGAAGGAGAAAAATAACTGTTTTGGCTGAACCCAGGGCATCCTGTTATACCCAAAAACAGATCCATAGAATGGTTTGGGTTGGAAGGGACCTGTTGGTCACTCTTCTTCTGATGCAGTCCAGCATGCAGTTGACTTTTTGGGCTGCAGGCACATGTGCTGGATCACATTGAGCTTCTCACCAACAAATATCCTCAAGCCCTTTTCCTCAGACCTGCTTTCAGTCCAGCTTCTATAGAAACTTTTCTAGCTGTTCTTAACATCCCTGGCCAGTTTTAATTCTGTCGGGGCTTTAGGTTTCCTAACCTGATCCCTGGCTGCTCAGACAGTCTCTCCGTATTCCTCCCAGGCTACCTATTCCTGTTTCTAACCCTCTGTAGGCTTCCTTTTTGTGTTTATGTTTTTCCAGGAGCAACTTGTTCATGCACACAGGCTTCCTGATATTCTTGCCTGACTTCCTCTTTCTCAGGATTCATTGCTCCTGAACTTAGAGAAGGTGAGCCTTGAATATTAACAAGCTTTCTTGGGCCAAGCTTACTGTGTGCCCTCCTCACTTAAGGATCTCAAACTCCACCGTGTCATGGTCACTGCAGCCAAGGTTGCCCTTAGACTTTACACCCCACCCACCAGCCATCCATGTGAGTGAGAACAAGGTCCAGATTAGTCCCCCTCCTGGCTGGTTCTTCTATAGCTTCTATAACTTGGAGAAAGAAGTTAACATCAATGTATTGCAGGAAATTCCCGGATAGCTTATGCCCTGCTGTGTTACCCTTCCAACAGATATCTGGGTGGCTGAAGTCCCCCATGAAGACCGGGGCTTGTGAACATGAAGCTCCTCCTATATGAATATAGCGGTCCTCATCCACTTTGCCTTCTCAGTTGGTTGGCCTGTAGCAGACCCACACTATACTGTACCTTCCTTTAATCCCAACTCATAAACTCTCAGTTGGCTCCTCATTCATCCCCAGGTGGAGCTCCATGCATGTCATTGACATAGAAAGTGACACCCCCTCCTCATCTCCCCTACCTGTCCTTCCTGAAGAACATGTATCCTTCCATTCCAACACTCACCACAGAAACATCTCACCCATCTGCATGATGCCAGTAAGATCATAGGCCTGCAGGTGTGTACAAGTCTCTAATTCCTCCTGTTTATTCCCCATGTTACCTGTATTTGCATAAAGGCATTTCAGTTGGGTCCCAATGAAGCTGACTTACTGGCTGGAGTGGCTAAAATTCCTTTTTACTTCTTTTCAGGTGCTCTCCTGCTGACCTGAGACACCTCCCCAGGTTCTGGGCATCTCCTGCTGGCACCAGCATCAGAATGGTAGAAATGGAGTAGATTGAGGTTCTTCCTCTTCCTTTATTCAAAAATGAAACTTGTGAATCTTCTATGAAATTCCTGAATCAGGTATTGAATATTCACTTGTCTTATTATGTTCAGAAAATACTTCTTTATATTCTATAAATTATAAAAACAAAACAGAAACATCAGACTTTTTCCTTTATTTGCCTGATGTGCTATCCCAGAAAAGGACAGGCATGAAATTTCTATGCAAAAGCAAAAGTATGACCTGCTCCAAAACTGAAACAAACCATTAGTGATCCACAATTCTTCTCACAAACTTTTTTTTTCCTAAGCTACAAGCTGTGTTCTTCCTATAGCACAATAGACTACTCAATTTGATCAATATATGGTGAAATAATATGTCAATAGAAATCCATTTCTTCTTTCTTAGCATGTCAATCCTTGAACAAAACTTTTCCATCTTTCAGAATCTGTAAATGAAAACAAGACCTTGAATCTTTGTTTTCCACAGAATTACAGAAATTTGGTTCCTTTTTTCTTTTTCCTGATACTAATTTATAAAATGAAATCATAATATGTATCTTAGTTCCTTTCAAAGGTTTTTGCTTACTCTTTTCACAAACTTTCCCTGTTTGCACTAAAAGAGAGTAACTGCAACACAAAAGAAGTTGTGGTAAAAAGCTGGATAGCAAGTATAGTTTTAATACAACTGCTATCTTGTGATTCTAAATGAAAACTACTGAAGTTAATAAATTCTTGAAACATGCTGAGCTCTCTTTATTCATATGGGAGTCTTCCCTCTGCTGTCATCAAAGGAACTAAGGTTTTTTTGCTTTTTTAAAGGCAGGTTTTAGAAGCCAATAACACAGCTATGAAAATATAGTTATTTGCATTTTTTTGCCATATATATACATATGCAGATTTGCATAGATGTGCTGTGACTTTATCTATAAACCACTACTTCCATTTAACTGTCTGTAGATACAATGAAAAGCCAAATATGTATAGACATAGTACAGCCAAGTTCTCACAACTTTTGGAATTATTTAGATCTAGGATTAATACATATAGGTGTGCTCAAATTTGAATTCATACTTCTTTGCAAAAAGGGGTATCCAATTCTAAAGTTTTCATGAAAGCCTGTTTTTCATTACAAGGCAACTCAAAGTGAACATCTCTTAGGCTGATTATGCTATTGCACACTACAGTGGTTTAAATCATATTTTATAAACAATACCTGACTTATTTTAAAGTTCTATGATACCATATGTGCTGCACTAACTTGACAGATGGTTATTGATATTTGTTCTTATCCACATTAACACTAGCTGAAGCATATGCAGAACTCTTAATGATATTAAAGATGTGCCAATTAAGATCATATTGAAGTTTCTCATAAAACCTTATAGCATGTTTCACAAGCTCCACTTCTGAATTTTTCATTGTGATTTTTATATAATTTTTTATATTGTGTAGCTAAAAATGAAAATTAACACAATAGACATTATAAAATATATTCAAAGACTTTATTATTTTAAAAAGTTAATTCTAAAGAATAGTCAATCAGTCTGCCACAATGGGGAAATAAAAAAGAAAACTCTAACGTACGTATGTATATAAAGTTAGAACCAAATTGGAGTTTTGTCTCTTTCCTGGTGCTAACAAACTTGTTATATTCATAAATTAAAATGAAAGAGTGCATTTCAGGGAAAATATGAGGACAAATCTCAGACAGAGATGTGATTTCCCTACAGGGGAAGATTTGCAACAAGGAGGAACTTCAAAAATAGGAAGTCAAATTCTGCACCAGACTGTATAAAGTATTTTCTATTGTGGGAAACCAGTTTATTGCTGTATCATACTGTTTTTAAATCCCAGTAACCGAGAAAGTATATTAAACTGGATAATACAGTAGGGGACTTGCACGCTTTTCGTGATTCAGTAACCAGGCAATGTAGGCCATTGACTCTCAGTTCTGGAAAAATTCTAGGTTTCAATCTGCAGATAAACCAGATGCTTCTTTCTATTGTCTTATTTTCTTTTCACTAGAAGTTATTTTTCTTCAGCAAAGTAGGTAGCATTCCCACACACTAATAAAAAATTCTAGCCTCTCTATTAGTTAATAGCTTAGGGTAAAGTCCTTTGGCTCAATATAGTGTAACTGAAATATGAGCACCATTTCCCTTCTGATGACAGCTGGAGAAAAAGTAGTCATAGACACACAATGAGTAACATTTTTTTCATATACTGAAGCAAAAGTCATCAGACCTTAACCATCAGTGCCCTCAAACTCCCTCCCTGTGTCCTAGTTCAAAATGACAATAATGAAAGCTTTTATTTTCTTAAAGAACTCTGAGAATTGTTGTCAAAAATTACTTTAAAACAACAAGGTATTATTTCATTTAGCCATACCTTTTAGCCAGTTACTTGGTAGTTACTAAATCAGTTACTGAGAAACTGATGACATTCTTGTTATCCAATTTACACAATAATTAAAAGGACAATAGATCCCAATATATACATGTATTTTGTTTAGTTAGCAAATTTACGTTGCAGCTATACTATGCATTATAGACCAGGGAAGAAATCCCACACTAACTACAAATTTCTTCTGCTCTGGTTCTGGTACCCACACCACTGCAAGCACTCTTTTAAAACATACTGCAACAGTGGCTCAACTGTGAACATAGGCAGAAGAAAAAAAGGCATTTGATACAGAAAATACACTTTGTTACTGAGAGAGAGAGGGTGTCTAGAGATTAAAAAAAAACTATCTAGCAAGCCCTCTACTCTACCCTAACTATTCAGATAATCACACAAACATTGCTGAGTTTAATTCCGGTACTTATTGTCTTCTCATTCCCATTCTGTATTGTCTCCCAAGCTACTCAGCCCATGAAAATGTACAATTTCCTATTTCTCAGAGGAAATCTTTTCCAGACGGGTTGTTTAGCTTTTTTAAAACATGAATTGATTTATTCATTAATGATGTTCCAGGAAGATCTGGCAACTTTTCCAAGTGTTTTCAAAACTAAACTTTGTATCTTAACAGGCTCAGAAGCTTACAGGTGCCTAATAAGTATGGTATGTGTGCCTATCTTTTAAGTATTCTAAAGCCTCCAAAAAGCCCATAGCTGAAATTCTTGTAAATATTAATGAAAAAGTTTGCAAAATGTTGATTTGAAAAAGGTAAATAATATTTCAAGTGTAGGTTGTAAACTTAGATACTGAAAAGTTAATGAAATTTATAGAATTAAAATAAATTTATTTTCCATAACAGTAGATTTGGCTTGTGGAAGAAGAGAAGATACCTGAAGCCTCCTTAATCTCAATTTAGGATATTAGTCACAAGGGTATTCCATAACATCACCAGACAGACACTGGAAACAGGACCTAAAAAACTTTGTCTTTTTCTACATTTCATGTTAAGCTGTGTGATAACCCTTTCTCCAGAATATATTGGGGAGTGAAGAAGAAGTCTAAAGCAAGATTCAGAAACAGAGAGGGAGAGACTATTTAAGTCCCAACATATGAAGAAAATAGAACTGTTGGAACAAGTCAGAGAAGGGCCACGAGGATGATCAGGGGACTGAAGCACCTCCTTTATGAAGACAGGCTGAGAAGACAGCCTGAAGAAGAGAAGGCTACATGGAGACCTCATAGCAGCCTTCCAGTATCTGAAGGAGGCCTACAAGGATGCTGGGGAGGGACTCTTCATTAGGGACTGTAGTGATAAGACAAAGGGTAATGGGTTCAAACTTAAACAGGGGAAGTTTAGATTGAATTTAAGGAGGAAGTTCTTTACTGTGAGGGTGGTAAGGCACTGGAATGGGTTGCCCAAGGAAGTTGTGAATGCTCCATCCCTTGCAGTGTTCAAGACCAGGTTGGACAAGGCTTCGAGCAACATGGTCTAGTGTGAGATGTCCCTGTCCTTGGCAGGGGAGTTAGAACTAGATGATCTTAGGTCCTTTCTGACCCTAATCATTCTATGATTCTATGATTCTAAGTTTACAAATGTTTTTACTTTCATAGCTTCTGAGAGGAGTGCAAGAATCACATTGTCACTTCAGCCTACCATCTAGGAGCCAAATGAAAATACGAATCTCTAATCTGACCTTTTATCATTTTGGAAAAGCATGCTCCTTTTTGATTCAATTTGTGGTGAAAAAAGATGAAAGTTAGTGAGCTACTCAGCTGTTAGTTTATTGATTATTTTCTAGCAAAGGTTTGCATCTTTATCTTCTATAAATATTCATAAACATCTTTTGAATTGAAAGCATAAAGGTTTCTTACTTCGTTGGCAGGAGGTGTCCACATTTTTTTGCTAGCTTTCATTGCTTTCCCACAGCTGTGTAGTGTTTCTTACTACCATGCTTTGTACCACAGGGTATGATAGACTTATGCACATAATTCATATATAGAACAGAAATCATGTGGGAAAAAGTCTGAGATAGCTAGATTCTGAGCAGAATTCTACATTGTTACATTGTCAACTTCATTACCTGCTTAAATACTGACTGTTCACTGGAGCGTTTTGTAACAAAATAGTTAGACACAAAATAAAATTGTCATTCTGCCAACCAAATATGAGATATAGATTACATTAGTGACAACATAGATAAGACTGTTCAGAATAAATGAAGTTCATAGACATATAAGGACATGTAATCATACACTTTGGCATATACTGCATATATGAACCACTTTAAAATAGCTATACTTAACATTCAAGTATTATCTGACTTTATAGAAGCAGGAATGGGAATGCAAAAAGAAAAATCGATTTTGCCCTTGATTTCTCTGTACACCTAAAAGGGCAACAACTGTAAATCTGAATATTTTTTTTAATGTCATGATATTGCCAAAACTAAATACCTTGATTATAACTATCGATTTCCAGTAACCACTTTTTGAATTTAAATGTAAATCTTTTCAACTTTATCCTTTATTTCTTTATATCTATCCTCAGTGCTGCCAAAAACTGTTTCCTTAAAGAAGATGAATCAATAACAATTTATCTTGCAGCATAATAATTATTACACTACGTAAAGAGTAGTAATATTTTATAATAAAATATTTTTTGAATGGATGAAGATCAGATTGGATAGTGCTAGTACTCTAGCATAGTAGCTTGTATCTATTTATAAAATGAGAAATAATGATAAAGCAAAGCCTCTGCCAAGGAATGTAAATAGATACACCTGCAGATGTATAGATTCAGAAACATAAACAGAAATGCAGTTTTTATAAGCATTCATTTAAAATTAGAAAATTATTAGGAATTCTGACAATTGTGAATGTTTCACTTAAAAGATTTGCTAGCAGATGGAATGATAAATTCAAATCTATTTAACCATATATTTTTGAACCTCTCCAAAACCTTAAAATGTGATTCAATGTTTGATATCAGCTTTCTGTTTTCTCTCACATGCTGAAGACCACCAGAAAGCTACAATCAGTTATGATTACCTAAGCTTTGGTCTTCTTGTGGAAATGTTCCTAACTTTTTGGAAAATTTCCATTTTTGTTTGCAAAGACAAAACAAATAGTAACGTGTTAAAAAATAAGTCAGAGTATAATTAACAGATGAATATGTGAGCAATTTTCCATGATACCATCTCCTCCGCATGAAAAATAATGGATCTTTCAAAACCTATCCACCTCCTGGATGATGAATATCAATAAACAAATAGTGTCGATTTAGTTCTCACCAGCACAAAGGCATATAAAATAATGCACAGCAAGTGAAAAATGGGGATAGGGGAAGAAAAGGTTTGAGGAACTTGTCTTCCAAGGAGGCCACAGCTCAGAGACTGGCTAGACATCAGTCTGCTTGTAGGAGGTAGTTGCCTTTTCATCACTTGGGTTTTTTACTATTTTTTTCATTTAATAAACTATCTTTATCTCGACCCATGAGTTTTCTCACTTTTGCTCTTCCTATTCCCTTCCCCATCTCACTGAGAGGAGGAGAGGGAAAAGCAGCTGTGTGAGAGCTGAGCTGCTGGCTGGGTTGAACCCACTGCATACTGAGTAATTTCAGTCAAATTTGATATATCCTGTATTCCCAGAGGTTGCTACAGTTTCTGTACAAAGAAGACTTTGCTAATACCTCTACTGATAGAGGGGATGCAAAATAAACTCCTTCCTTTGATCTGTCAAAGAATCTACATAGCATCATGAGTGTACGACCCAAACTGTGGGAAAACAAACTTCTTTTATCTCTTCTCTGACACTATAACCTGTGTATTTACAGTAATTTCTCCCACTTACACTATTTTTTGCTCAAGAACTGTTTCTGTTCATTTTTACATTGTAGGGATGCAGATGGGATAAAAGGAGCTTCAGAAGAATTGTTTTAGACTCAATTGTTTTAGGAGCCATAGAATGAGGTCCATTACTTTGCTTGTTAAACTTAGGATGTTGTGCTCAAGACAGGAAACATGACTGCCATTTGATACCAGATATTAATCTCCTTGTGCAACACTCGTAGATCCCCATTTCTCCACAGTGTCCAAGCTGTAAAAACCTGTGTATTCCAGAACCAAGTTGAAAAGATATTTCAAGATCCTTTGTAGGACTGCAATATTACTTGCATTTGTAAATGCAACCTGAGTAAACTAAAACATATCTAGGTTTATCTGCTCTCATCTATGATGCATTATGCTTTCTGATCAAACATACTGTCACTTGAAATAGAGATGTCAGTCTTACTCAGGTATAGGGAAATCATCCAAAGAAATTAGAAGAGAAGAGGGGAAAAGAACAGACCAAGAAATATAGCCTATGAAAGGCAATTATGCCAAAAGGAAGAACACAGAAGTCTCCAAAAATGTGGCAGATTATGGGCTCATTTCTTCACCTTGTAGCACAGAAGTTGGAGGAGTGCAGACAGTGGGTAGTTCTAAAGTGAAAAGCCAAAGAAGTTTCTTTGCTATCATTCCTCAGTTAACAGCTGACTTATGCTTAGATCCCAGAGTATACATCCATTTTGAAGATAATAAATATCAGATATATTTCTTTAACAAAACCAAAGAGAAAAAAGCTTTGAGGGAAATTATCTTATAAGGAAATCATCTTCATTGTTATGTTTAATTAAGACTTATTATTATATTATTATAATGTTATATATGTTATATTATGATGATAATTATGTTATTATCTTGTCATTATTTACTAAATAGATATATGTGATTGAATAGCTCCGGAAAAATTATATAGCACATACTGGAGGATAGGGCAAGTAATGCTTAATACGTTGAGAGTATTATGTTGAGTCTAACAAGAATGAGTTTAGAGCTCGTTCAAGTTGCTTGGAAGGTTGTGGTTTCAGGGCAGAATAGTTAGCCAGTAAAAGAAGGAATAATATAGATTTCAGGAGCAAAGCTAAAGGTGTGAAAGACTGTATAAAGTTTTTAAATATTTTATGATATTATCAGCTGTAACAGCAAATAATAGCAAAGAATTCTTCTATTTATAATCTGCAGTGTTCCTTATCTTTTCCACCTCCACTGCATCAATTAGAACAGGAAGAATCTATGAGGATTAAAAAAATAATTTTTATATGATCACTGGTTTTTTTTCCTAATTCTTACATAAAAATGACATTTTGACATTCATAAATTTTCCTGAAACATGCAAAAGCCACTGGAAGTTCAGCTCGGAGAGATTTTATATCCTGTACCAAATGTTATGTGTATATATAGGCACAGTGATTATAATATAATAAATTACAGTATTTCCAAGTTTTATCAATAGAAATGGAAAACTTAAGACCCTCAAAAGGGTATAAAGCAAAAAACATTAGTATGGTGAACAGAGGAGAGAACCTGAAACCATTGAAAGAGTAGATGGCAGAATGCTTTAAAGCTGCTTGAATT
Source organism: Psittacula echo (assembly GCF_963264785.1). Lineage (NCBI taxonomy): Eukaryota > Metazoa > Chordata > Aves > Psittaciformes > Psittacidae > Psittacula > Psittacula echo. The sequence continues at coordinate 46,417,255 of NC_137739.1, forward strand.
AAGACAGGTATATTTTTCGCATTCTATTGCAGAAGCAGAGAAGGGATATATCCCTTTGTTTAAGAGCAGTTCTGAAACAAAGCACTATACGTTATCAATACCCAGCCTTAAATCTGAAGTACTGTCAGTGAAAACTCTGCAGGCATGTAATCTAGCTAATATTACTTGCCACACAGAGTAGACCCAAAGGCACTGCTAAATTGGATCCAGTGAGGAAAATAAAAAGTAAAAAGGTAAAAAATCAGCAAACTAGAAAAATTAAATTGGAAGAAAAAACAAAGAGGTAGGGAAAAACTAGTAAGCCAAGGATTTCCTTGCATATCTTTTCACTAAGCCTTACATTAGCTGCTGGAAGGTTTCTATTTTCCATTTATTAAGGGTAACACTTCACAATTTGTGGAAAAAAGATCATTTTTTTAAAAAAAGTAGAATATCCAGCCTATGAATGAGGTAATAATAGGCCTGTGGCAGATTATACAGGAAAAAGAGAAGTTCTTGTCACTGCATCATATTTTGCTGGGGAACAGAGGCTGTTAAAAATGTTAAACAACATTTTATAACTTCAGAATAAAATCAGTGAAATGGAATGAAAATGTGATGAGAGTCAATAGATGTAGCATGTAGAGTTGCATATTTGCTTCAGTATGTCTTTGCTAGATGGGACAGGATGCAAGCTGCTTTGAACATTCCATTCAATTTATTGAAATCACCAATGTCTTGGACAATGACATGCAAGAAGGTAAAGAACTTATTCTATAACCTGTTCTTTAACTTCATTCATGCAGGGTATATTAATGTTTAACAACATTCATGCACAGTACAACAGATCTTGAAAGACAGCATGTATGTGAGTTGTCTAGGAAATGTAGAAGTTCTATCATTTCTTGTATAACTCATAGAATGATACTGATTGTGTAAAAATTGAAACAAAACTAACCTCTCTGTTTCTGTATGGACATGGGATACATCATAACATCACAAAGATTCAGCAAAAGGAAGAATACCACCCATACTCATCTTTCCAAGTATAAAATGTTCAAGCATACTTAAAGAGAATTAAATTGAAATAAATGCAGAACATGAGAGCAATTTCAAAAGATCATTTTTGTCAGTGGAAGCAACTTTTTAATGGCAAGGTTCAGTAAAGGACTTGGAACATACATAGAAAATTGCAATCTAGAAATTCCCATGCAGCTGCCACTGAACCTTTAATGGTTCCTAGGCTACATCCTTGTCTCACTTTTTGTCTAGACAATGTATTTGGGACTGGAGATGCACCTCTGTACATGCTCAGTTCCCCAATTTCGGGCAGTTAAGTACCTAATCTGGCAGAGTGTCAAAGTTATCTTTCTCACAAAATAGAAATTGAGGATCTACTAATTTTAATTCTTAACTTATTGTTCAAGAGAAGGTGACGCTGCTGTTGCATTCTCCACATCTGTTTTATTTTGTCCCAACATCAAGCAAAGAAAATTTTAAACTAAAGAAAATGTCAAAAATATGTTAATAAAATATACTAATATTGTATTATCTTGACACTTTCTAAAATATATATACGTATCCTTTTATTCAGAAGTGGGTTTTGACCTACGGACAGAAACTCAGGGCTGACTACTTACATTATTTGAGAAGGAATATAGAGTGGGTCCAACTCTAAATGCCTCTTATATTCACAGATTTCCAAAATTACTTTGCTATAAGTCTGTGAAGAATATGTTAAATCAAAACATAGTACTATTATAATACTTCATAACTCTTTGAGACCTCCCTATAGTTAGAGATAATGCGGATTGCTTCACTACAGAAACAGATTAAGTTGTCTTTAGATGAATTTTGCTTTCTAGCAGCAAGAATAAGCAGTTTCAAGACAAACACCAGCCAATGAGCCCCAGTATTATTCACTAATTTGTGCCATATCCAATCATTCAAACATTAGTTGCTACAGAATTTTTCTTTTACTACTTGTTCTCAAAAATAATATTATTTTTACTTGTGTTTTCATTACATGAATGCCATATAGACTTGTGTTACAAATAATTAGTTAAAACTTTGCAATTTCAAGTACTTTCTCTTAATGTGGACAAATAAATTAAAATTCAGTCATCCTGTAGCCCAACACAGTCAGAAGAATTTAAAAGAACCATCCCTCTCAAAAACCTAAATTAATGTAGATAGCCAGCATGCTTTGTGTGGCTACAAGATTTAGAAAAAGAAGAGAGGGTTAGAGGGTGAGATAAAAAATAATCGTTCCTATAGTATAATATATGTATAGAACTGACAAACAAACAAAGTCTGCCAAAGTTTAGAAATAATGCCATTGGAATAAAAGGGTTAAATATTCTCATGTAACCAGATGCAGAGCCAGGGAAATGTTGTGATACAATAGAATTACAGATTAGGTACTCTAAACCTATTCTAGCACAGAAAAGAGTACATTCTGAACACTAAGTACTAAACAACTAATGCTGACTAATATGACTGGTAAATATGTCAGCAAAAAACTGTAAGCGCTAAGTTAAATTTTCAGTATATGTCAGATGTCTTTGATAAAGGCACACGAATCCTCTCAAGTGAGGGGTCTACTTGACATGCATGTACAAACACACATGCACACAAATAAGAAAGGGCAAACCAAAATCGCCTCTTCATTCAAGGCAGGAAGCTGTCTCCAAAGGATAGTTCCAAGAATGCAGACATGCATGAGAAAGAACCATAAATTAGCAGGTGGAAAGAATGATTTTGTGATAGCTAATTCCTCAATAGAGAGTTGAGTGAAACCAAAAGCTCTTTGAAAGCATTCATGCATGGAGAAAATGTATTTTTTGAGAGAGTTGTAGGTTGGGGGGGTGGGGTGAAGGGAGCATTAATTAGAGACTGTTGCCAGGCAAAATACATGAAGTAAATTCCCCTCTGACATGGTTTTTCAATGTACAGGCAAAAAGTCCATTCACCTCAAAGACATTGCTTCATTACTATATAAACATATATTAGCAATGCCACTGAAGCTGTTATACATCCTGCACCTTTTAATAATGTGTGTGGGGAATCATTAAAGGACAAAGGAGAAAGAAAAGGTGAAAAAAGATGGAAATACATTAAGATGCTAGAATGTAAGCAGTTTTCTCTCTCCTGAGCCTCTTATACACATATCTGAAGTAAATGTAGTCTCTCAGTGAAGCCAGTGATCTTATCTCATGTTTTCAGCAGTCCAATGCAGCCCCAGAGGCACACAAAAAATTAGTGCTCATTGCTGTTATCTTTTCTTACCTAAAGAAAATGCAGCATTGATGAATAAGAATAAAAACATTGTGCCTGTCTGATAAGACAGTATCCCTCCAAGCATTCTGTGTCTGTAAAGTGCAAATGAACATATTGAAGAAGGAGGAATTGAAAGTCTCAGGTTTGGGGTAACTTCTTTGAAATCCCAAATATAAAGAATATGAGGAAGATCAGTAAAAGCCTAAAGCTACAAACTTTTGGAAAATCATATCCAAGGCATCCAAAAGATAAAGTGACCTACATCAACAGTATATTCTGAAAATTCTTAGTGCCTCCATTTGATATTTGCAAAGCAAAGATACAGTCAAAGACAGATGGGGCCAGCTATAGATTTGAAACTGTAATTTTTGTTTACTGACAAAAACTCTACGGTCCATCCTTTCAAACTGAACCTCTATCTTTAGACAGAAAGGACTAGAGAGCAGTAGCAAGAATGATTTGTAAACATGTGGCTGCATTTCTTGACATGATGTGACTCATTAAACACAGTTGCATGACTTTTATTTTTATTTACTATAAATGCAAGCTTTCATGGATCTCAAAATAAGCTGCAATAAAAGGATATTTTTTTAAACATGAGAAAAATTAGTAGTCTCACTGAAGGAAAACAAAAACATTTATTTTCCTGCTATTCAGTTTTGCTGTATTCACATTCATTTTTCCGTAAGCTGTTTGCTGAAATCCCTAAATTGGTGAGACATAAAGAAACATTGTCTTATGATGTAACTACTTCTAGGTACAAGGTAATGTATACTTTTCTTAGGTATATATAAAGTAGCCATCACTAATGGTCTAAGTGTGTGTGAATGATGAACTCTAAAGATACTCTCAAAACTGACAAAAGGTCCAATAATAACTCGATTTTCTGAAGCACTGAAGGGAGCAATAACACCTGTTTAAATTCACCATGCTATTTACTTTAGATGAAGGTGGCACAATAGGTGACTTTGCTGTCATTGTAGTTTGTGATGAGTTAGTGAAATAAATTCAATGACCCATGAGGTCATGCTGAACTCTCAAAACACAACCAAGATGATTATTACACTCCACATTCTACACTGGCATTTTAGAATAACAAAACCCTGCAACTTTGTAACCCGCATGCTTTCCTGCAGAAAATCAATATAATAAATTTATAATTACCTGTACAGTAAGGGGTGTGGCTTTTTAAGTTTAGCTTTTAAAGGTTTGTTATGAGTAAGTGCTAAAACCAATATTTATGTGTTTGTCTGGACATGCATTTAAATTCCAACACCTAAAGGGTGTCAGTGAAAGAGAGATTTTGGTATATATGTTAATTTACTATACTCTATTAGCATACTATGTGGGATTAGGAATACGAGATTGCCATGATTTGGATTGAAGAATAGCTGTAGTTTAAGCCTTTTGATTGGGGTGGCAGTCCTGTCATTCTTATTAACTTTATACTTTATTTATTTATTTACAGGCATTTTATAACATTCAGCATCTCTGTATTTCATTGTGCAACAGTGACATGTTACTTTAATATCAGTGCAACATACAACATGGGAGGGATATTAAAACAGAATCCAAAACGCCTCTAACTGTTGGTTCAAGAACAGAAGAAAACAAGTAGATTAGATCATCCTATACAGCATGATATCTGTCACGGTGTATTACTATGAATACAGAAAACTCTACTAGGCATGAGTCTGCACTTAGGTTATAAAACAATATAGAAAGTAACAGAAAATTTAAATGTAAAATTAAGAAAATTTCAACTGATCCAACATTCTCTGTCTCCATCTTGGTCGGCTTTAACTATATAGGATCTGGAACATCATGTTATATCAGCAAAATGCAGCTTTTTCTCCCTCTAACTACTATTTAAACACTTGGCAAGAGATTCCAATAATAATGGTGGTGATGATAATAATAATAATTCTACATAATTGTTTTGTGTCTTTGCTCCAGAATATGTGCTATCAGAACGGACTTGGAAGTTTTTGAAAAGCCAGTTAAGCATCACATTTTATAACATGTTTCTCTGCAAATATACTGCTTTATAACAGCAGATCAAACAAGGCAATAATGAGGAATTGTAGATTTATTTCCCTTTGCTTTTTGGCAGTTAGCAGGTTCAGGTACCCTACAGACTTTCTCTTGAATTTTGTCCTTGTCTGCAAAGAATGGGACAGATGTTACTTACCCTGCTACTGTCTTAGAGCATTTGAGACGTTGTTTGGAAGGAATAGTGTTATAGAGGCTCATAATTTTGAAATTACCTGATATACAGCTTGCTATTCCAGTAATAATTTATGGCATTAGCAAATTCATAGTCATTTTATTTTCTTTCTGGTTTGGCCAAACTCAGTTTACTGTCACACTTGTTGCAGCAGTGACTGTACTTTAAACAGCCTTTATACATGAATGTCTCATTACTAGCCAAGACCCAAGCCACTGTCTGGCATATTTCCGGATAGATCAGCCAGCTGTCCAAAGCCCTCAAGGCTTATGACCAGGTGACAGCTCCTTCTGTTTCAGAGCAAAAATCAAGCACTCTGTGTCTGGGATTAGAAAGAAAGAGTCTCTGCGGGCAGCTTGCTTTAGCATCTCCTCAGAAACAGCTGGTGCTTGCTTACAAGGCAGAAAGAATTACAGATCAGGTCGAATATAGGGTTCTGATCTACATCTGCTCCTGAAGTGATGCGCCCTGAGCCATCAACAGGAAAGGGATCAGATCCACACAAGTGGATGCAATAATCAGAGGAGCATGGTTTCAACCATTGTTTTTTAACCTATCTGCATTCATCATTTTCTACCAGGATGTATTTACCTGTGCATGACATTATGCTGATCCTTCATTTCTACTTTTTATATATCTGTATTTAATTACAAAAGGGGTGGCTAAATCAAGCACTGTGAATGTGGATAGTGACAATCTTAATGAAGAAGCAGAGATAATAAAATTCTTTATTTATTGAAAAAGCACATGATGTGTTAAAGTTATCAGACTACATCAGGCTTAAGGGACATTAAATATCAACAGAGCAGATATACCATAGAAAGCTGATGGGAGCTCTGGGAACCTTCAGTATTAAATGTTCTCTTCTATAATAATGGGTGCTGACATCGATCTCAGGACTGCTGCTACAAATGTGAAAGAAACTGTTGCAGTATACACAGATTAAAGTTGCAGAGAAAAGCAGGGGTCCAAAGCAAAGCCTTAGTGTTCTGTCACTGAAACCTCACTGCTAAAAGTGCAATATCTCACTTATCGAAAAACAGAATCTAGCATGACACTCAAACTTTCACACTTTTGGTGTTATCAAAAAGGTTTATACCCAAAAAGCCCTGTTTTTCCTTCAGGTTACTATAGTGGAATCTCTTTTTTTGTTTTGTTTTGTTTTCCTTCCTGTTCTTTTCTAAAGAACAATGTTTACTTCAGAGCAATTGGCTTCCAGACAGAGTAACTTCCTCTGCAAATATAGTGATACAGTAGCACTTCAATGCTTGTTTGCAGCTCCCAGAGGGGGCTCTCATGTCTAAAGAAAAATAAACCAAACCACATTTAGGTTTCCAAGTTGCTTCCTCAAGTTGTTTATGGATAAAAGAGCACTTGTAGGATGGCATCAACATTTGTAAACAATGTGATGGCATTAGGGTCCGATAAGAAGCCACCGCAGAAGTGGATAAATGAAATATAAATCTGTTTTAACATGTAAAAGCTGCTAGGATTTTATCAGACACTTAACTCTGACTGACTTGTTTAGACTGTTCTGAAGACCTCTGCCAAAATGTTTTATGTTACTTTGGGGATCTAAACAGAATTATGTTGTCAGAAGTGATTTATACAACTAGAGACAGATTTCTAAAGGTATCTTCAAGCATAAAGTTTTGATTAGTGTTGCAGGATTTACAAAAGAAAGATTGTAAAGTAGATTTTAAAAAGCACTTTAAATACCTGCAAGCTTATAAAAACAGAAGTATACAGTTGACCCATGAAAACAATCTAAAGTAAGTGAAATATATACATTGCATATAAAGTTGCTGGGTAAAATTAGTGTCCCTAGGAGAACCTTTGACTTGGCATTGAATAAACTTAATGTTTCTGGTGAGTTCTACTGCAGCAAGGGCCTTTTATATTACTTTTAAGGATCTTGGTGCCTAAATTCAGTTTAAAACCTTATTTCAGTTGCCTACAGTCCCTTTCTGGATATGAGACTTAACTGGCATGCATTTTGGTGATCACTATATGGACAAGCTTTTTAGGTAGTATTATTTCTTTTTAATCTCATTACATGCTTTTTATAAGGTGGTTGCTATGGTTGTGGAGCTTCTTTTCCTTCTTTTCTTTTCTTTTCTTTTCTTTTCTTTTCTTTTCTTTTCTTTTCTTTTCTTTTCTTTTCTTTTCTTTCTTTCTTTCTTTCTTTCTTTCTTTCTTTCTTTCTTTCTTTCTTTCTTTCTTTCTTTCTTTCTTTCTTTCTTTCTTTCTTTCTTTCTTTCTTTCTCTCTCCTTCCTTCCTTCCTTCCTTCCTTCCTTCCTTCCTTCCTTCCTTCCTTCCTTCCTTCCTTCCTTCCTTCCTTCCTTCCTTCCTTCCTTCCTTCCTTCCTTCCTTCCTTCCTTCCTTCCTCCCTCCCTCCCTCCCTCCCTCCCTTCCTTCCTTCCTTCCTTCCTTCCTTCCTTCCTTATATATTTATTTGTTTGTTTGTTTTGTATGCATAGGTACTCACATTCCTGAAAGTCCTTCTATATTCAAGTCCTATTGTTTGCTAATGACCTAAAAGCCATGTATACCACTGTTTTAGGAGTCTAATTCTATGCTGGTATTACTATCTACGTACCTCTCCCCATTCAGCTCATGCATATGTTCTTTATCTGTCCTTCCTGGACAAGTCAGGAAGGAAGGAAGAACAAAAAGGGAGTATTAGTTTGATCTCTGCTTTGGACTCCATAGATTTTATGGATGTGACCAAAGAAGCTTGACTCAAAAATTGTTACCCTTTATTCCCACTGGCCTTACACCTTTTTCTTCCTACTCCCATTTTCGAGATCTGGCCTATGCCAAGACATTTCAGGCTGACCAGCCCTTGACTTCTTGTCACAAAAAGTGTTCACATAGTGAGCTATAAAGCAGTTCATCTCATAAAGAGAGAAACTTCTTGGAATTTATGTCTGGAATAGAAAACTGGGAGCAAGCTGAAGAAATGGACTGACAGGAGCCTCATGCAATTCCACAAAGAGAAGCACAAAGTCCTGCACCTGGACAGAAGCAACCCTAGGCACCAGTGGTGAGGCCAGTGTTTCAGAGGGCTGAGATTCTGGAGACTAAGGTACAAAGAATAATTTGTGCACTGTTAGTTTAGTTTATTCCCCTCCATAGAAATATTTGAAACTGCATTCCCCATCCAGCATCTTTTGCCATCCATATACACAATGTGGAACTCCAAATAGCAAGGCAGAACATTGATACTTTTTGTTTAAGCCCTACATACATTTTTGCATCCAGACCAGGAAGAGAAGGAACAGGCTGAAAACCAGTAGCATTTGGCTGTATTACACTGAAATATCCTGGAACACTGTGGGCAGCCAGGAGGCAAATACTGAGTGAACTCTTTGGTCATAAAACATATCTGGTGCACGACAACCCTTTTGATAATGTATGAGCCATGAAGAAATAAAGCATTGAGAACAGCATGGCACTCAAGCATCTTGCAGGAGAGGAATTGAGATTAACTTCTGTCTTCTCCTCAGGTAACACACCTCATAGTGTCATCCATAGAAGCTCAGTGCCGGATGAATAGGAAAGAGGTCTCCTGACACAAGTCTTGCTTTCTGACTCTTTCAGCCTGTGCAGCTTATTTTGGTAACCTTACTTGAGGGTTTTGTTTACTTCGCGTCTTCTTCCAGGGAACCCTTACTGACTATGGGCTGTCACCACCTTGAATTTTAGGCTCTTGAACTAAATTATCAGAGTGAAAAGCCCATACACTTTACATTTCCCAAAGTCATCACATTGACTACATGTGGGAAGAGAAAGAAAGAAGTTTTGAATTTCAAGGGATGGAGTGTTTTAAGCATAGAGTCAGGAAAGAGAGAGCTAGACTTGTCAATGCTAGTTTGCCTATCACACTGCCCATCTTTTATGGCAGCTCAGTGATCACAGCTGTGTCAGGCTGTCTGGGAACAACTTAGAATGTCCTGACTTATTTTTTTAAAAAAGGTTGTGAAACAAATTTGGATGATATAAGGCTGGCTAATGTCACCATGGGGTGATGCTGTTCTTCAAAATAACACAGGATATGTTGGAGACAAAAATGTTTTCAACATTCTTAGAAGAAAGAACAAACTGAAGAGTCCTAATGAAAACAGTAACATATGTTCTCTTGCCAGGCAAGGACTCCTCTGTGATACCACTAAGCCAAATGGGCTGAAGACAGATTGTTAAGCACAGAGGATGACAGTCACTTTATTTAATAACTTGGCTCACTGGCAGAACTTGATATTTCAAAGTGTCTGGAAAAATGACAAATTCAGGAGAGAAGTTTTCTAAAAAGATATCATAGAAACATTGGCTCTTACAGTTGGAGATGTAATTCTTAAAAAATTTAAACCACTTTCCAGAAGTTATGGTCAAATGGACAAAAAACTTCAAAACCAACACCAAGAGCATTTTATGTTGTAAATGGATGATGATGAAGACAGAACTTGACGAAGAGCTCCTGAGGAGCACACAAAAAGCCAGAGGTATTAAAGCCAAAAATTAAAAGTGTAGTAACAGGTTTAGAGCTGTGAATCAACTGCACTTGTAAATAAAGAATGAAGATGCCACTAGTAGGGCAAGGATAGAGCAAACTAAATGCAGTAAGACATATTACAGTTTAATATGCATATTTTTATGTAGATATTTTAGAGGTAACATTTTTCAAAAGGAATGTTCATTATTTACAAAATAAAAAATAACATGGAAAAATCCTATTATATCCCAGGGTCAAAGCTTTCTACTCTGCTCTCATGAGACCTCACTTGGAGCATTGTGTGCAGTTCCGGTGTCCTCAACATAAAGAGGACATGGAACTGTTGGAACAAGTCCAGAGGAGGGCCACGAGGATGATCAGGGGACTGGAGCACCTCCCTTATGGAGACAGGCTGAGAAAGTTGGGGCTGTTCAGCCTGGAGAAGAGAAGGCTGCGTGGAGACCTCATAGCAGCCTTCCAGTATCTGAAGGGGGCCTATAAGGTTGCTGGGGATAGGCTATTCATCAGGGACCGTAGTGACAGGACAAGGGGTAACGGGTTAAAATTTAAACAGGGGAAGTTTAGATCAGATATAAGGAAGAAATTTTTTACTGAGAGGGTGGTGAGGCACTGGAATGAGCTGCCCAGGGAGGTTGTGAATGCTCCATCCCTGGCGGTGTTCAAGGCTAGGTTGGACAAAGCCTTGGGTGGCATGGTTTAGTGTGAGGTGTCCCTGCTCATGACAGGGGGTTTGGAACTAGATGATCTTAAGTTCCTTTCCAACCCTAACTATTCTATGATTCTATGATTCTAAAGAATACAAGTAGTAAGTCAACAAGCACCTATATCTTGTCTCCAACAAACTGAATTTTTTGTTAAAGAAAACTTATTTCAGTTTTAGAGAATTATCTTGCAAAGAGAACAATAAACATCTATTGCAACAGAAAAAGACTAAAATGGTCCCTTTAATCCATGGCATGGTAGTTCAAAAAGAATATTTTAACTTTTTTAATGATTTATATAGCAATTTTTCAAGGCCAAATTTCATCAACAGAAGTCCAATCTTTTATGAAAATGCTGTTTCATTTGATCTATCAATCAGATGAAAGCTTGCATCTACTCTGTGAAAAAATCCATCCAAGAAGCTGAAAGTTGAGGATACATAAAATATCAAGGTTTCCAGGAAAATAAGAAAAAAAATAATATTGTAAATAGGAACAGGTTATAACACCAATTCAAGCCATTCAAATAATGCATTATACACATCTATTTCAAAATGATTGATTTTACAGGGCCCAATATTCAATCCACATCTTAAAAGAAAGGCTGCAATTTGATTGAAAATATTTAGAAACATTCATAACACCACCAAACATGAGAAATTTATGTTCATGACATGTTTTTGTCTATAGCTCCAATTTCAGCTACAACTGACTGATTACTTAGCTTCATCTGCTTCAAGCTAACTGTCACAATACAAAAAGAGCCCTGAAGTCCATTCAGAAATATTTCTGTTTATTCAGCAAAACTCAATTTCAGCTCTTTTCTGAAGTGGTGAAGTTGACAGAAATTGTTTTAGAGATACTGGCAGCATATGCAGTAACTGAGAACTATTTCAGTACTCTCTGCTGCATTAAAACTTGGCTTTGATCCACAATGAGATAATCCTGACTCACATGGTATATGATTTTATTCCTACAAAGTATAGCCCTGTTCTAGCCACTGCAGATGTTGCAGAAGGGCTTACATTTGAGCAAACAGAAGTGAAAATTGCTGTTTGGATCCTTACTGGAGTTGTAAAACATTTTTTATATTTGTTTTAAGGAATAACAATCTCTGTATCTTATTGTTTTGGTTTGATTTTACTTTGTAATGTGACTACATTTTGAAGTGAGAAAAATCAGTCTTTTAGCTTTGACCTTAAGTTTTTAATTCATTAGTTCATCTGCTACTGTGGGGCAGGGGAAGGGGAAAGGATGGAAGACTGCAGGAGAAAAAGTCAGTGAAAGGTCTTTTGAGATGGAAGTCAATTCTATTCAAACATTATGCTTTGTGTCTACAGAACACACTGGTCCCTGATGGAATCTTCATATTTTAAGTAACAATCTCTTTTCACAATCTAACATTATCTGCATTGACCTGAATTTAAGAGGCATATCTCACACAGTACGTCTGAAAGAGGGGACAGTAAATATTGTTGTAATCATTATTTTGCTAAGCATTTGCAATAACTGTACTTTTTAAAAAAATCTATAAATAAAAAAGTTTTGTTACTTATCTATATGTTATTTGTCTCTTAACACCAGACAAAGTAACTTGGAGGAAAACAAGATACTATACAAGCCGCAGAAACAAGTCATGAAGTCATACAGCCATCTTACGTTCAGATAAACAGACTATGTATGTCAAAATAAAAGGTGGAAGTTATGCCATTTCTGGGAGTGTCTCTGCTACTCTTTCTTTTCTGTCCCACATGACCTTGTAGGTTCTGGTGTCCAAAATATCTTATTGCAGATAGGAACCTGCTAAATAAGCAAGCCATGCTACTGAGAGATTCTGTTATGAAGGACACAGCTATGTAGAAGACTCATGCCTGCAGTGAAGACAATATCTTATCTTGCTCACTGGGTACAAAAGTGGTAGGGCTCATCTGAGCTCTGAGAAGATGTCACCAGTTACAGACTGTGTCAGCCAATGAAGACTATCAGAACTGTGAAGTGGCTTCTGAGCAGGAAGTGACTGAAACTGTTCGATACCCCTCAGTTTCAAAAGGAATGTGATAGAGGCCTCTGGAATCATGAAAGTCATGGATAAAATGAATAGGAATGGTTATCCACTATTTCCCATTATATAAAAGCTATGAAATGCCAAACTTAATAAGCTATCATTCAAACATAGCATTATGATGTTGAAACGAGAATTCAGTGGGGATAGAAATCAGTTTATGTGTACACGAAAAAGGCAGAAAATCATGAACAATTTTTTTTCCAGATACATATTAAATTGTTTCTCATTTTAGAATAAAAACCTTTCAAAACATTCCATCAGCTTTTAAATATTAGGTTAAATAAAATACTACATACATACATCAGTTTTCTATAGCTATGTGACTTTTATCAGTGGAGATGTTGACTGTGCTATGGAAGTCCCAGACATTTGCAAAAACAACACACAAAGAGAAAAGTATGTATGTCATTCAGTCAATTCATCTTCATCAAGGAGTTACGCTGAAGTTACAACACTTGGATTGAAATCCGCAGTGTTCAACCTATCATAATGTGAGAGTATTTGGTGATGGTTTTATCTATTTATATAGGTGAAAGTCTGTTTACACAACAGAATTATGAACAGTGTGAAACTGTTTACATCTAAGGTTGTGTTTTGGAATCATTTCTACTCAAGAACTAAATAAAGTAGAAATGCAATATATTATGAATCTTTGGTAAGCGGTTAATGCAGCTGCTTATTTCACAATGAGAAAGTAAAGTGCCATATAAGCTGTATGTAAAGTTTTTACTTGGGGAGGTCAATATATTATTCTGTACTTTCAGAGACTGATGATCTGATAAAATTTCAGCAATCTTGGCATAAATTATATAATACATGATTCACATATATTACTATTAATATATTTGCTGAGTTACTTGCAATTTGTCAAAAGCTACTTCCACTTACAGTTTAAATACTGTTCAAAAGAAATATGATGAAAGTAGTTATTTTGTCTCTATATGTGAGTGAGTAAATGTCAATTACCTTTTCTTTCTCCAGCTGCACAATCTGAGAAATTTTTTCTGTTACAGGAACGCTTCCTTTTCAATCTCTCCTGGTTACTGTCTATGGATGAAACATTTTTTTTTTTTTAATTCTGTATTAAGTGAACTCCTAGAAATAATTTTTATTAAATTTATTATAGAAAGAACTATTAATGGTACGTGATATATAGACGGGAAGAAGGTCACAGTAAAAAAGGAATATGAAAGTAGAAAAGAAAGTATTCATACATACCTTATAGAAAGGAATAAGATAGATATGCTGTTTGTTAATTCTAAATTTGCATTCAAGATGTTACAGAACAGAATTAATCAGCATTGCTTCCATGAACAGAGAAACTCTGTATAGTAGTTCTTGTGAAACAGAGTTTAGTACTAAAAAATGTGAAAGATTTCTTTGTAAACATGATCACATTAAACCAAAGAAAATATTTTATATTGGTTCATATAAAGGCACAAGAATATTAATGTTCTCTAGCTACATGTTATTAGTATTGGACTCTTGGCCTGATAGTCTGAAGAAAAGTGGCTAGTAATCAAATTCTGTTAAATCAGGGCCACCGATCACACTAACCTCATGGCCATATTTCAGGGCAACTGAGTTTCAGAAAATATGCCATAGGGCGTAAAATACACTGTTAGAGCACTGGAACAAAACTCACTGGACTTCAGATTTTCAGTACTTTTTGAAATAGGGCTGTGAACAAACAATAAAACTATCTATGTGCATAAGATTGACTAAAAAATATTGTGATTCTTACCTAAATGTGTGTATATCACAGCTGATGAACATATATGGGTTATCTCTATAATCATGTGCATGATCTTATTTGAATCATGTGATGAGTATCACGCTTTGCTGAGAATTATTTTTCTCCCTCATAGTAGTTTTTTCTTTCCAGATCTGCATAACGTAAGACAAAAGACAAGATGCATATGATTTCATTCTGAAAAGTGGTCCTCTCACAGTGGCTTATGTTATCTTCCTGTTCTTTTTCCTTGTCCAATATAAACAAGAATTTTGGCATTCATTAAATAAAAATTTTCCCTATCTCTTTTGATTAATGTTGACCATGAAGTTTTATGCATAAAAACTAATTAGAGTGTTGATTTCATTCACTATCTTTGGAAAAAATGCTTCATTACTATGCTAATAGAAATAGCTCTTGTTTCCACATTGTCCTGATAGACAATAATACCTAACCACTAAAAGTCAGATTCCTTTCCAATTTATAGCCTGTGCAGTCCTATCAAGTCTCTGAAGTTATACAACATAATTTGGCTAATAGTGTCTATAAAATAGTTTTCAACTGAGTTTTCTTCATTAGCATAAACCAGTATATAATGAATACAACTCAGTCTTATACGTTAGATTCTGAAAAAAAAATTATGCTTTGTAATCATTTATTACAGGTGGCTGGTAAAAAGTGTAAAGTCAGGGTTTGTTTTTTTTTTTTATCATAACAGTTATTAGGAACTAATGCAGATGAGCCAGTACAATTTGTATGAAATCATACCATTGCTCCATTTGGATTGTATCTTAAATCAAGCAATGACTAAATGCATAAAACCAACTCCAGACAATTATTTGGTGTGGTGCAGGGAAAGCAAAATACCTTTTGTCTTTTATATAGAGTGAGGAAAAAGATAAAATGAAAAAGAAACATCAGGTTGCATATGTAGCTTTCACAGTCACACAAATTACAATGCTATCAGCTAAAGGCACAATTTCTATTTGATTGTGCCATCTCATCACTGTGAGTCCTTCAGTAATAGTCTTTCCGCTAGCAAAACTTTTTCCTCAGCTATCATCAACCAGCCCAGCTGTCATCCATAATCTTTCTGATCATGTATGCTGCTTTAATACTCTAGCATTGGAATTCTGTTTTGTGTGTAAAGTTTGTTGAAATTTAGCCAAAACAACCAGTAAATACATCTGTGTTATCGAGTGAAATAAAAAATTTAATCTACCTAAAGTTGAGATATACTTCAGTTACCACTCCATTGTAAAAATTCTTTTTTACTTTTAGATACGCTTAAATTATGATTATTTAGTACAGGGAAATTAGAACCACTATTCAAAAAATGAACAAAACAAAACCAGCACACTTAACTGCATTCATCCTAATCCTGTGACCAATTCATTGTTATGCTTAAACTGAGCTATTTCATTTCCCGAGGCCTGCTCCCCAGGGGTCCTACTTCTCAAGTCATTTTCTCAGAGCTATGCTTGTATTTTGGAAAGAAATCTGCTGAGATAAGAATTGAGAAAATGAAATACAAGGCAGGGGATCAGAAAGTGTGAGCATGTACAAGAGAATAAAAGATGAGAGCAAAAGGAGATAAATAAAACAGCTGGATAAAAAAAACCCAAGAAAGCGCACGGCTATGGGCTAAAAAAGATATTTCTTTGCCAACTCAGACTCTTGACGCCAATTACAGGATACAAATATAAACATTATTGCTCTTGGAATGGAAAAGATCATTTATTAAAATTTGAATATTCCAACACGTAATTTATTTTTCAGTATTTCAGGTTTCATACCTAGTAGAATCAGCTTTCACCTGCTACTTGCAGCATTTTATTTCTTCTGAAATGCCGGATGATACTTGTTGAAGTTATGAAAAGGAAATCCTCTAAAACCAGCTGTTCATTGAAAGACTTAACCATCCCATTTTTAAGAGCCTTGATGGAAATTAATTATTTTCCATAATTTGGAAAATTAATAAATTATATGTAAAACACAAAGCTACTGGAAACTGAAACAGAAGTGACAAAAGGTTTCTTTTTCAATATACAAGCTTTCAAGATTTCAGCCTGCATACTCTGTTCTGGGGTCATAGTAACACACGGATCTAATCTAAAAATCTCTTGTGTATATTTTGGATCTGTTCCAGATTTTTGTTACAGAGAGTGTAAAAGGTGACTTAAGACGCTTTGACCATTCCACCCAACGCAACAGAACATGCAGAAACATATGCATTGTGCCACGTCTCCCCTGCAGTGCCCTAAGTGTAAGATTTTTTTAAGAAGACTTTCCTTGGTTTGCACAAGAAGAAACACAACTTTCATTCCAAACTGCCCAGGAAGTTTTATAATACCGTGTGTACTGCTTAATCACATTTAGACCTTATTTGGAGACAGTATTGGAATGTTTGGGGATGGAAACCCTTAGGATTATATAGAACCAGAAAATACCAAAGCAAGTAATGTTAATCAAAGACTCGATACCTGTAGCGTAGCCTTAGGTAACTGGATAAATCTATATTTCAGTTTCCCCATATGCTGTTTGTGAATATTAAGGTTTGTTACCTGCTACAGAGAAGCACAATGAAGGCTAAATTAGTAAAACATCTGGACGCATACACAAATAGCTATTGATTTTATAAGCTCTCTCTTCATGTACATAAGTTTAGGTGGAAGTTCCAAAATATACTAATTATCAACTATTAAAAAGCAACAGAGTAGGCTTGTGTAAACTGAAATAGTTCTCAGCCATTAAATAGTGTAATCTGACTGTCCCTATCCCTACCATTCAGCAGCAATTAAGCTTCCGTTTTCACTTCAGTGAAAATGACACGTCCAATTAAATTGGTAATTGTGTATTGCCAAATCCAAGTGTTAGAAAAAATAATTCTATGACAAATGGTTCATCATTTTGTAAAAAAAAAATGGCATAGTGGAAAAATGGAGAGTTGTCAGCCCTGGCAAAGAGAAGTTCTGCACTGTTCTAGACAAAAGCATAACAACTAATTAAGTATTTTTTAATTTTCTTCATGGAAAATCCATTTGTTGCTGATATTTAACATCAAAGAAGACAAAAGAAATAAACATCATATTTCTACTCTGTACCTTTTTTACTTGCTGTTTTGATTGGCACAGAAAGTAGAAAACTTTGAGGCTTTTTTTGAAATATTTTTTAAGTTGGCCATTATAATGTTGAACAAACAAAGCGAGTACGTTTCCTGAGAGAATTTCTAAACCAATTTTCTGGTTTATATCTATTGTTTCAGGAAGACAAGAGCAATTCTTTTTCCTTTTTTTTTATTTTTTTTTTATTGTCTTCCCTAGCAGTAGCTTCATAAACTAGATATAATAGAATTCTCAAATATTATTTCTTTCATTTAAAGGCTTTCTTTAATCATCTATAGAACCAAGTCCCAGTCTTGAAACAAATGTGGCTTTCCAGAACAAAGCTTTACTGAATGACTCCCCTTATCAAATCTTTTATGAACCATGTATTCTTCCACTTATACCTAGAAATGCAGTTATTACCAAAGTACCACAAAAAATAATATTCTGATATGTCCACCCTGACAAGCCCATAAGATATGGAAGTCTTTTAAGATATCCTAACAAGTTTTGAATACCAGAGAGATGTCCAGATAAGTATCTACAACTTGCACATTTATCAGAGCCAAATGGTATATCTAGAGATGTTAATGGTTTTCGAGCCTCCTCTTGAGAAATGTTTCCCATTACAATGTAAAATTGTCCATATAACCAGTATTAGGTTTAAACTTAGATGCCTCAGAGATGACAGTCATCTTTTAAACAAGGGGAACCAAAAGCCAAGATTTAGCCACTATGAACAAGTTACATAGTGCACTGAGTCTGAGAGTACTGCGCTAAAGATATATATATTGAAGCATGACACCTACCCAGGGCAACTGTCAAAGTCAGAAACACTAAACTGTCATTTTGTACTATAAAATTTTTATTGATGAAGTAATTCCTAGATGAGAGATTTCTGGGTTTTGATGAAAATGATAAAGCAGCCAAATGGGTTTGAACATGAAAAAAATTATTTACTACCTTTGTAAGCCTGACTTTTTGGAAAAGTCTGTTTTCTTAAAGAGTATGTAAGGTCAATGAGATCTTCCTGGTCTCTGTCAGCAAAGAAAGGGTATAAAGACACTAATTTTATTAAAAAGGGCAGAAATCCATTTTCAGAAATAGACTTGATTTTTTCAGATTTGGCTGTGCAAAGTAATGTCCAGAATAGCCTTTTGCGTTTTAAACATGACACTAATTCAACTCAATAGAGGTCTAAATACAGAATATTGTATGCACTGCAACATTTGGGGTCTGCCAGAGGAGAAGTAAAAATTATTTTAGTGTAAAAGATCTTCTGGGTCTTCTCCCTTCCTAATTTTACTGATTTTACTGAATAGACTGAATATAAACATTTTCTCTCAACTTGCTATCATCTTTAAAATTTGAAAGAGGAAAGAGTGAAGACAAACTTCAAACCTCACTCTTCATGTTGCTCCTGACAGTCCAGAAACCCAGGCCCAATGGTACATGAGAATTAACAGAAAGTTCAAAGACAAGGTGGTTTTCTGCAGCTTTTGTTCACAAACATAATCCCAATTTCACTCAAAATATTTTTCTTACTTTCTATTAATCAAACAATGTTTTAATTAATACAAAACTTGACACCACTAGTTTTTTCAGATCCTATTTACATCTGTTTCAGCTTTGTGACTGAGCAGGATGAAGAGCCCATCTGAATGGACTAACATTTTGTGAAGATTATGCACTGTAATCTCTTGCAGAATACACATTTTTCTCATTTGCTTTTGTTTTAGCTGTAGGTCATGTAAATGGAGAATTACTTACTTTTTGTAAAGAAAATACAACACTTAAACAAGTATTGGAGATGTCAAATCGGTATTGCAAAGGTTGGAAAAAGAAGGTGATTAGTGTCCTTGGTTCAGCTGTAACAGTTATTTTTTCTCCTTCTTAGTAGCTAGTGCAGTGCTGGTTTTTTGACTTTAGTATGAGAACAATGCTGATAATACACCGACGTTTTTAGTTATTGCTAAGTAAAGTTTACTGTGATCAAGGACTTTTCAATCTCATCCTCTGCCAGAGAGGAGGGGCATGGGAAGCTGGGAGGTAAGCAGAGACAGGACACCTGACCCAAACTAGCCAAAGGGGTATTCCATACCACAGCACGTCATGCCCAGTATATAAACTGGGATGAGTTACCCAGAAGGCCCAGATGGCTGCTCGAGTACGGCTGGGTATCGGTCAGTGGGTGGTGAGCAATTGTTTTCTCTTCCCTTGTTGTTTCCCTTACCATTATTATTATTGGTGGTAGTACTAGTAGTACTGTGTTATACCTTAGTTACTGGATTGTTCTTATCTCAGCCTGTGGGATGTACATTCTTTTGATTCTCCTCCCCATCACTCTGGGAGCTGGGGGATAAGAAGGTGGGGGAGTGAGGGAGCAGCTGCATGGTTCTGAGTTACCAACTGGGCTTAAACCACAACAGTTAGTCTGTGAAATTTCATTAAAAACTAGAGATTGTTAATTATCAGTTTCCGCTTTAAAATTTCACCACAACTGTCTAAAGTCAAATTTTAATATTTTTTTTTCCATTAATTTAGAGATAATTTAGCCTATTGAGAATATATCTTAGGCGGAGTACAAGTTTCCTTCAGTAACTACAGATCTGACATTTCTACTGGTTTCTAGGAAAGTCAAAAGTAGAGGAGTAAAGATAAATTAACATCGGAACTCTATCTGATGGCAGGTGATATCATAAATGCTATTAAAGATTTAGCAGACGGGCGATGATGGACTACTGTTGAAAGGTTTTTTTAGCTGCCAGATAATACAGTGGAGCAGTGCTACTGTTGTAATTAGGACAGAAATTAATTGATTGCTAGAGAAGCAAATAAGTCTTTAAAGCTTCCCAGGTCCATAGATGTAATGCAGCTAATTTCGCTGTTCAGTGCATGCCTGAAATGTAGAGGAAACAGTGACAGACATGAACATAGCCTACATAGCCTGTGTCAAGAGAAAAAAAGGAACCTCAGGTGCATTCAAGTGTCTAGGAATGGAAGCCAGTAGCATGTGAGAGCTTGCATAGTGCAGCTCACAATCTAGCTACTGTCTTAATTTCCTGTGGAATATACACCAGTGTCAAAAGTGCAGTAAATCTGAAAGAAAGGTTGATGAGGTCTAAGTTTTTGACATGTTAAAATAAATAACAAAGTAAACTTTAAAAGTCTCTCTCAATCCTACTCGTTCCTTCCATGAAGAACTCAGCATTCCTACCAAATATTCCAATGAGTTATTTGGGGAAGCCTAGACCATTTATTTTTTATTTATTTTTCTATACTTTCTATCAAATGGTTTAACCCCAGCCAGCAACTAAGGCCCATACAGCCACTTGTTCACTCACCCCACAGTGGAATGGGGGAGAGAATCAGAAGAGCAAAAGTGAGAAAACTCATGCATTGAGATAAAGACTATTTAATGAGTAAAATAAAAGCTGTGCACGCAAAATAAAACAACAAATTCATTCACTGCTTCCCATTGGCAGGGAGGTGTTCAGCCATCTCCAGGAAAGCAGGGATCCACCATGCATAATGGTTAGTTCGGAAGACAAAAAGCCATAACTCTGAACATCCCTCCCCTTCCTCCTCCTTCCCTCAGTTCCTGGCTGTGTCCCCTCCCAATGTCTTGCGCACCCCCAGCTTACTCACAGGTGAGGTGGCTTAAGAGGCAGAAAAGACCTTGGCTTTGTGTAAGCACTGCTCAGCTGCTCAGCAGTAATGAAAACATCCCTGTATTATCAACATTGTTTCCAGCCCAATCCAAAGCATAACCCCATACTTAACTACTATGAAGAAAATTAACTCTATCCACCAGAACACATGTGAACTGAACTGTAACAGAAGAGTACTTTTCAGTAAGTGTGGTTCTAGAATGCATCAATTTTGTTATGACCTTGTCAACTCTAAGGCAGATTCTGGCATACAAAGCTTAAAGAAGATGAGTAGGGTGACATACTTGTTATAAAAAAATCAAGTAAGAGGCTAAGAAAGACCGCCAATGAACGCAAAGTTCTCAAGTAAGAAATCAGTGAATCATTTATTTCTACTCAGGAAATAGAAAACATATGAAAACTTCTATAGTGACATTTCCAGAAATGTTTCATTACTGCTTACATGGAGACACACATAATCAGAATAAACCAGATTTTGATCTGAGTCTCCTCACTGTCGCTTTTCGAAAATCTGATTATTTCACTAGAATGAAGATTTATTTATTTTGTTGATTTATTGTGAGTCAAGTCTGTATGCAGTACAAGATCTATGTGCTGTTATTAATGGAAAATATAGCTTTGTGTTACTTTCTTTTTTAAAAATAATTTTACGAGTTATAAATAAGAAATTCAGGCCTTATACTCAAAAACTGGAGAAGATGATTTTATATTAAAATATAAAACCAAATACTTTTTTTTTTTTTTAAGAAACTTTTTAATTGCTCTTCTTAAAGACTTAATAAATCTGGAACCAGTGAAGAAGAATGAAGCAGCTGTTAGGAGTCTGAACAGAAACCAAACAGCCTCTTAAGAGGTTTATTGTTTTCTTTTTGTTCTTAGAGATTTATTTTATTTTATCCCATGGCAGTTTAGGAAAGAACGAGAGAAAACATTTGCTTATGAGAATGAAAACAAGCATCAAAATTGAAACAACTGAAATGAAAACAGTGTTATTGTTTCATTTCTCGAGGATATGTCTTCATGCAGAACATTGAACACCTGTCAAAGAGTAAGGAGATACTGATGAGATTCAGAGCCAGATTTTTAAAAAGATTGTTCCATGAGCCAATACAGCTTGATTTTCAACATTTCTGCTGCATGAGAGCTCTCCTTGAGTAAAGGCAGTAATAAAGTCTCTCTCCCATACCTGACTGCCTAATTCCATAAAAGCCATGAGAAATTTTACAGTGTTTGAGACCTTAACCTCCTTGTCAAATTAATGGATGGATTCAAAAGTTAGTCATATGAGACAAGCTCTTTCTCACATGCAGAATTTGACCATGAGCTAAAAAACCTCTGTATCCTTGCATTAGCGTAAAACTAAAGTACAGCACATTGTAACACAAGCAGCCAGACAAGGCAACGAAATTTTGAAGGTGATCCTGGAGATCAAGTACGTTCAGAAAAGTACAATCACAAATATGTTTGCCTCTGTTCCAATATTTGTTATGAGATATGCAGACAAGCTCCTGAGCACACAGTACCGAGCCCAGTGGCAGTTTCATTGAAATATTAATATTAGTTAAAGGAAGGTTGGTATTTTGGAAAAATTGCAGCTTGCATGATTGCATTCTATGTCACTAACCTTAGAAAAGATCACATGCTTATCTGGCTGATGGGCTGTAGGTGGCTTCCGTAGCTCTTGTGGTTTGCAGACTAGTGGAGTGGCTGCTTGGAAGCTGTTTTGTTTAGCTGCAATTTTTTCATTGCATTTATGAATTCTGTTAAAAATACAGCACAATTAGTAATTCTAATTATTTGTAACTAATATGCTAATAAATACAGTTATGTTATTCATGAATACAAACAGCAGTGGAAATAAAAACACAGGCAGAAGGTCTTGTAATGCAAAAGAACACATTCTGCTTAAAATAACCTTCCCCATATAAATCTATATGCAGTAAATGTACCATGTTTTCTAGATACGGTTACAAAATATTTACCAAATCAGCCCTAGGGGCCTTGAACACAAATGAATTTTTTTCTGGTTCTGCCACCTCTGTGCTATATGTTGGAGCAGGAAAAGTTGCATCAGGTAAGGGAAAAGCAATATGCTAGAGCCACAGCAAAGTCAATGCTGTGCTGGTGAAAGCAGACTGAGTTTTATCTGAGGAGCAGGGCTAGATTTTGCTGCTCTAATTTATGATATTTCTATGTGAACAATGGTCATAGATCTTAGCACCTGATGGCTGCCATTGACTATTGGCTGACTCAGCCGACATAATAAAAAGAGAGGGCCAGAAAGCAATAACAGATGCCACCTTGTACTGTAGTCTTTCTTAACTAACCAGTGTAATCGATACTAAATGGTCTGAAGGCATTTTAGAATACAATATAAATTTAGAGAAGCTAGGAAAAATAGGATTAGTAATGGAGTGAGGAACTGAGAAGTGTTTCTTTTTTGCAACAGAAAAGTGTATCAGTTGCAAAACATATTCACCACACAGGAATGAAAGGGATGAGATAAAAAATAAAGATTACTGTACCAACATATTCATCAGGTTGACATTATCTTAATATAGCAGGATATTCTTTCTCCATCAGAGTAGCTGATGTTAGCAATACTATAAAAGAAAGCTCACAATTTATGTTATTTCATTTTGTTTGTATTCCTTTTGGAAATACATATGCTGTATCTTGCCTAATTAAGTTTACATTGATATGGCACAAAGATACAAAGTGTAAAAATTAATCCAAGCAACAACCAGATAGGCATATATTAATGGGCTCACCCTGGAGGAATACTCGACCAGAGATGATGCTGTACCGAAAAATGATATGGACAAACTGACTAAATAAGAATATCAAGCTATTTATATAATATTAATCCATTGACTTGAGAAGATGAAGCTTCCTGGGAGACTACCATTTGTTCTAATAAGTTTTATTTCAGCTGCTGAGTTAGTATGAAGCAGAAAGATATTATAAGGGGATATATGCATTTGGAAATATCAGCTTCTGCCTCAGATAATTTAAAGTTTATTCACATCCTCTTTATTCTTGTTTATAGAAAAGGATAGTCTACCTAATGAGTCAATCCCAGGTTTTTTAGGGCTGTTATTCTTCCCATAAATTAAAGAGCAAATTTAATGATATGTATGTGTATGAGACCACATTTAACCACATTCCTAAATGGATCTAGGCTGTTATAAGTACACCAGGTAGTGATACTTCAATGTAAGCATGTCATTATATACATCTCTTCTGACACTGGTTTTCCTTTTCTTAAGTGAATCATCCATGTTGCAAACTGAAATGCAACCATGAATATAATTCCAGCTTTTTGAATTATATGAATATCACTGCAAAAAATTATCTGGTTTTTTTTTACCCATAAAAAGTAGATAAATAAACAATACATATAAATTCTATTCTACTCAGAACACAGGCTTGAAATTTTTCTCTTTGCATTTGAAGTCATGGACGTATGCCATGAATGAATAAACACCTCATCCTTTGATGACACCCTTTTACTGAAAAAAATAGCGGATAGTCTTGGATAGAAAATATTCCAACCATCCTAAACCTGATATTTTTCTAAGTCATTCTGTCCTTCATTAGATACGACCACTATCAGACTTACATGCTCCTCAGTGATGAAGATAGATGCTAGGCTGCATTTACTCTTCAAGCTTTCTCTAATACAGCTACTTTTTCTTGAGGAACTTGCTGTCCAGAAGAGGTTTTCTATCCACAAAAGAGAGACGTGACTGTCTTGCATGTGCCCCTGTGACAAAAATGAGAATTTCCCTAGCAAGAAAAAGAGGTGAAATTAACTTTACAGCTTTGCACTACAAATATAAGACACTCTAAACTCAAAAAATAGCAACAAATTCCACAGGACTCCTGTTCAAAAGAATCCTAGGGGTTTTTTGCAGTTTCAGTCCATAGGGTGCTGCACTGAAGTCTTGCTAGAAATCACCAACATGTCACTTCATTTTGACAGACATGGCAGAGAACCTGCTCTGAAATTTCTTCTGGTTTCAGTTGTTTGTGGTCTTGCTAAAAAATGAATATTCTAACTTCCTTCCAAGCAAAGGGCAGAAACTCAAGACTGACATGTCTCTTTTATAATTTATTGCAACAAAGTGAGATTTTCAGTAGTAGGCACCTGTTGCACTTACAAATAGGTTTGCTGGTACATACTATGCACTGCTAACAAATCAGATTTCCGAAAACCTAAATGCTGACTGGCATTTATTTATAGCATGACTTTCAGTTTCACCTCAACATGTTACTGCCAAGTGTTGGTCTCTGAATGACTAATAGGAACCCAATCAGATGGCAATCAGAATAGTACTCTAATTTAAGCCGCTTTTAAGAATGCTAGAATTGAGTTTAGCAAAATACAATGATGAAAATTTTACAGACTTTGGATTTTCTTGTTCTGACAGCCATACCAGTCTTATGTGTGTGTGTGGTACTTTTATCACCCTATTCTTACAGTATTTTAACTCTGTACACTTTACTCTTTTCATAAGAGCCTGAAAAGGAAAGGAAATGTCATGCCCATTTTTCAGGCATGGAGAGAATTGAAGTGTAGGAAGTTTAAAAGTGGGATAAGTCTCACCTCACCTACAGGTTGGGCAGAGAAGAGATTCAGAGCAGCCCTGTGAAGAAGGACTTGGGGGTATTGGTTGATGAGAAAATGAACATGAGCTGGCAGTGTGCGCTCGCAGCCCAGAAAGCCAACCGTATCCTGGGCTGCATCAAAAGGAGCGTGACCAGCAGGTCGAAGGAGGTGATCCTGCCTCTCTACTCTGCTCTCATGAGACCTCACTTGGAGTATTTTGTGCAGTTCTGGTGTCCTCAACATAAAAAGGACATGGAAGAACATATGAAGACAGGCTGAGAAAGTTGGGGCTGTTCAACCTGAAGAAGAGAAGGCTGCATGGAGACCTTATAGCAGCCTTCCAGTATCTGAAGGGGGTCTATAAAGATGCTGGAGAGGGACTCTTCGTTAGGGACTGTAGTAATAGGACAAGGGGTAGTGGGTTCGAACTTAAACAGGGGAAGTTTAGATTGGATATAAGGAAGTTCTTTACTGTAAGGGTGGTGAGGCACAGGAATGGGTTGCCCAGGGAGGTTGTGATTGCTCCATCCCTGGCTGTGCTCAAGACCAGGTTGGACAGGGCCTTGGGTGACACAGTTTAGTGTGGGGAGTCTCTGCCCATGACAAGGAGGTTGGAACTAGATGATCTTAAGTTCCTTTCCAACCCTAACTGTTCTATGATTCTGTGATTCTATGTATCTAGTCCAAACTCCTTGTAGGAGAGAGATTATCTCTAAAGATGATTGATCTTATTATAAAGTAGCTGGAAGAAGTTGCCTGCTTACATCATCCTCCAGTAATTAGATATATCTAGATTAATCATGGTAACTTGGTTGGTCTTCCTGCCTGGTTTTTAGGCCACTGTATTTAGGCAAGAAAAAATCCACTTGATGATTTGTTCAAGGTCACAGAGAAAGTCTACAGCACATCAGGGAACGTAACATAGATATTGCATTTCTCAGATTAGCACCTTAATTGCCAGAACAAAAACTTTACTTCAGTTAAGTTCTGTTAACTTGTTTCTGTAAGACAATTGCTCAAATCTTTGACAAATCAAAAAGATTCATATAAAATCTCATTTCTCTTTCATTATATGCTGCAGTGCAGCCTGTGATTAATTGGATTCACTTTCACAGTTTTAAAACAGAGACTTTGTGGACTTTGTAAATAAAATACTGGAGAAATTTCACAAAGACCCTCTATCAAAAAAAAAAAAAAAAAAAAAAAAAGAGCCTTAGAATTCCTATATGCATTTTCTGCCAATATTGGAATTGGGTCACATTATATCTTTTATTTTTAATACATTCATTGTGCATGCTGGTGGTCTGACTCAGAAAACCAAAGGCTCAAAGGTTAGAGAAACAGAAGTTGTTTTCTTC
Organism: Psittacula echo; assembly: GCF_963264785.1. Lineage (NCBI taxonomy): Eukaryota > Metazoa > Chordata > Aves > Psittaciformes > Psittacidae > Psittacula > Psittacula echo. Next base: position 46,444,497 of record NC_137739.1, read on the forward strand.
ATGGAGTAATATCTTTAAGAAGAAATCTGTGCAGAAGATCTGACTCTGCCATGAATTCTTGTTCTCTTGCCTCCTGTCCATGAACTTAAGTACCAAATTCTCCTCTGTTTGCAATCTCCAATTTATCATTTTTCCTCTATTCACCTGTAAAATAGGAAGCAGGTAATGGAGAGGTCAGCTACTGCCTTGATTGTGCCTTCAAAACTGTACATTCAACATTTTCAAGAGAAGTATATCTGAGGTTTCTTTTGGTAGTATGCTAATTATTTTCTTTTTCATATTTTTTAACTCTGCTGTATAGATTCAGTTGATGAATGCAGAAGTTCAAAATTGGGTTACTGGTGACATTTATAGCTCAAAATTCCCAAGAGAGTATACAGGTGTGTGTATATATATATATACAGTATACATATAGAATACAGATTTTAATGTTGATTATAAATGTTTCAATGAAGTATACTGTACTCCAGTTGAAGTGGATGGCAAAAATCTCATATTGGTGTTAAAGTGACAATATGGAGGGATTCATGTCGACTAACATAAAATACCACGGTGCAGGCATAAGAATCCAATTGCAGTTATAGCCCCTGAAAAAAAAAATGCAGGGAAATGTTCACTGGAAATATTTTGCTTTTTTACACTAGTATCGTTCCCCCCAAATGGCTACTTTTCTCTCCATCCCTTTTAAAAGAGGTCTGGACAAATACTCTAATGTATGTTTTTTCATTACAGATGCCTACATTTAAAAAAATAAATAATAATAAAAAAAAACCCACCAAAAAAACACAGAACAAGTGTTTAACTCTTTAAGAGTTTGGTTCAACTCAAACAAAATCAACACTAGTTTTGTCCTTGGCTTCACTGAATAAGCTTCTCAGTGGCAATGGAATATTCTTAAATTAATAAAAAGTAGGATGGATGTACTGAATTCTAGGCTATGTAACATGTTTATACATTTTCTAATATGTATTAATATTTTGTCTTCTTTCCACAATTCCTGAAAATATGTATATCCCATTTGCTATTTTTAAGCAAAGGTAAGTTTTAAAGAATGCTATTAGCCGCAAGTGAATCTAGCAATCCCTCTGAAAATTGCATACCTTAATCGTCCAAGTTCAGTGCTTTGAGTTTGAACTACATGCTGTAGTGTTTGAAGTGTTGACCCATTCAAACCAACATCTTGTTTAAGGGTCATGTTTTAGGGTCATGTAGAGTCATGCAACAGTGAGTTGATGGGGTAAAAAAAGAACTACTAAATGATTATAGAATTCTCTTTTTATGCACAGTTTTATTGTGGCAAGATGCCTGGTGCTAATAAAATATAAATGAGGAGAAGAATGTTGTTAAATTTAATAAAAGTTCTTTTTTCTTTTTCTGCCTTTTTTTTTTTTACTGGCAAGGGAATGCAAAAGACATCAAAGCAGTTTTCAGTTTTCCTACAAATCTATACAGAAATGAATTTCAGCAGCAACTTCTCTGCCTTTTATTGCTGAAGTTCTTTCAGAACATGTAAGGCAGTATAATTCAGTGCTTTTCAAATTGCTTTGGAGACAGATAATAAATCCAATATATAAAAGAAAAGTTCATGAGTTTTTTTGTACAGATAAAACATGTACAGTTACTGGATCCTTTTTCTGATTTATTAAAATGGTTTCAAAAAAATAGCTTAACAGATCTGTCCATGAGCATTTCACTTTGAGAAGTGCTCATTCATTTCTAGACGAGAAGCCCAACAACATGGTATAGCAAGTTAATTAACTAACGTTGCTGTTGCTTTACCTAAAACCATGGGTAAAAGTACGAATCTGTGATCAAAGACCAATGAAAGAACGCACAAATCCAGAGTGCTGTCCATGATCATGACAGCCCCAGGATAAACACATTATTGTCCAGATATTCATAAATTCATTATTTTTCATATGACTTTTTTCTTGAAGGAAGGATCTGCCAAAAGTGCACCACAATTTATGCGGACACAATTCACTTCATATTTTCACATGTTCTGGTTTAAGTCTTTTCTTAAAAGACCTTGGATAAACTACTTTTTGTTTGCATTGTGGCCTGATTTTTGAAGACTTTGCTCTTCCACTAGTGGAATATACAAATGCAACAAGATCATTCATATCTACACTGAATAATGAAACATATAGCTTTCTCTGAATTATTTCTCAGTGTTTAGGCCCCAGGAAAAATGCAGATATCATAGCATGGTCCTTCTAAGTGCAGGTTATCTTCTACATAGCTAATTAGCCTAGGTCTAGCATTGTACTAAGATGATACTGCAGGTTCTTTGCTATGAAATCTCACTTTAGCATTGTCTGTTCCTCATGAACCACAAGAATTGCTACACAGTGAAAATACAGCTTATGTGATAAGCATTTTATTTGAGGCAACTTATATCCAGAAGGGATGCCCAGAATCATTACTCCACATATTTCTTTCCAACAGAAATTCAATGTTATTTTCCATTTGCACATAAGATTTACTTACCCAGTCCCAGTAAGTTAAGCATTTTTCTTTGTTTCATATAAACTCTGTTTAAAAGTCCCAACATAATGAATTAATTGCTTGGAAATCAGCATTCTGCAATGTTAATCTGGTGTCCTGGGTTCAGCAGTAGCAGTCATTTTTTCTTCTTCTTAGTAGCTGGTGCAGCTCTATGTTTTTGACTTTCAGCCTGGGAACAGCGCTGATAACACCATTGTTTTTAGTTACTGCTCAAATGTTTACCCTGTCCAAGGACTTTCTGAGTCTCATGCTCTGCCAGGGAGGAGGGGAAGCCGGGAGGAAGCAGAGACAGGGCACCTGACTCAAACTAGCCAAAGAGGTATTCCATACCACAGCACGTCATGCCCGAGAGGTAACTGGGATTTACCCAGAAGGGCTGGCTCACTGCTCAGTCGGGCTGGTTTTCGACTGGTGGTATTATATTCTCTTCCCTTGTTATTTCCCTTATCATTATTATTATTGGTGGTAGCAGTAGTGGTTTGTGATATACCTTAGTTACTGGGTTGTTCTTATCTCAACCTGTGGGAGTTACATTCTTTCCATTCTCCTCCCCATCTCTCCAGGAGAGGGGAACGGGGGGAAAGAAAGGGTGGGGGGGAGGGGGGGAGCGGACTGCGTGGCTAACTTGACGACAGGGTTTAAACCACTACAGTTCTTTTGGCACCCAACATGGGGCAGGAGGGGTTGAGATAACAACAGATCTGACCGGAGTGTGTCTAATCATATTTGTGATAAGCATTCAGTGTTTTGGATTAATAGTCACTCATCACAATGCTGATTTATTGGCTCTCAAAGTTGTTGTTTTTGATCTCACAGTTTCAATATGCCGCAGCTTACTTAGAGCTGGTATTTGCTGTGTGAGTCTTTATCAAGTGTGGGACTTGGGCTAAGGTTATTGTCTCATTGTACTTTATGGCAATGACTTGTAATACAATAGAATCATTGATCATTAAATTGATCTGGCTTATGTTCCCAGTGTGGTCACCACCTTCACACTTTGGGAAGTATATAATACAAGTGCTTAGCAATTACACATCTTTTTTCTCCTTTTTGGGAGGTCAACCTGTGAAGGAGACATCCTCTTACCCTCCCAGCCCCCCCCCAGACCGTTTACAGCATTGTTTGAGAGTTTTGAAGTTTTTGAATGGCCTTTTAATATTGTTGAGACCTGTTTGCTGATTGTGATGGGGATCACCATGTTGGCACACATACAGAGTGTGTTTTGTTCACAACCATTACGCCTGATCTCAAGAGTTAAGCAGAGTCAGTTTTGGGTCTTGTCTGGGGTTAGACGATGATATAGGGGGACTGAGAGATTTTCCCCGAGGCTGGACAGCCATGAGTGGCAAGGTCTGTTGGATAGTATGGGCAAGTATCTAGGTCAGTGGGCCCCTCCAGTGCTTTGGAATTTCACCACTGAACAAGTGCAAAATCCAGAAGAATTAGTAAAACACTTAACTGAGGTGTGTTGTCATCCTGGTCATACCAGAGAGGGACAAATCATGTCAACATGCTGGGGCTTGGCCTATGCTTACAGGGCCTTGTTCAACACTATCCAGCACCTTCAAAAGGGAAAAAAAATGTTCCTGGATCTGAGGGCAAAGCAACAGACAGCGCAGCTACTCCAGCTCCAAGCACAGCAGCTACACCACCCCCAGTGACAAGTACAGCCGCTACTCAAAATTTGGCTGCAACAGACAGCACAGCTACCCCAGCGACAAGTACAGCCGCTACTCAAAATTCGACTGCAACAGACAGCGAAGCTACCCCAGCTCCAAGCACAGCAGCTACACCACCCCCAGCAACAAGTACTGCTGCTACTCAAACCACAGTGATAATGACTGCAGCTAAACCAGAGGACCAATTTGTACCAATATCGGTTGCCCCTGTACGCAAGAGAAAAAGCAAAAAAGAGGCAAGAAGGGTGAAGCAAGATGAAGAAACAATGTATTCACCACCTGGTCCAGCATTTGATCAGGAGTCATCATCACATGATGAAGAAGAAGAAGAAGAAGAACAACAACAACAACAACAACAACCTTGGACCTCAACTGAGCTACAGAATATGCAAAAAGATTTTACCTGTCAACCAGGGGAGCACATCATCACCTGGTTGCTCCAATGCTGGGACAATGGGGCCAATGGTCACGAACTTGAAGGTACAGAAGCCAAGCAGCTGGGATCACTTGCTAGAGAGGAATTGACAAAGCAATTGCAAGAGAGTAAAAGTCCCTCAATCTTTGGGGCAGCTCTTGGCAGCTGTGAAAGAAAGGTTTCCATACAAGGACGATGTTATGAGTCATTCGGCCAAGTGGACTACTTTAGACAAAGGCATCCAGTCTCTCAGTGAATCAGCTATCGTAGGGATGATCTATCACATCAAACCGAATGAAGTTGAATGTACACGACCCATGTGGCGAAAACTTACACGGAATGCACCGTCATCATATGCCCATTCATTGGCAACAGTAACCTGGAATGACATAGTACCACTAACAGTGGATGAAATGATTCATAAACTCTGAGAGTTCGAAGACAATCTCACCCCTTCCATCACCTCAGCTGTGGAAAAACTGTCCCAGGATGTCAAACAATTGAGGGATGATCTATCTGATTTATCCAGCTCCTCACGTGTACCAACACACATCTCAGCTATTAACAAAAGGCATCCTATTGTTCAAGAGAGAATATATAGAAGGTATATGCCACAGGCCACCCTATGGTCTTACCAGCGGGATCATGGAGAAGACATGACGAAGTGGGATGGAAAACCTACTTCAGCTTTGGAGGAACGGGTGCGTGAATTGAAGAGGAGAACAAGGGTCAAGGCTAATCATCCCATGAGAGCTGCAGCTTCAGTCTCTGGTGAGCAGGTTCCCAGATGGAGCGGAAGAGCTGATTTTACTCCAGCTCCTGTGATAATGAAGAATAATCCTTTTCAACACGACTTAAGTGTCCAACGTTGTGATGACTATTAGAGGGGCCCTGCCTCCAGCCAGGTGGAGGTAGGGGACAATCGGATTTACTGGACTGTGTGGATCAGACAGCCTGACACATCAGTTCCACAGAAGTATAAGGCTCTCGTAGATACAGGTGTACAGTGTACCCTGACGCCATCAAGCTGTCAAGGGGTGGAACCCATCTATATTTCTGGAGTGACAGGAGGATCCCAAGAGTTGACTGTACTGGAGGCTGAAATCAGCCTGACTGGGAGGAAATGGCAAAAGCACCCCATTGTGACTAGTCCAGAGGCTCCATGCATCCTCTGCATAGACTACCTCAGGAGAGGGTACTTCAAAGACCCAAAAGGGTACCAATGGGCTTTTGGTATTGCTGCTTTGGAGACAAAGGGAATTGAGCAACTGTCCACCTTGCCTGATCTCTCAGAGGATCCTTCTGTTGTGGGGTTGCTGAAAGTAGAAGAACAACAAGTGGATAAAGCTGCTAAGATTGAAGTGGCTCAGATGGACTTAGATTGGCAACATAAAGGTGAATTACTTTTGGCCCGATGGGCCCATGACACTTCAGGCCATCAGGGCAGAGATGCAACATATAGATGGGCCCGTGATGGAGGGGTGGACTTAACAATGGACATTATTGCCCAGGTTATTCATGAGTGTGAAACATGTGCTGCAATTAAACAAGCCAAACGGTTAAAGCCTCTTTGGTATGGAGGACGATGGCTGAAGTATAAACATGAGGAGGCCTGGCAGATTGATTACATCACATTCCCACCAACTCGCCACGGCAAGCGCCATGTGCTTACCATGGTGGAAGCAACCACCGGATGGCTGGAAACATAAGCTGTGCCCCACGCCACTGCCCGGAACACTATCCTGGGCCTTGAGAAACAGATTTTGTGGCGACACTGCACTCCAGAGAGAATTGAGTCAGACAATGGGACTCATTTCCGGAACAACTTTATTGACATTTGAGACAAAGAGCATGGCATTGAGTGGGTATATCACATCCCCTACCATGCACCAGCCTCTGGGAAAATCGAACGGTACAATGGGCTGTTAAAAACTACACTGAGAGCAATGGGTGGGGGAACTTTCAAACACTTACCAAAGGCCACCTGCTTGGTCAACACCAGAGGATCTGCCAACAGGGCTGATCCAGCCCAGTCAGAACTTCTACATATTGTAGAGGGGGACAAAGTTCCTGTGGTGCACATGAAGAATTTGCTGGGGAAGACAGAATGGGTTATTCTTGCTTCAGGTAAAGGCAAACCCACTCATGGGATTGATTTTGCTCAGGAACCTGGATATACTTGGTGGGTAATGCGGGAAGATGGGGAAGTCTGATGTATATCTCAAGGGGATTTGATTTTAGGGGAAAACAGACAATGAATTCAGTTGTATGCTGTTGCTTGCTATGTAATACTTTTATAGCCCATCAACTAGAAGTCTGCAGGGCACCAGAGACTGGCCCTGACTTCCCTCCGACCATCATCCCAACAGAGAATGAACTTTGATGGAACCAGACGAGTTCTGCGGTAAAGGAACGATCAGCATCAGCAGGCAACGATCCAACACTGCACACAGCCTCTCCTGCCCCAAAAGACTGTTACAAGAGATGGAACCTGACATCATGGACTGAATGGACTCAGCAGCTTTATAGGGATTGGTCCATGCACTGAGGAATGATCTCTTTCTCTCTGTGTGTGTATGTGTATGCATATATGTAAAATTGATGGTATATTGAAAATGTGGGATCTGAGCTTGATGTGAAAGGCATGGAATAAGGGGTGCATACTGTCTTGGGTGCAGCAGTAGCAGTCATTTTTTCTTCTTCTTAGTAGCTGGTGCAGCTTTATGTTTTTGACTTTCGGCCTGGGAACAGCGCTGATAACACCATTGTTTTTAGTTACTGGTCAGAATGTTTACCCTGACCAAGGACTTTGTGAGTCTCATGCTCCGCCAGGGAGGAGGAGAAGCTGGGAGGAAGCAGAGACAGGGCACCTGACTCAAACTAGCCAAAGAGGTATTCCATACCACAGCACGCCATGCCCGAGAGGTAACTGGGATTTGCCCGGGAGGTAACTGGGATTTACCCGGAAGGGCTGGCTCACTGCTCGGTTGGGCTGGTTTTCGACTGATGGTATTGTATTCTCTTCCCTTGTTATTTCCCTTATCATTATTATTATTGGTGGTAGCAGTAGTGGTTTGTGGTATACCTTAGTTGCTGGGCTGTTCTTATCTCAATCAGTGGGAGCTACATTCTTTCCATTCTCCTTCCCCTCCCTCCAGGAGCAGGGGAGGGGGGGGAAAGAAAGCCGGGGGGAGGGGAGTGGACTGCGTGGCTAACTTGACGACAGGGTTTAAACCACGACACCTGGAAATTATGAAATTGCTAAGAGTGACAGAACAGCTCCTTTCCTTGTCTCCTTTCTCCTGCAGGGATTGTTCATATTGTAGTAGATCTATTCATAGCTTAATATGTAGTTTAAGAAAAAAGGCAAGAATCCAGCTACCCTCTCCACTACGTTTTTTGTTGCAAAAATTGCCCCACCTTAATTCTTCTACTATTGGAAGAACTATAGCACAATGATATGAAGGATATGCTACAAATCTGGTCTGAAAGGGAACATAAAAAAGAAATTCAACCCAATTACGTTTTTTTATCTCTACAGTGATTATCCTCATACAATTTAATGTTCAGTGTTTGTCCCTCAAACTGAAAGCTCTCCAAAGAATCACAGTTTTGAGAACTTTTACAAAATGTAAGATATATTACTTGGTTGTTAGGTGTTTTACACGGAGTTCACATAAGCAGAGGAGCCACCCTTACAAGTGTGAGGCACTTGACAAATGACATTCTGACAATTGCCAAATTCTCAGAATTGTACCCCCTTCTAATTCCTAAATCTAACACCATTGTGATAATGATTCATGTGCATGTTTATGTAGTCCAATTATCTGTACAATAATATTGCACCAAAATTGATTTTCCCACTATGTTAACACACATTATATTGTTTCTATGTTTAATATTGGTAGTAAAATATTAATAAATATATAAACTATGTCAGAATACATTATAAATAAGTAAATATACCAAGGTGCTTCATTTTAAGAATGTTAGCAATATTCCATTACAGTATTCTTTTAGATTTTCCTATTTGCTTTCCAAAATGCTTGTAGTTCTTGAAAATTTAGAACAACAAAAAGTATCCTTTATCATGACTGACAGTTTTGTTCTATAGTATAGAAGGTATGATTTTCTGAATTGAAGTAAGGTTCCTCTTACTAATTATATGACAAATTGTATGAAAGGCAATTCTGAATTCTTTAGAAGACAGCCTGCTCAAATATTTCTGTTGATAACTTTATCCAACTTAGAGTGCCTTAAGTATTATGCAAGTCTAGGAGTGCTAATTTTCCATTTCAAAATGGATAGGTCACCAATTTTTCTTTGAACATCTAAGCTGTTCTCATCCAGTATGGGGAAGAGCTTATCTATAATTCAGTTTGCAGCAAGCGTGGGTTAGATCAGCGTCCAACCCTAAGGGCCCAAATCAATGTTTGAAGAATCAACTAACTTAGCACCATGAGGAAAAAAAAAAAAACATGTCTAAGTAACAGCTGCAGGACTGTGGAACATTTCTGATTTAACGGGCATTCTAGAAAACTGAAGCAGATTTGACAATAGTTCAAACGCACTGCGTACACAGATAGCATTATAATTGCTAAGAAGATTTGTAACAGAGCAATAGCTATTGCTGCACCACTTCAGGGACTTTGTAAGCTGAACATCTGAAAGGTCACAGGAATATTTTGCAGTGCTCTCGTTACCTAAGAAAGTAATTTCAAATGCAGAGCACCTATGAAAACATGTCAGAAGAAAATGTTGCTAAACATTCCAAATATATCTTGATTACAAGAATGTGTTGGTCTCCTACTCACACCATCCTGGGTAACACTGATATTGTAAAAAACCTTTAAACCAGAGGGCTGGAAATATGCATGCAGAGAAAGGGTAAACACCAAGTTGTATTTTACATAATTTTTACAAATTTAGTCAGTTAATGTTTACTACTAGTCTGTGGTTTTATTGAATAGGGCTAGAAATAACTTTAGAGGCTGGCAAACAGGCAGATTTTAAACAGAAAAATCCTTACACTATTTTAATTGTTAATTATGGCCAGTGTATTCTTTTGGCAACAAACCTTTTTACTAAGACTTCATAGCTTTTTTTAATCCTTCCATCAGTAGAAGATGGTGAGATGACAAGACACAAGGTAACCTAAGTAGAAAAATCTGGTCCCAGATAAGAAGGATTTGACTTCAAACTAAGAAATTTTATCTTCAGGGCTGGGTTCTAAGAAAGTTAAATAAATGAACAGAGTGACAGTGAATGATGCTACTTGAATACATTATGGATACTAATAATTTCAGATAGGAAGAAGAAGCTGACTCATCTTCCAATAAGCAACATAAATAACAGCATAAAATATATGCAAAAATGGAAATGTCAGTGCAGTGAGGCATACTTAAATGAATGCATCCACTGTTCCACAGTGTGTTACAAGCATTTGACACTAGACTAAAACAGAAAGACCTCTGAGAAACAGCACTATCAGGGCCTACGATCAGTAGTCTGTCTAGTGGTGCAGAAGACCTCTGGTTAGAATAAGGATGCAGCTGTAATTTGTAATCCCAAACAGCCAGCTGTCCGTCTACAGTAGCTTTCTTTACAGCTATGAAATAACCACAAGAGTAAAGGTGCTAAAGTATTTAGTGAGGAGAAGCTACATGAAAGAGGGAATAAGGGCAGGATTTCTTGAAAGAAAGGCAGACTTTGTTCTGAAACTACTATCACTCTTTTTCTGATAAGCAGAGTTATGGTCTACAGTCTCTTCAGAAATAAATTATGTCTGCAAGCCTTGTCACTAGTATTCCATAAGTGGTCTGATTAGCACCCTGGCCAGCGTCCTCATTTTTGTCCTTTTCCTTTTGGACTCTGCAGCAACAAAAAAATTATTTTCAAGGGGATATCTAGCAATACAAGTAATGGGCATATGAAGTTAGCACTATCTTGGGTTACAATATTCTCTACTAATATAGATAAGTCTTGGTATTATGCAAATTGCATCAAACAGATCAGTGATCACTGCCTATGAAGGAAAAATAAACAGCAAAAAAAAAAAAAAGCTGTATGCTCTGAATGAAGGGGGAAAGTACAGAAAGGAGCTGAATTTGTCTCTTTTTTTTTCCTGGCTAGTGGCTGTTGCTAGAGGATTTTAAGAATTTTTTACTACAGGTGATACAGGTGATAATCTGCACCTCTAAACTTCTTTTTGGAAAAACAAAGAAATGAGCTCTGCTCTTAAAAAACAAAATTATTAGGATTAGTTTAAGGAGAAAGTTCAAGGTAGATTAATCAGTTTGCTGATATCTTCTGAGATTTACACATGCAGTGTCTCCTTTTCAGGATTAAAATTAATTTGCATGATCAGTGACTAACTCTAGGAAGCTGTATGTGGAACACTATCAGCATTAGACATTTTGTTAGTTATTTATTCCTCTATTCATTCTTTAGTGACTAACTGTTCTGAAGCATCCTATTGGTTCTCAGGTTTAGGTTAAGCTGTGCAGTTAATCCCTGAAGTTTCTGAGTCTTTAGCTATATCTGACATTAGGAATGAGACCTGTATCACTGACTCTTAGTTGTCGAAAAGTTAGTTCAGTGACAGTTTTCTCACTTGATTCTATAATCAATAGAAGGAAACTAATATGTCTTCTGTTATTAACTGAGCCAGTCTGTGGAATCTATTTTTGTATGAGAAGAGTTGTCTTTAGAAAACACCAATATTTCTTGATTAACTATGCATAACCTGCTGAGATTAGACATCTTTTATCAAATTAAACCCAAAGGTACACTGCATAAATACACTACCAAAGTATTACTGAAGAAATATTCTACTTCTCAGTATAGCTTACTTAAAAAAAACCAAAACAAATGAACAAAAAATAATAGAAATTAAAAATTGGTTATTGTTTCCTAAAATGCAAAACTTGCCAGTTGTGAAGAATCATTGTTAATAATGATAATTTCATGAATAAAATAAGCATAGGATTTTCTGAAACACTTAGTTTAGGATACATGATAGTTTGATTTAAAATGTAAACTTAATCCAGACTAAATCCATTAAGAACCATTTAATTAAGTATTTGAGAAACTAATTGTAAATGAAGAACTGACTTTACTGGAGAGGTCTAATAAAAGCTGGTCTTTACACCTAACCTACTCTGAGAAGATTTAGATTATACATTAGGAAAAAGGCATTTACTGTGAGGGTTATGAGGCACTGGAACAGATTGCCCAGAGAAGTTGTGGATGCCCTATCCTTGGCAGTGTTCAAGGCCAGGCTGGACGAGGCTTTGAGCAACCTGGTCCAGTGGAAGGTGTTCGTGCCCACGGCAGAAGGGTTGGAACCAGACGATCTTAAAGGTCCCTTCCAACCCAAACTATTCTGTGATTTTATGATTCTGTGATTGTTGTATGCAACATCTGTAGGTCGCAAAAATGTTATGAGGACAATGCAATCATAGACAGAACATAAGTGAAGCCTTTAATGGTATAAGTCTAGGTGATAACAACTTGGACTTTGTATTAAAAAGTACATGAAGGTGAACTGGCCAATGAAGTTGCAATTATGAGAAGAATGTAGAACCTGACAGGTCATTTTGTAAACCAGAAAAAGTCAATTTAAGTGTAGGAATTCCAAAGACAGCGAGTTGAGTCCCTGATTCACAACAGCTGATACTGAGACAACAATTCTGAGGGGGCATCAATATGTATTAGCCTTGTTCTTACAGTATTCCATTTGGCCAATGTAAAGAAAAGGTAACTGAAGTAGATGGACCTACAACTTATCAAGCATGGGCAGCATGCACGCTCTTGCTTCCTTTAGCTTTGCTATGTTTGTGGCATAACTTAATTCATCTGCTGAATTCACGTATATAACTCTCTCCATAGCAACAAATGCAGACAATGAACTACACCACCCCACCCAATAAGAAGCATACAGAAAGAAAATGAACCCTTCATTGTTTTAGTAATGAAGTCCTTTTTTGCTTATTTAAAATTACCTTCAAAGGAAGAAAGACAAAAAAACAAATATCTGACCGTCTGCAAAATTGCGAGACAGGCTGCACGTGTTTTGACATCTGTAGACATCTTCCTTTTCTGGACCCAGCTTATGAACAGTAAAGTTCATCAAAATAAAGTGAAGAAGTAAGAATGAATACTTACATGTAAATCATAGTGAATAGGTTTTTTGAGGAAACCACTGACTTCAGAGCTTATTGATCAGTAGCTTCTCCTGTTTATTAAATGGCAACTTTCAAATACTGCAACTATGAGGCAGAGTTTTCTAAAAGTTGAAATAATACATTTTAAAAGAATGTCAATGTTTTAGGAATTAGTCACAAATGAGCAAACATTGTACATTATTTTCTAAACAAATTAAAATGTCATCTTTATTCACTGTTACACAGTTTGAACATATTTGCAAAATGGACTGCATGGGAACTTAGCAAACAATCTGTAGACATGAACAAACTGATTTTCTTACTGCCTCAGAAGGCTTAGTCTAAAAAAGAGCTATCATTTCTAATGCTTTTAGAAGATTTGGGAGCAAAATTGTACTGATTAAATTGAGAACTATATTTTCCTGCTATTTTTTAATAAAATTTCTGGCTTACAAAGCTACCTTGCTTCTCTAAAGCCAAGGAACACCTCTCTGTGTTGATCAGCTCATGGGTTTTGTTCTTTGTTTTACAGGTTTTCTAAATTTCACCTGCCAGAGTCTGATTTCTTCACAGTCTTCAGGAAGGTAAGGTATATAACTAAGAATTACTACAGGTATGCTTCCTTTATCAGTAAACTGATGGCACAACTACAGAAGGAAAGACTACAAGGACTCACACAAACATTAAGCTCACGGCTTCTTGTTAGTAGTGAGAAAATGAATTTTGCAGGACAAGGATCCTGGGGATAGACAAAGTTATAAGGAGGCTAAGGAGATCAGAAAGGGCTTTGTAAAATGCAAGAGGTCTCTGGACACTTAGATAGATGGGATAACTCAGTATCAATTGTGGACTGTAGATACAAAGATCATCTAACACAGATTGCAGGGAATGAAGAAGAAAATTAAATTAGGTTATGCATAAAACTAATTATCTCTATTTACATAGAGAAACTTTGGAAAACTACCTTTCCTCACAGCAAAGTGAAACTCTTTGAGCTCACAAATCATATGATTTTATTGTTCATATATATTGCACATCTCCTTTCCAGAATTATACAGAAACAAACCTAAGATGCCTGTTAAAAAAATGCCTGACATTTCTGAAGTCCTTCTTGCTACATGGGCATTTCAACATGATTGTTTAAAATGCAGTAGAGATTCAAAGAGGCTAACGCACTTGAGAAAATAGCACTTTGAAAGGAATAATGGGGCTACAATCTATATTAAATGTTGTACTGCTTTTTTAAGTGGGCTTCAAGAAAATGAATAAAATAGAATAAACAAAAACATTTTTAAAGGACATGGAGATGAACTTGTGAAGTCAGCCATGCATTGCAGAAGAGAACATATTTTGACACTCACAAAACATTTTCAAAATGTCATTCCATTTCAAGAACTTTTATGCTGCCTCCAGTCAGCTAAGTGTCGCTTTGCTGTCAAGAGGCTTAGCTTAGATACCACTACTGCTGAATGCATATATTTCTGGTGAAGACTGAAGTCCATGTGTCAGACAAGATTCAAGTCAACTTAACAAAAGATGCTGTAGTCCACTTTCAATTCAAAGAAGCCAAGGAGATTATTCTAACATAGATGCAAGATCTGGCAGTGAAAGGATCTCAAGAAACTTTTCTAAAGATCAAGGAACATGCAAAACTCCCTTTAAGGTAAAAATAAAATCTCATCAGCCCAAACAATAGCACTAAATCTTTTAGCAGAAGTCCTACTGCTGCTATTCTTCAGTTTGGAAATGTTTATATTTTGAAATCTATTTTTCTAAGATAAGAAATAAGAAAAGAAGCTTTCCACATTAACAGTAAAATAAAGCACTTCAGATTGATTCAAAAGATTCTTTTTCTTCAATATTGTTGCCTTGTTCACAAACCCAAATTTATAACGTTCTGTAATGATTATGCCTGTGCAAAGACTAACATATTTTTCAGAGTTTCTAGGGCAGCAAAAATATATTTTTATCACATTTTCCATTCATACTTTATTAAAAGAAGAGATAAAATATTTTTACATCAAGGTCATTTTTAATGTTATTTTAGTTGCCCATTTAGTTCTTTCACAAACAAGAAAATGTTTCATCCTTAAATATTCTACCAGCCATATTTAGCATAGATACTGAGTATTTACTGATTCAAATAGTGAAGATCAAAATGTTACGTAAGAAAACCAAGCTGTTCAATAATTATTTTCATTTTATTAGGTTAGAGCATTTTGATCTTAATTTTAACTTTATCAGTTAACTAAGTGTCATACCCGTGAAACCAGAGAGTTTTTTTATTCTGTGTTCTGAAAGCGTGTTTTATTAACATGGTTATTATTCCTTATTTTCTTACTACACTCTTTTAAAATTACTCTGTTCAATTAAAATTTAATTCTTTACCTAGAGCTGCTAAAAGTAATTCAAGGGAATTTCAAAACATGACATTCCTTGCTCATCGTGCAAATTCAAGATGAAAGTATGATTTACTCTGCACAGCGGAAATTTAAGATTACAGTCTGCTAATTTACAGATTATGATTGTCTTTGTGGAATTCACCTTTTTGCCTTGTTACTCTCCACAGATGTTGAAAGCACAACCTGCTCCAGGCAGCCCACATCTGCAGCTAGATATGATTTCATAAATTGTTTCCTCTGGTTGTACCAGGGTTTATTCCCTCACAATATCCAGACCTGCACCAAAAGCCTGAGTTCCTGACTGCCATAAGCACTCACTGGCTGTCTTCAGATCCTAGAGGAAACAAAGGAGTATTTTTCTTCACCAAAAGCTTAAATGGGAAGATGTGAAGAAACAGGTTTTGATCACTGCAGTAATGGTCACAACAGAAGATAATTGATTGAAATACATGTAAATAAAAAATGAAAGGTTTCACGATGTTTATAAAGCACTATAAATATTAAATGGATTCAGGGCTTGATACTACAGACCACTGTGTGTATAGCCAATGACACCTAATGATATTACATGCTCTCAATAACGAATGATTCTTTTCCAAAAGAAGTAGTATTGTGTGTCATAGGCAGAACCACTTGTCTACAAAAGATACTCTCTTTATGAAACTGACTAAAAATCATAAAAAGGCAAAGATAAAAAGAATTCTTTTCGTTAATATTTTTTTTAAGATTTTCTGAAGGGACAGAGGGGATGCTTGTACAAGTTCTTTTAAAAGTGACATCTCTGTTTTACTCTCTGATGGCACTGTGTACATTCCTTCTTCAGATGCAATTCCATTCAAGTGATCAACCTCACAAGCACTATTTTTTCTCTTATTTAAAGAATGTTCTGAAAAAATACATCTGTTTCCTCAAATACTCGACATGCAATACAGTGAATTGAGATTCAAAATATTTTTTCCACATTTTTTCTTTGTTATTTTTTCTCCAAATTACACATACAGTCTGTAAGTGAAAACACATATATAAGGAGCTTGTGTGATTGGGGATGCTCTAATTAATTTGAATCTTCTAGAGAAGATAAGTGTTTGGCATATGAAGAAACAAACAGAAAAGCCAGATGTTTGACATGGCTGTTCAGGCAACATTCAAAACCTGAAAATTATTTACGTATGTTTTAAACTAAAAAAAAAATAGTATAGGACTTGTTTGTTAGCTGGTTTAACTTTTATCTGTTTAGACCTGCCTACAATCGTCATTCTGGAAAAACTTGATGCTCAGGTATGAGCAAAAGTGGTCACTTCAACTGAGAATTCATTTTTATTTTCCTTTCCTAATTATAGCAAGTGTTTTTTTATAAACAAATACTGACCTTAGCAAAATAAAAAATCAGTTTTAGTATTTTTAGCTTATTGAACACCTATGTTAAAGTATAGAGTAGAAATTATTATGTACACTTCAAAATTCTAGAATTTAACCCTTGCTGTTTTACTTTTTTACTGTGCCACTAGTGACTTTGAATGTAAGTGCTAATTTCTTTCTCTATACAGCAGCTTTAAAAAGATAAGTAATTACTGTTTATTTTTTACCCAGTCTTACTAATAAATGTGAAGACAAACATCAACGGAAGAAGTAAACACACACTGGTAATTTTGTTAGGGTAATTTCTGGACAAAAGTATGAATTAATCTATATAAAGAAACCTTGCATTCTAAAGTGGAATGCTTAATAGTCTGAATATTTGCATTTAAGACATTGAATTTTCATGATGTAAATCAGAATGTTTTGATTAATCACATGTTGTAGCAAAAAGAAAGTGCCAAATCCAACCTCAATATTTTCAGAAGGCAGAATGTTCAAAACACACAACAAAAATTCTTCAAATATTAAAGGATTCTCAATATTCTCAGCATGTCTGTGCTCTGAATGAACATTATATTTTCTTGTCAGTGATTCAGAATATTCACAGCTACTCTTCAGTGACTACAAAAAAATCATGCCAACTGGGATAAAGCTTTATTTAAAAGTTGAAGGCATGAAATAAGCACTAGAAGACAATTGTACACCTGTTTTCAAAAGTAAAAAGGCATCTCAGATCTACTTTGCTGTTGAAAATTTGGCCAAGGATCATATTTCAGAAGCCAAATAGCTCATAGCATTATTTCCAATGCTCTATGCTGTATGCCTAATTGCGATGCTACACATTTGCATAAGCATGATGCTTCATGATTAATGCATAAGTCACAGCATGGAGCTTTGAACAAATTCATCCATAGATCCTTCTCCCCATCCCTACTGCAAATAACCAGTGTGTTTAAGCTGCAATCTATCATACCTGTAGGTATGGTGATGTATCAAACACCAAACTGTATAAACTTCATTATAATGCTGTACTGAGTTGTAAACTTCTTCATTTTGAAATGTTAATAATAATAAAATGTTGGTCATATAAAGCCACTGACATTTATATTTCACAGAATCACAGAATCCCAAGGGTTGGAAGGGACCTCAAAAGATCATCTAGTCCAACCCCCCTGCAAGAGCAGGGTAACCTAGAGTACATCACACAGGAACTTGTCCAGCCAGGCCTTGAATATCTCCAACGCAGGAGACTCCACAACCCCCATGGGCAACCTGTTCCAGTGCTCTGTCATTCTCACAGTAAAGAAGTTTTTCCTGATGTTCACATGGAACCTCTTATGCTCCACTTTACACCCATTACCCCTTGTCTTATCACTGGACATCACTGAGAAAAACCTAGCTCCATCATCCTGACACTCACCCTTTACATATTTGTAAACATTGATGAGGTCAGCCCACAGTCTCCTCTTCTCCAAGCTAAAGATACCCAGCTCCCTCAGCCTCTCCTCATAAGGGAGATGTTCCACTCCCTTAATCATCTTTGTGTCTCTGCGCTGGACTCTTTCAAGCAAAAAAAGTCCTTCTTGAACTGAGGGGCCCAAAACTGGACACAATATTCCAGATGCGGCCTCACCAAGGCAGAGTAGAGGGGGAGGAGAACCTCTCTTGACCTACTAACCACACCCTTTCTAATGCACCCTTGGCCTTCTTGGCCACAAGGGCACATTGCTGGCTCATGGTCATCCTCCTATCCACCAGGACCCCCAGGTCCCTTTCCCCTTCACTACTTTCCAGCAGGTCAACCCCCAACCTGTACTGGTACATGGGGTTGTTCTTCCCCAGATGCAAGACTCTACACTTGCCCTTGTTGAATTTCATCAAGTTTCTCCCCGCCCAACTCTCCAGCCTGTCCAGGTCTTGCTGAATGGCAACCCAGCCTTCTGGTGTGTCAGCCTCTCCTCCCAGTTTAGTGTCATCAGCGAACTTGCTGAGGGTACATTCAGTTCCCTCATCCAGGTCACAGTATTTTTTTCATGTTAAAATTTTTTTTCAAGTCTATAGCTTTATTCTTGAAATTGAAACAGATTGCATTTAAAATGAAGACTTTGTTAAATTAATAACCTAATAATTATTTTTGCACTATTACTCCTGGGGTAATATTAACTTAGAGTGAGCAAGAGCTTGCTGTTCAAGAAGAGAAACATGTTCATTATTCCATAATATGTCCACTCACAGTCAAATTAACCTGCTGAAAATGTTAACAAAGGTCTGATGAATATAAGCCAGAGGATGCCACAGTAAAGGTACCAGGAAAACATAAGTCTAGCCTCTGATGGTTAAACACTGCAGACATCTTGAGAGACTACAAGCTGGTACATGTTCTTTTTACTGCTGTTCCTTGCAATAACATGATGACTAATCTTAAGGGATCTTTCACTCATTTGTTTCAGTCATAAAGACAAAAATTTACACTGTTATTATTATATTTCCTACTGTCACAAAGAGCATACTCTGACTGAGATTTATTTTCATATATTAATATTACCGTTACCTTGCCTTAGCAGAGAAGGCTATCAAATGCAATATTATTGGCAGCATCTCAAAGAAGGATATAGAGTCAATCATATTTTGCTTTGTTTTGTAATTTTTTGTTTTCTATGTGAGAAAAGACAGAAATAGAGTAGCTTGAAGTGCCAAGGAGTGAAGCCTCCGTGAGCTACATCTATTTTCTTTTAAATTGAAAATTGTAAAATTTTACAAGAAAAAATAATCAAAGGTTTGGGTGTTGGTTTTTTGTTTTCTTTTTTTTTTTTTTTTTTAGATTTTAGTTTTCATATACAATTTAACATCTAAATGCTACCATTTCACTGATGAGCAGTCATTGGTGCCAATAATTCAAATCACTGGGATTCAAAACAGTTTTGAAGATTATTTACTTGCAGTTTAATATAAAAAACCAAAACATAGCTAGTTTATACATTCTACTTACAGAGAATTAATGTGAAGTCCATTAAGCATTATGTTTACATAAATCTGAATTTAATAAATATATATAGCATTGTATGTATTTATAGTCTTTTCTACAAAAATAAGCATACTCTTTGAACTAAATACCATGTGTGATGAGGAAGTGACTTACACCTTAATCAGATGAGTGCTGGTCAAAATTATTTTTGGAAGTGACATAAATGGTAAACACAGAACAAGCAGAAGTAACCAAGATGTAGAGCTCGTAAGGAATTTATTGCCTGTCCAAAGTAATAAAGTCAGCACAAAATATTTCTTTTTTACACTTCTTAAGAAACGTAAAGCATCACCATTGCTGTGTGAATTCAGTTTGTCAGAATTGTTTAAGGTTTCACCCCTTCTAATTTTGTAGTGTAAACTGTTTATTCATGCTTCTTCAGGGACAGAGTGCTGTGTCCATATTGAAAGTGCCCACTTATACTACATTTTCTGACAGACCTTCTCTCTAGACAGATACTTGGATCTTAGTCCACCAAATAGTTGAAATTACACTCAATTTGTGTGCAGTCTGTTAACAGAGGTTCCTAAAAGATCCAGCCTTCTTCCTATCAAACACCCTGCTCTTTATATATCTATATAGGATAAAAAAGGGTTGACACTTCAGAAACATTTTTCCAAAAAGCTAATATATTTGTATTTGAAAACAAGGGAATTTCCCTTTCCACCAATATTCTTTTTTTTTTTTTTTTTCTAATGAGGATCTTTATATGTGTTGAGTGGGCCTGTGGAAATAAATCAAATTGCAGAAACAAAGTTTTCTTTCTAAGTATATGATAACACTGCTTTAGATCTTAAAAATATGCAGAGTAGAGCTGTAGTATCTCCTGTAGTATCTCCTATGAGATCATTCCTGCACTATTGTCTCTCTCTTTATGCCAGTTTTTATGGTCTTAAATCCACTTCATCAGTGGCACACAGACTTTCTGCATTATGTCCTCTTAAAAGAAAATCATTTTATAATAAATATTATCTAAAGATTCTCTAGTTAACATATGGAAAGAAGGGGATTTTAGTTATATTTTCTTATCAGGAAAACATAAAAACACATGACAAGGGCTGTATTATAATACAGCTTTGGGTTATAGTAAAGTAAATCTTATTTTTAGAAAACTGATATCTTGGAAACATTGGTTTCATTAACTGCATTTATTTTCTTAATTTAAGAACATGCCTTGTATTACATCAGTAGAAGAGGCAGACCACATTCTTCTGGTCTAAATTTTGGGATCAGCTTTCCCACAAAAATACACAACATTAATGGCAAAACCAGTAAGGCTGTGACTTAATGCAAATCTAAGAAATTAATGTGGAATTCCCTATGTATTTTTTTTTCAGTTTTCATGCAGCCACTGGCAGTTCTTTGCTTTAGTAGCTCATGAAATTAAAATTATACCATTTTAGGGGTGACATGAGAGATTTCGTTTATTTAAAAATCTTCTAAGAAAGTAGTCAGAAAATTCAATCCAAACAACATGCTCAAAAGCTGTAGTTTTTCTATAAGATCTCTCAAATGAAAGTCTAGCAAACATTTTACATGCATTTTAGAGGAATTTATTTACTCAAAGCCATACACAGATTGCACACTCATAAACATATGTATTATTCACAAGATTTATTATTATTATTATGTGATACATATAAAATATAAAAGAAAATATTATATAATTTAAAAAATATTTCAATACATAACAGCCAACATATTCAGCACTTGTTTTAGGCTTTAGTATAGAAAACATAAACATTTCATAAATTTTTCAGCTTGTCTTTGCATAAAATGATGTGATTGGTTCACAGTACACCCAAAGTTGTTTCAGTTGTAAAAAGTCTTACCCTTTTAATCTTTCTTTTTCTTAAAAAAAAAAAAACAAACAACGCCCCATAACCAAACAAAAATGTGTAGGTTGTTGTTCTATGGATTTATTATCCTAATTTTACTAATGTTATAGCCAGAAATGCTTGGAACTGCTGATATCCTTCCAGAAATGTGTACACCTGCAAGAACCTGGGACTCTATATGCAAGAATAGAGGATCAAAGAAAGTGAATGTACTTGCATTGAATATGTGTTCTAACATGATTTTGAAATTATTCTCCCAAAAGAAAGCATTGGCATTGCACCCTAGAAGTCAGGTTAATAGAATATTCAACTATGCTGATTTTAAAAACTTAGGTACTTTGAAGTATATTATGTCATGATGCCCTGCTCTGCTTTACCTCAGATTCTCAGTCACTTCTCTTGCTGCCTCAGTTGGAAGTTTTTTGCTACTGTTTTGCCAAATATGCAGCCAAGGTCTAGAATCAATTATGTGTACCAACTTCATTAGTTTATTATGGTATTGTGACTTAATCATCCGCATATCAGTCACTTTGCTATATGTTTGGTTCATAAGTATGTATCTGTTCATCACAGTGGCTAAAGAAAACAGGTCAATGAAAGAGTTGATTTTATCTACAAGTATCCATATTGTACAGAACTATTTTTTGGCACAAGCTGTGGACCACTATACCTTAAATTATGCTTGGGCAAGTTAAGACTTAGGGTAACTATAGTTCTCCATTGCTGGAATCCAGAAGCCCTCACTCAAAATAAATTCAAGTAGGTGTCATCTTCATGTATCCTCTTTTTCTTCCTAGATCATATGATATACTGGGTCAGTGTGGTTGTATTGCACTAGATATGGCCGTGAGTCATTACAGATGCCAAACAACTGTAATCCAGCTATTTAAATAGCAAAACGTTGCCATAAATGACTTATATTTTTTGACATTTATTATTTTTCAAGTTTTTATTTATCTGATAGATAAACTTAAGGACAATGAAACTGTGCAATTTAACCCACCAATATTTCAACTTTGTTCCCTATGATTCTATTAAATGTAGTATCACTGCAGTCATGCACACATGCACATTTTATGTTTCTGAGATAGAAATGCTGGGCTCTTCCAGGAAAAGAAAAAAACCTGAACTGGTGATGCGTATTTTCTTATTATCTGTCTGATACTTGAGAACAAATTGTAATTTTTCATTAGAAGCAGAAATATTCTGGTGATCTTTTGGCCTTCTGTCATCTTCTCCAGAACAGTCTGAAGGCCAGTAGGAAACAAAATGTTATCCTAGAATATGAAGCAGACACAAGTATCAATAAAAAAGAATACAAGGCAAGAAATGTTTTTTAGACTGATTTTTTTTTTTTTTTTTTTTTTGAAACTGAAGTCTCTAGGAACTCTTGGTGATCCCATTCTTTCTCTCAGTTCCTCGAAGAACCACCCTCCTCCTCCCTCATGAAACTTTGCAACTATGTAACGGAGAAATATAAACCCTGCTTTAAATGAAGGTCTACTGGCTATCATCTGTGGTTCTTTGCTTTAGCATCAGTGGAGTCTAACCTGAGAAAAAAGCAACATATGGCTTGTTTCTGAATTTCCCACAATTCCTCTGCTCTTCCAGATGCTTCGAAAAGGCAGATAGATGTTATATCTAAGTGTTATTATAAAACTACATAATATGCAGCTCACTTTCCTTTCTGGGAAAGATTCTGATTAAAAGTGTCTAAATCAGTCCAAACAACTATTTTTTTATTATTTATTTATAGATTTATTTCATTGTATATTGAATATTTGGTATAAATCTTTTCAGCACAAAACAAGTCATCATGTTTACTTAGTGATGCCTGAATTCTCTCCTACATGACTTGCTGATTGATAAGCTCAAAGAAAGCTGTCTTTTGAATACATACAGGATTAATTCCTGAGGCAGATGATATTTCTTTTCCATTTGAATATACCTGTTGTCAGCAGTCAGGATTTCGCCAAAAGATATGTAATCCCACAGACAGCTTAAACCAGACCACAGAGAGGTCTGAAGGTGCAGCTCTAATTCCTGAAAAATCACATGAGACCTCAAAATGAGAAGTGTGATTACAGGCTTTGATTGCTAAGACGGATAGCTAAGCTTGGAACAAACTATTCCTTTATGAGCACTGCCTTTATGCCTACACCGAGACAACAATAGCAAGCTGTCTAACAACTAATTAATGAGCAGCACAATATCACAATACCTAAACCCAAACTCAGGGAAACGGATGCAGCCTTTTCTCTAAATAATAGCAGAGAATATTTTCATGTAAGGCCACGTCACATAGCATCCAGAACAACAAGGACGATAAGGCAACCTGATGTTGAGATTTTTGAGACAAAACTTTCAAGGATAGTGTCCTGTTATGAAGAAGGAAAATGCTTCAACATCCTTCCCAGAAGGTTCAGTCTTTTAAAAGGACCACACTTGAATGAAAAGAGCAATGAATAAAACTATGGTTTATTTGTATCTTTTTATACCAGTAAATTCAGATTAATCTATGAGCAACATGGAGTCAGCTGAAATGCATTAAGGAGCAAAATTATAAAAGTAGCATTTGGTATGTATATGATTATCCTCTCTGTTTTATATTGTTATAATATTAGAGGCCTAAGAAGTCTTTTCTTGTTTTCATTTGACATGTGACTAACAGTTTTCAGTGATAGAAGATGGAAACAATCTCTTTATTTTGCCTCTGTAAAAGCAAAATTTTAGAATTTCTTAGATGGTGCCAAACCTTTTTAAAACATCTGAGTTCTTTGTCACATCTTACCTTTTCGAGTTGTCTTGGCACTAGAATTGGTTCTTCTTTGCTGTATGATACTTACACTTAAACACTTTTGCATGGGGAAGGAATGCAAAAACAGGTTAACATGAGTTTTGAACCAAAGAGGTTTACACATGAAGATAAAATACAATAAAAATGTAACACACTTCTAGGACAAAAAATGGTGCTTAGGCAACACCAGTAAAAATCAAGCATGAGTCTTATCTGATTACTGTGAAGGTGAGTTAGAGTTTTGTAAGTTGGAGAAGATGGTACAATGAATGTTGTCATTAATGATATGCTCGTACGCTAATGCTCACACATGAAGCATGAACATGAATTAGAAACCTGCGTGCAGCTGCAGGGCTATGATCATTTTGGGATCACAAAGACATAGTGGCATGGCATCCTTGACTGGAGTGTTGCAATGGAGAGATACAGGCTTTTCAGGAAAGACAGGCGGGGACGACAAGGTGGAGTAGCTCTTTATAGGAGAGAAGAGCTGGAATGCACAGAGCTCTGCCTGAGGATGTATGATGAGCCAGCCTAGAGCTTATGGGTAAGGATTAAAGAGAAGACACGTAGGGTTGACATTATAGTGGGTGTCTACTACAGGCTACCTGTGCAGCTTGCTTCTGAAGTCTTAAGTTTCCTTGAGACAAATAGAAAGACTGCATAAGTGAAAAACATTTGTATTAAATTACGTATTTGAAAGAATGTGAAGATTTTATGATGGAAAAGAATTCTGTGTCATTGTACTGAAATGATAATTTATTATAGCATAGCAACAAGCAGAGCTTTTAAGCCTTCAAAGTCCTACAATATTCTCGTTATGCTTAAAGGGGTCATTGAAACTGAGAGAAAATTGGCTTTTCAAAAGGCCAAAGGCAGAATGCTCCATATGAAAATAACTATCTCTGAAACTTTAGTAGAATAAATATCTTAATTATTTGACTGAACCAGCTGATAGTGCTTTTTGTCCCTGAGAATGCTAGAGTTACTCAAATACTTGATGAAATGCACCAAACAATTCCATTTGGCATGATCATCAGGAGATCATGTGTGTCAGAAACTGAAAAATATCACTGTGCATACCAGGTTGTGAGCATGGAACATATTATAGGAATGACCGTGTTGCATGAAAAAATGCTGCTAGCCCTGGCTCTCGACTCCAGAATGGTCAATAGTAGACATTTGGCAGAGGAAGATTATCAAGGGCAGGATAGTACACTCAGGACATTGTGTAAAACAGCTTCTAGTAGCATATCTAATCACTTTTGAATCCTTATGAAATGTTGTCCTTCACAATATTCTGTATTAATAATTTCTACAGTTTAGTTAAGCATCACATGAAACACCGTTTGCTTGTCCTGGGCTGATACTGATAATTTTATCCAATTCCCTTAGCTTCATCTCAGTGAGAAACACTGAGTAATCATATCCAGCTTCAATCTCTGGTTAAAGATCAAAGAGCCATTCTACAATGGAATAATGCAGGGAGGAACTAAGTACTTCTTCCTTGCTTACTTTGTTGAGAAACTTATTAAAATCTTGAAGGACATTCTGTCTGTAAGTTAGAAATCAAAGAAACATCATGTTCTGCAGTTCAACTATGTTGATCTTGGTTTAAATTACTTGGGAAGGAAAGCTAAGGAGAGAGATATCTTGCACATCTGTGTGTGTGTGTTTTACCCCTGTCATATAGCCAAGCTCTTCCTTAAAAACAAAGAGGAAAAAACATGTTCCAAAAACTGAAGAACACCTGACTTTATTTATTGAGCTCCTGACTCTAAAAACAAAAGAAAAAACTGAATACTTGGGATCACACTCCTAACAATGGTTCCTCATGCCCTTTTAGAAAGAAGGTTTTAAAGACTTCCAGAATCTGTTTTCCACTGAGACTACTTCTAAAAAAAACCTTTTCAATCTGTGAAAGTTGAGAAAAAAAGAATCCCCTTTTTTATAGTATCAGTTGACTTACAGTAGTTTGGAGACCACTAACAGGAAATAGCTATACATGTGAGTATGCATATTCATGTAAACAGCTCTCTCTGTTTCAAAGAATGGGCTAAAATATAACTACTATTTGCAAATAGAAGGTGATACTACTTGACATTTTGTAAATACCAAAAAGTAATCTGGAAATAGAACTCTAGGCCAGACGGTACAAGTGTTTGAAAGAATTATGCATAGAAAATTTATTTCTGTAGTGTGTACCTGAAATTGCCAAAGATACATAGAAAGTAGTTCACTATCATGCTGACTTTGGCATCTATCACATATACATCTGTATATGTGATATATATTTTTTTTTCCTTAGCGTTCTCTAGGAGTCTTTGGGGTTAAAAAAAAAAAGAAAAAGATTATTTTTACATAAATCAAGTCAGCCTCTTATCATTATCCTGACATAAAGATAACTTATGTACTATGCAACAAACAGCAGAGTCTGCTGCTTTTTCTAAAGGATAAAAAAGCCTTGTTATTTAAAATACGAGTAGCAATGTAGAAGGAATTGAAAGCAGATGTGGGATTTTAAAACTCAGGAAAGCAATAAAGTTTGGAACATTAAATACTCTTGAATTGCCGGGATTTCAACTATTCTGGCCTCTACAACTGTCTTCTTTTTATTAACTAATTCTTCGTCAATACCTTGCTTACCCTCTTCTTCTGCCACAGTCTTGCCTATTTTATCCGTCATACTTCTTTTCTCTTTTACTTTCTTACTCAATTCACTTCTTAATCCTGTGTAGCTTGATTCTGAATGGGTGGAGCCACTGGGAGACTTGCTGGAATAGATATGCATGCTGTTCCATACACAGAGATTCCATTTCCACTGTCTCCATTAAGAAGTGAGTTCTCAGCACCACCATCTTCAGCCGTAGTCCGTTTCCATTGATACTCATAAACTGGTCACTCTTCTTAAACTTCAAGTACAAACTACCTTACTTTTCAACAATTACTTTACAATTTACACTTATATACCATAATACTGTAATATGGGAGTTGTACTATGGCAACTTTAATAAAGACAGTATGGATATAATTTCAGAAGTATAATAGGAATGGTTCCTTACTCATGGTATCCAATGCTAACAGCTCACCACAACATAATACAGCAGAATTCTAAAGACGAATGATTTAGTGATGGTAATTTTACCTCTGTCTAATTTGTATCCAAAGATTTGGGTATTTAGCAGTTGCACATTTAAGTCATGCTGCTATCTCTTCTGCCAGTTTACATCCACAGGGAGATACGAAATGAGAATTTTCTCATTTTCTCTGAGTTAAGCCAATTTGAGGTACAGTGTTAATTGTAAAGACTGAAGAAAATAATTAATAACTTTTCTTTAATTTAATAGTAAATGAAGACTGTTAGAAGGGACAGAATGAGATCTAAGAGTAGTTAATCTATTAATATTCTGTGTTTAACATTACTGTTACTAAAGTAGTTCACTAAAGGCATTGACAGCTGACAGTGATTTGAAAGGTTGTGGAAAAAAATTTGTTAAAGTTTTGGAAAATTTCTGCTCAAACTTTTTGCAATGAAAAATTACCCATGTTAAAATTTCAATTTTACCACAAAACTTCAAATTTGCTTTAGGAAATTCTGAATATAATTTTTTATCTTGGGACAATTTGATCTGATCTTTGAAGTTTTAAATGATAAAAATAAAATTCAAAAATGTTCCAAATTTTTTCAGTATTTGTTTGCCCCAGTGTTAGTCACTATAGAAGCGTGTAGCAGTATCCAACAGTATCTTGATGAATAAAAAGAAAACAATGAAATTGCAATAGTTATATTATGACTATCTACCTGGTTAATGTTTTTAAACATCTTCTCTCACAACTGGATTTTTTGCCCTCAATCACATCCCTGTTGGAACTGTGACAATAACTAAGACAGAGCTGGTGGACAGCTGGAAATCCCAGACAAATAGCTGTTACTCCTGTGCACCTCGGTTTACCTGCATGCCTCAACTTTCTGTCCAGGATATCCCAGACAGTTGACCTACAAATTATGTAATTATAACTGTTAGTAGGTATGATTATTAAAAACTTGAATTTGCCATTTTGCTAAGAGGAAAGTTTTGTAAGCTTCTGGTGCAGAGAGAAATGTTGTCACTTTGTCATTTCATTCTAATTTGGGATGAAAATCAGAAACAAAATAATTAATTTTCTTTGAGGAAAAAACCCTGTGTCACCTACTACCTGTATTATACTTATTTTGTTTAAGGGGGGGGGGGGTGATAAAATGAATTAGATCAAATGTCCCTAATTATGAAAAATCTCCTAAAGCTTCTGTTTCTAGGAAGGTGGAATTTCTGCAGTTTTTGCAGAACAGAGTAAGCAATTTTTCAGTAAGGCATAAAATTTCAAGTTTTGTATGACATTAGATACGGTGAAAATAAGATAAATAAGGGAGATGCAGGAAAATTTCTCCAACTGGTCCTTTTCAGACTGACCAGTAGTTTAAAATCATATTTCTGACATCACTGAGAGTAAAACTGACAGGCCACAGTGAGGATTACTTCTTGGCTTCTCCTCTAGCATATATTTTGCTGCTATCTCAGAGTGCTCCCTTCAGGATAAGGATCAAGTAATTCTGGTGTATCAGCTCCACCAGATCCTACTTTGGCACATGGCAGATCTCATATCCTGAAGCTATGAATCCTAGTACCCAGGTAAGCAGACTCAGGCATCACTGTGTTTGAAAATGTCAGGACCATCTTAGTAATGGAGATGCTCAGATAAGGTCATACAAGGAGTACATAACCAAGAGTTAACAGACTCTAGCTTTTCAAAAATCTTACATTAGCATCATAACATGCTTTGCTTTTTGATTCTTTACCTGCTTTGCATTATATGAATTTTCATTAACTGTTATATAAGAAATATTTTGGCATTAGCCTGAGAGAACTATAAAAAGAACAAGTGTGAAATAATTTATGTGTTTGATCAAAAAGAAAGCAAAAGACCAAAAAACACACAGATCTCTAAAATAATAACCAGAATAGAGAGAAGAGATATTAAAATAAAAAGCATAATTATTTTATGCAAAGCCCTGTTGAGACACATCTCTGGAAAACTAAATTTCCTGAATTACCCCAAAAAAGCAAAATCTGAAAAACTACTAGAAGAATGGAAAAGTTTAGCAGGGGAAAGATAGCTACAGAAGCTATAATACACTTGTGTAAGTTCACACTGCCAAAAAGAAGTTACAATGGTAACACTGCAGTAAATAATCTACTTAGAACTTTCTTACCCTTCACTCAGGCTCCTAATAAAGGAGAGAGAGACCTGAAAAAGCAAACATATAAAGTCAGCATAACTTTGCAATGTGCTTCCCAGAGACAGTGGGAACAGATAGAAGCATATTGGTTTTTTTATAAGTTTTACTAGGTTTTGATGTTTTTTTTCAGTACCAGTATATTGTGACCAGCTATTTTCAATGTTTGTATCAACTGTAAAGATGATATAAACATAGCCATTACAAAAGGTAAACAATACTTGTTTTATTGCCCAGTGAAAGCAAAGCTGGGACAATAGCAGAACAGCTGTTTGGAATACTTTCTGGGGTTTAGAATCTCTGACAGAGACCTAAGGGCTTGTGTGTTCATTTGTGAAAATGAGCTTGGCTGTTTGTGCCACATCCCTATAGCTGCCAGCATTTATATGCTGTTTATGCTTGGAAGAGTGGCAACTTGCCTACATGCTAGATAAGCAAAGGCAGTGAGCACATTTAGGGGAATGACCAGGGAAAAGGCATTTTTATTTATTTATTGTTAGCATTGAAAAGCAACAAGAAGTGAAAAGTGAAATATATCCACTGCCACAAGCATGAGAGGGATGGTACCCTGGGAATGGGTTTAGGCAGTGAGAAAAACACTAGTTTCCAGTCTGACACCTTTTACATTATGTGCTGGTTTTAAAGTAACACCCCCCCCCCCCAAAAAAAAAAAAAAAAAAAAGCTATTCTTCAGGTACCTGTAACGTAGCTCCTAATAGAAAAGTTTCTCCCTCCAACAAAATAAAGTGAATGGATTTACTAAAGGCTCAAAATATATGATACATACTAGATATATGTTTAATCTGAGAGCTCCTTTTAAAAAAGAGGTTTAATCTGATTTCAGACAGGTGAAATTTATGTTAAAATACTCATGAACTTCCACAAATTAAGTGATTTACTTTCAGAATGAAGTCCTTGATATGACCTCTGAAGTTCTGCTTTCATTATGACATGCAAAAGAACTTGGAGTTGTTTGACATCTACTAAAATTATTTCCCTATCTCAACTGCATTTTGATTTCTTCTCATCTGATAGCATTGATGGATATATTAATAAAAGTTTTTCTTCTATGATGTATTTCAGTCTGTGTCTGGCCTACATGCATTATTCTCTTGTGATTCCACTTGTAGAGATGTGCCATGCCTTTAGACCAGCAGAAAAAAACCTTTGAATTTCATATTTGTTTTTAATGTATATGGTACCATAGTACATAGTTGAATTTTACAGAGAACTATATGGATATCCGGTTAAAAGACCAAAAAAAAAAAAAAAAGAGACCCAAACCCAAGAGTTCAACTGGAGTAGATCTACCGAAAAGAGAGAATATATCCTGAATAAGAAAAATAATACATTGTACCACAAGAGCTAGGAAGAAGCAAATATAACTTCTAAGTGTAAAAATATTCATTAATTAATATTTTCAATTACTGATATTCTTATGTGGTAAAAGAGGTACTTGTGAGTGGAGACATTTAAGAGCATTTCAGACAAGAATGCCGACATATTTCATGATATAAGTGATTTTCATGACATAAGTGATACCAGCTTCTGGCAATCTGGTGCAGTGTACAATCCACAATGAGAAGTGAGTAGCACACATATATATAAAATATGTAATATGTAATGTAATAAGTGTAATGACTGCAAATCAAGCTTGAGACTGTGAGGTATGTGGTGAAGGGATTAACCAGGTGTGGTCATTGCACCACCCTGATAAAGGTGATGGGCCGCTGAGTGATTAGGTTATCAGGTGGAGAACTGATGGCCCTTAAATGCTGCCTCTGTCGGCTGGATGGAAGAGTGATGGGTGTGGTTCACGGTTTTGGTCTGCCCTTGTGCAAGATCCACAGCTCTTGGGCAGCTTGACCAAAGGTCAAGTCTCCATGTCCCTCCTTTGCATATGAAAACTGCAGCAACGTGAGAAATGGGCTGCCCCCACCACTACCTGTGATGGCAGCAACACGTGATTTGACTAGTTTCACCTACACCTCTCTCAAGAATATAAATTTGGCATTTGAGCTCCTTCATAGTAGGAGTGAGTGTATGATTTTGCTTTGCAAGTAAGTTGGTGGGCTTGTGCTTCTCCTCCACACAGCAAGGATGTCTTTGGTACTGTTAGAGAAGGGTGAAATTTTATGTTTGTCATAATCATATAAGAGTGATAGAAGTGATTATATTTGAAAAGTTTGCAGTTTGCAAAGAAAGCCTTTGTACATATGTTAAAATTTTGTAACTTTGCTGTTCTGTATTTTAGACACTATTCCAATAGGCTATTGTGTTTAGAAATCATAAATCATTAGGAAAACAATTGTACATTTATCTTTAGTTACTTTATAACTAAGCATTATGTTAGAAACCTAATCAAGGAACGATTTGTACGATGACTGAAAATATCCAAGAATAAAGTTAGAACAGAAAACTTTGTTCAAAACCTGGCTGGAACTACCGTTCTGACCTGTTGCACTTAAGAAACTAGCTAACAATAGTTCCACAGTTTGGACCAAGATTAAGTCATCAGAGAGCAGGTGCAAGTGTGAAGATCATTATAATACAAAGCGGGAATAGATCATAAATCTGTATAGGCGTATTGCATCAGCTGATTTGAAGTGTATAAATTGCGAACGCGATGTGACGGGGTTAGAACCAGATTTGGGTGAGTACCCCTGGTTCTCGGTGCCTTAATAAAGCACCTCATATAACCATTCCAGTGGTTATGTGTTTGTTCTGACGCTAACAGTACGACTTGTTTCTCTTACTATATCTGGTGATAACCAGGTGGAACTAAATGTAATGAATTAGCAACTGTTTTTTCCATATAATCTCAATTAATCAGTGGCTACCTTTGGTTTTTATTGTTAATGCAGTAAGAATCCAGTAAGTGAATTTAACAACTTTGATTTGGAATCTGTTGCTTCAAAATTCATGAATTGGTATTTCTTGTGGAAGTTCTTAATGAATGTGACTGGATGTACAGTGTCAAATCAGTTATAATTGGAAATTTTGCCTAGCTTTGCCCAGCTCCTCTGATCTCTGAGGGCTGGTTGGAACACAAAGCGGTTTACTTTCTGCCAAATTTCTGGACTCTTAAATCAATGGATGACCAGTCAGTATTTGATTGTTTAAGGGTTTTTTTTAATACTTTTTTAAATTTTCTTTTTTCTGATAGGTAGTGAAAACTGTCATCATTGGCTGAATGGAAAGTAGATTCATTGCAGAAGCAATGAAGTAGAATTTATTCTATTGTGTGTCTTTTGAATGGTGAATAGCTCCAATAATTTAAATCCTAAATTTAAGACAGTAAGACAATTTCAATTGTCTTATAAATTAATTATGATTTGCATAATCTCTATCACAGAGAACCTTTTGATCTAGTGAAAGGAAGAGCTTACAGTGTACACTGAGTTCCTCCCATCTCTTAGCCACTCAGCTAAAGAAAAATGCCAGAAAATGAGTAAAAATGGAAAAGCAGGCACAGCTCTATCTTAATCCAGGTCTTTGAGTTCTCTATTTCTCCCCTTCCCCACCTCTCAATCCCCTTCCCCCTTCTTTCCCTTCCCTACTTAATCCACCTTTCTCTTTGTTGCTGAAACAGAACTTTCCTTTCTAGTTAATTAATCTGCTTCTACCTGCAGTGCTAGAAGACAACCAAAGACCTGGAAAGATCCTTGCTGACAGAATGCAGTTCAGTTGCCTTGTTTGTCCCCTTTCTTACATCCATCTCATCTGTTTAGACAAAAGGGTTTTAAGGGCACCAATACTTCATGTTTGGCCTGGCAAAGCTAGTTTCCTCTTACTTCCTAGTTACTCTAAGTTTTTTCCTAGTTACTTCCTAGTTTCCTCTTACTTCCTATAGTTAATAACAACAGGTATCAATTGTATTTAAGCAGTCTTCATTATCATTTCTTGACTTCTTACTTCTGTTTTTTGTTACTTATGCATTAAAACTTTTTTTTCTGTTGAAATAATTTGAATGTGTATTAAGTAAGTTTGCTGATTATTTTAAATTAAGATGAGCTGTGGTTTTGCCTAGAGAGTAGAGGTGTCTTACAGAGAGACCTGTATGTCATCAACCATGTGAAACTTAACAAGAGCAAGTGTTAAATTCTGCACCTGGGATGAGATAATCCTTGTTATACATACAAACTGAGGAATAAGAGGCTGGAGAGCAGCCCTATGTAAATAAATCTAAGGGTTTGGGTTGATAGCAAGTTGAACATGAATCAATAGTGTGCCCTGGCAGCCAAAACAGACAACCCTGTCTTGGGGTGCATCAAGCACAGCATAGCTATCCAGTAGAGGGAGGTGGTTGTCCCACTCTACATTGCACTGGTGTGGCACCGCTTCAAGTACTGTGTGCAATTCTTGGGAACCTCAATGTAAGAAAGACATTAAACTACTAGAGTGTGTCCAGAAGAGGGCAACCAAGATGCTGAAAGGCCTCAATGACAAGGCTTATGAGGAGCTGGTGAGGTCACTTGGTTTGCTCAGTGCAAAGAAGAGAATGCTGAGGGGTGACCTCATCACAGTCTACAACTAACATAAAGGGACAGAGGATGGGGGGGTGCTGATCTTGTCTTTCTGGTGACCAGTGATAGGACACAAGGAAATGGAATGAAGCTGCGTAGGGGGAAGTTCAGCAATTAAGACACTAGGAAAAGATTCTTTACTGAGAGTGGTTATTTAGTCACTGAAACAGATTCCTCAGGGAAGTGGTCATGGCACCATGTCATGAGCACTTGTCAGTGTTCAAGAAGCATCTGGATGATTGTTTTAGCCGTACAATTCAGCTTTAGGTAGTCCTGTGAGGAGCAGGGAGTTGAACCCTATGGTTCTTGTGGGTCCCTTCCAACTTAAGATATTCTATGAATTAAATAAAGAAAAGGAATCAATATACAGAGCTGGCCAAATCAAGAAATCAAGTGGCAGTGAAGCTTTCTTAAGGTATTTGCTCATTAGAGTAAATAAATCTGAGACAAGAGGCTCATGCTCTAGCATGCTCTTGGCAGGTGACTACTGTGGATTGGGATCCTAGACTATGTGGTTATTGTGATGTAATGACCACAGGACCCATTCTGTTAGCTCAATGCAACTTTAGTTAAAGTTATGTAAAAAATCCAATATGGGAACCCATTATTAGATGAGATAACATTAAAGGTGTTAGTTCTATCCACACTTAAGTGTGGACTTGCAGCAAAGCAGTTAGTGACTTGTGAAACTCACTTCTGTATTTATTACTGTGAATAAGCACTCACAAAAAGACCCTTCTAGGGGTCTTGCTTAAAGTTTATTGATATGAGATGCCAGGTATGAACATGTTTTAATTAAAAGTGAACATAGACAAACAACATTGTACTGTTAGCTAGTAATATGGTAAGATATTTGTTACTTTTAGAGACCTCTGTCTGGCTTTTAAATACAACATAGTACTTACAAGAAATGTGCATAGGTGGCTGAGCTGCAAGAGGTGGTGTGAAGGCTGTGTTACATCTGGGAGGCTGAGAGGGAGCTAGATAGAATCATAGAATCATAGAATAGTTAGGGTTGGAAAGGACCTTGAGATCATCTAGTTCCAACCCCCCTGCCATGGGCAGGGACACCTCACACTAAACCGTGTCACCCAAGGCCTCATCCAACCTGGCCTTGAACACCGCCAAGGATGGAGCATTCACAACCTCCCTGGGCAACCCATTCCAGTGCCTCACCACCCTCACAGTAAAGAATTTGTTCCTTTATCCAATCTAAACTTCCCCTGTTTAAGTTTGAACCCGTTACCCCTTGTCCTGTCACTACAGTCCCTGATGAATAGTCCATCCCCAGCATCCTTGTAGGCCCCTTTCAGATACTGGAAGGCTGCTATGAGGTCTCCACGCAGCCTTCTCTTTTCCAGGCTGAACAGCCCCATCTTTCTCAGCCTATCTCCATACGGGAGGTGCTCCAGTCCCCTGATCATCCTTGTTCCCCTCCTCTGGGCTTCTTTCAACAGTTCCATGTCCTTTTTATGATGAGGACAACAGAACTGCACACAATACTGCAAGTGAGGTCTCACGAGAGCAGAGTAGAGGGACAGGATCACCTCCTTCAACCTGCTGGTCACGCTTCTCTTGATGCAGCCCAGGATACGGTTGGCGTTCTGGGCTGTGAGCGCACACTGCCGGCTCATGTTCAATTTTTCATCGACCAACACCCCCAAGTCCTTCTCTGCAGGGCTGCTCTGAATCTCTTCTCTGCCCAACCTGGAGCTGCGCCTGGGATTGCTCCGACCCAGGTGATAGCTGGTTCCAAGTGCAGTCTGCAGTGAACCCCCACCCAAACAGCCAGAAATTCCCCAACCAGCACACAGAGAAGGGCAGGGAGGCAATAATATGGAAAAAAACCCAGCTGAATGCTTGTTTTAGGTACTTCACAGTACGACATAGTCCTTGTCCATAAGAGTTTCCAAGTAAATATACTTATTGGGCATATATATTTTAAAAAAGGTCAGATGATAAAGCAGTAAGGAAAAAACATGAGAAACGAAATTAACATCATGAAAGATTTATTACCATATCTCTGTTAATTTTACTTTCTATAACAAATTTGCATACATGAGGGAAATAAGGGGGAAGAAAGAAAAAGTATGAGTAAGCAGAAGCAGGAGGAGAGCTAGGAATAATATAGGTCAAGAAAAATTAGTAAGATTCCAATTACTGTTATTAGTAGTGTCACTAATAACCTACTGCAGCCATGGAATCTTAATACATTCCTATATCCCATGACAAGGAACTGTGTCCACCTGGAAAAGCTGCCCATGTTTTCTAAACTATGTGACCAAAAGCTATTGTCTGTTGCTTTGTTTCTACAAAGATGTATAGCAAATCTGTGAGACAACTTACACTTTAAAAATTGTCTTGTATTACCTCAGGCTGAATTCTAAAGTACAATGTGGGCTTTCCTATATACAATGCTATTTTAAGGAACTTCAAAGTACATGATTAAAGGACAAGCTATGTTATAACACTTTGTAGCAATTTAGCATTTTTTCTGACTGGTATGTTCAGGGGTTCATTCCACTCAGTGATAAGTAATATGAGACCTTAGAGAGTTCCCACACCAGTTACTAAACAAAAGGAAAATAAAATCAAGTATGCTCATGAGGAATTACTTAGATCAAAAAAGTTATCTCTTTCAGCTTTAAAAAACTTCACAAGGTAAGCAAGGCTTTGGGGTATTTTGTGGGGGTTTTTTTCAGTGTTATAATAAGAGTAGGGACAGACCTGAGACATTAGAGTGTATTTTTAATTTTAAGCCTTTAAGAAAGAGAATGCCCATACTGATGTGTCAGCTATCCCTTTCATTAACTACAATAATTCTATTTTTAAGAAACATTGTAGCCTTCACATAGAAAAGAAACAAGAACAGAGGTGATATTCTGTACCATATTCTCTCACTAGGCTGTTGTATGACCTTGGGAGAGGAAAGCATTTAACTTTCTTGAACCTCCACTTCCTTTCCATAACATTAAAAAAGTATATAGTTATTATATTAAAATCTCTGAGACAACTGGACTTGATCTCATTAATTTAATGAAATCGTTCTCCTTTTTAAAGATAAACATACACGAAAAGTATATAAGGACTGAGGCATATGAAGGTTGTAGGGTTAAGCCATCAAGGAATGCAAAGCATACATGGAAAATATTTGGTATTGGTGGTATTGGCAATGTATCTGAAGTAAAAATGATTGTATCGTCCCCACTCCACAACATAGCACTTGTGAAACAAAGGTTTTTGAGAAAACAGCTCTGACCAGATTCAGTTTACTTAGCCTTGCTTAATTTTTGGAGATAAAGCACCTCGTGCAGTTAGGTACCACTAAATTTTCATGTGCACATGCATAACCTTATGCTTCCTTAGAAATCTTTATTTAAATACATGTCTTTGAATATCTTACACCATAAAACATTCATGTGGCTGTCTATGCACAGCTATGCTGCTTAATTGTAAATTATCGTTGGTTTTATTTTCAAGGTTTGAAATCAGGGGAGCGTACATCTTGCCAGTGGATGGAGAGGAATGGGTTAATTTAATACTTCTACCTATGCTTCTACAATTTTTGACAATTGCACTTTAATCACACTTTCCCAAAGCAAATTAACTATTCAAAAGTTTTTGAAAGTAAGCAATTTTTTTTCTAGATATTATGGCAAAGTAACTGTGCCAAATTATGAAACTTTCAATTTAAACTTGTTTGCTGAATCAGGTTACAAATGAGAGTTCTTAATAAAACACTTGTTTGCACTGGTGCACAAGCATCAACTTGTACTGATTTTGAGATTTCTGAGCCCTTGGTGTCTGGGGTGGGGGAATGAGGGCGGACGCTGGGGGGAGTTAACAATTGCAAAACCCTTTTTGAACGTGAAAATGCATTAGGAATGGAATGTAATTAGTTCTTTGTTCTTTGCAAAGATATGAAAACATAGAGACTTAGCACTAACATGATACCATGATTAGTACTAATAAACTTTTTATTCTGATCTTGTAAGTTCCTTGTTGTGACTTTCAAAAAGATGTAACAACACAGATGGTTCAAGAAACAGGTCTGTCATAGGGTATTTGGTTTTGGTTTGGTTTTTTTTTTCCTCATTAAATGATCAGCTTGGTCTTTTATTTCTTTCTATTTTCCTTCCCTTATCCCCTATCTCTTCCCCCCCCCCTTCTTCCCCTTCCCCCATCAGACCTTGATTCTTGTTTTGGAATACTTTGTCATTCTGGAAATGGAGCACACAAGTGAAAAATGAAGCCTTTATTTTCTTGGACGAGCAAACTTAGGCAAATATTAATAAATTAGTGCAATTTACTGACATAATTAAATTTAACTTAGCTAATCTTATTCCTAATTTGAGGTCTTTCTTTGTAAATCGAAACCTTCTACCTGGGAGGAAAGCATGAAATTAAGACACAGTTCCAAGACAGGGAGTTTTAACTACAATTTAACAGGATTATTCACTACTATTTGCCAACGTGAGTAACATTTTCACAATCTGATCCAATGCAAATAAAATGTAGCTGAGAACTAAATGGAAGAAAGTGTTCACAGACAATCTTATCACTCGTATGCACATCAATGGACGTGGTTTTTTGTTTGTTTTGGTTTTTTCTTTGGTTGGTTTGTTTTTTGGTGTTGTGTTTTGTTTTGTTTTGGTTTGGTTTGTTTTGGTTTGGTTTGGTTTGGTTTTCCCCGAGCATGCAATGATTCACTAGATAGGAAAAACCACTAGGTGGCATTTGTGATTTATTAGGCTGGAAGCAATGGTTTATACAGATAAC
This sequence comes from Psittacula echo, assembly GCF_963264785.1. Taxonomy (NCBI): domain Eukaryota; kingdom Metazoa; phylum Chordata; class Aves; order Psittaciformes; family Psittacidae; genus Psittacula; species Psittacula echo. Next base: position 46,483,265 of record NC_137739.1, read on the forward strand.
ATCTAATCCTTTGTTTCAAAAGAACAAGACATTTAACATTCCAAGACACTTAATTTAAGAAACCCCCTTCGTAATTAGATAAATGCATAGAATTTTCACTTCTGTTATATCATTTGGAAACCGACTTTCCAAAGTTTCCATTGAAATCCTAGTCGTTCTCAGACATGTCTTCCCTGACCCCACAGCACCAGCTTACATAAGTAATTACTTGTCTACAATTAAGCTGTAAATAATGCAATCACTCCATTCTTGTCCTGTCACTCTAGTCCCAACCACAACAAATAGGGCTAATCACATACTCATTCAAGTGTGTAATTATTCACAGTTAAACTTCTGTCACTTTCATCCTGTTTGGAAACAGTAGAACACAACCTGTAATTAGCAAACGTTGCTGCAGGCACTTTTACTTGGAAATGCGCCATGGATTCAGCACCTATGTGAGCAAAGAGCTGAACCCTTTGATCTAGGATCCAGGCATGGTTTCTTCCCCTTGGGCTATTCTAGTATCAGCCCTCAATAAGGAAGAGAAATCAATGAGTTATTACTAAGTCAAATAAGTCTACTGAAAATAATTTGTGTCCCCTTTGTCAGAGACTTTGTATGCGTTTATACCATGCTTATATGCATGTGCATATACATATGAGTATGTATACCACTGAATATGTATTAATGTGTGACTGAAGATGTATGGCTCAATCTTGTGCACACCTGATTTGGATTTTCTTTGAAATGTCAGTAAAAACCTTAGTATTGACAAATTAGATTGTTGGATACAGGTTTGGACTTTGAATTTCTTTTATATGATGTTTCCTTAGAATCTGAGACTGAAAAAGGATCCTTGCTTGAAATGCAACCTTTCAAAGCATTACATTCAGCAAAACAATTATACTAACAGTTGCAGAGACAACTGCATGTAGATGTGCCACTAAAAAAATAGTCATGAAGCAAATGCCTTTAAGTCATGTTCCAGTTTATTGTACTGAAATCTTCCAACTAAAATCATTGTCTCATTATAAATTGAGCACGTCACACATGTAGCATTAAACCATGCATGCCTTCATTTCATACTGTGTCAGGTTCTGTCACATGTACTCAGCTTGAGCTATTCCTTACTCTATCCCAAGGGCAGGTAAAGAACTACTCAGCCTGAACAAGGAGGCAGAATTTGTCCCATGGAGGAGATCGGGAAATTAGAAAGAACTCATTTAGCACCTGCCCTTAGCAGTAATTCCAAAAGCAGATGGAATATGAGATTAAAACTAGGACCTGGTTTTTGTGTTCTGGCAGATAAAGAGATCGTTTAGAACAAAGACTAAGAGCAGACACAGAAAGTAATTGCTGTAACACCTGTTTTCAGTTTATCAAAGAAAGTGGACCGTTCATTCCTTCCTCCCATGTCCTGTTCCCTGCTTCATCCTCAACATGGATATAGCTTGTTTTATATCCATTCCCACGACCTAAAGTTGTTTTACACCCAGGAATCAGAGTGGGTTGACAAAAGATAACACAGATTGTAAATAAGCCTTCTTTGTGGAAAGGCACTGGCTTGGAAATTCTTCATTAAATCATTCAACAGATGCATTGGCTAGTATCAGAGGTGAAATAGCTCCCAGTATAAGATCCTGTATGTTTTAAATTGAGCAGGTATTTTTACTGGTGCATGTTAGTGTAAGGAGGGGAGGGGATTAATTTGAAGATGTTTCAGTAGACACTGAATGCAAGGAACAAAGAGTCAGAAAAACAAGCTATCAACCTACTTTCATGATCTGAATAGTCGGAATCATATACTATGAATCTGAAAATCATTAACCTTAATTATTCAGTGCACCTAGTGGTCAGTTGATAGAAAGGAAAAGGCTGAGGATTACTGCCTAGTCCTTAACAGTGCCTAGCAAACAGGTTTTAAGTCATGGATTTCAATAAAATGCTCATGTATCCAATTGCCATGGAAACAGTCATACTGGATGGACTCTGTGGCACTTAGCTACTTTGTTAGTTAGTTGCTGTCGAATTACAGTGATATGAAATTGCCATAGTCTCAAGATACTTTTTGAAATGACAGTAGCTGCCTCCAAGTATAATGATTCACTTGAACATTCTATATCAGCCAGAAAAAAATGCTCAATAAATGCTTCCAAGTTGACAGATATTCTGCTGGGGACCTATTATTTGCTGTCAATATGATGCAGGGAGAATGCAGACGTGCTGGCCTTTGTTTACATTTTAGCTGCCTGCTAAGACCACGACCTTTTGCTGCTGATGGTATACATATGTTGAACATTTGTTTAAACTGTCTTCCCACCACTGATAAACACAACACTCCAGATTACATTATGCAAATGAGTTCCAATTGTTAAAATAGAATTTCATATTTTCCTACCTAGCAATGTTTCCCACAGCTTTGTATTTATGACAGTTTAAAAAATATGTAACCCTTGGAGGAAAGTGAGCAATTCATATAGTTATTGCATATAATTCTTCCACAACATCAGAATATCTGTCAAGCTGTCATTGCAAGCTACCATCTGAGAAGCTGCCCTTCAGAGTCTTAATTTCTTTTTCATTTCCCCTCACACTTCACTAAGATTATTTACAAGACTTTGGCAACCACATCTGAAGTCCGTCCTTGTCAGTTTACTCAAGATTTGTAAACTGCATGAGAAAAGTAGGATACAAGATATGCTGATAAGGACTTGGTATATTGGTAATGAACCTACCCAGTTTCTTGTTACCATTTGAGGGTAATATATGCTTCATCTCACCTCTTTGACTGGGTAATCAAGGATTTGCCTGCATGCTAAGTTTCTTTCTTAGTGTTTGGTTTTTTAAACTTTATTGCTCACTATTCTGAATACAAAACAGAAAAAAGTCTACTCCAGTAAGTTTTCAGCTGTGCAAAATGTGTTGAAAAAAGACATTGTGTTAACTAGCTTTTTGCTCTCCTTAGCTATGTGTTTCACGAAGCGGGTGGTAACAAGCCTTCCCATTTCATGAGAAAAAATTGCTTTCTTTTTGTTCACTGCGATACAGGATTTCAGACCCCTGAAGCTCAAAGTGATATTCACCTTGCCTAAAAATCCACATTATTTTTCTGTCTAAAAGCATGTGAAACTGAACTAATGATGACATTATGGTTGCAATCCATCACACTGGAAACTGAGACTAAGAAAATCAGCACTGTAGGCTACAAGCAATATGCTGAATGGCTCAACAATGTAAATGTTATACTTCTTCAAAATCTACAGAGATTTGGAGTGACTTGTTAGAAACTGTCATAAATTACAGAACTTCTTTCTAAATCCAGAAGGCTGTCAAAATATTTGAGATTTTCTGCTATAAAATTTCCTATCTTAAAAACTGCAGAAACACAGATATATGTCAAAAGATAAGTCTTAATCTAACTGCTGTTTTCTTAGTCCTGAATATATTGAAAGAGTTTACATGATCCAGAATATGGATGATATGGATGGTTCTCCACAGCTGAAGACAAAAATATTTGATACAGTTCCAGGATTAACAAAATTAATTATGCTATGTAATTAAGCTGAATATTTAGAAATCCCTAGCACTTGCTGAATAACATTTTAATTTCAGTTAGCATTTTAACCCACTTGAACCACCTGAAAGCTCTTTTCCTTTTTGTGAGTAAAGGAAATAACATATTCTATATTTTATTTGCTGCTCTTCATTTCTAGGAAAGATGAGACACCTGGTCATGAATCACTTGGCACTGGGTAAGGTATATCCAACAAATTTTGTACTTTTTTGCAATATAAGAAATTCCATAGCAAAATAAATTTTATTCCTTGATATTTGTTTTAAGAACCAGATTTGCTAATTATTTATTTACATTATCTGTGTGAGCGTGCTTCTACACAATCAAGTTCATCTCATAGCTTAAACTACAAACAAGCAGCTCAGCATTTAGTAACATCTGGATGCTTGGCTTTTGGCATAAAGTTTCTGGAGCTGTTGCTTGAAACTTTAGGAAGCTAGTTCATCTGTGGCTATGTCAGTCATTGAACTCCAGGTAATACTGATCATCCACACAGGGATGTTTTTTATAAGGGCTTTGGTCTCATATATTTGCAGTTGGTTTGAAAAGTAGTCCAAATAATTTCAATAGGTCTAATTAAAAATTAAGATCTTTTGCATTGAAGTAAGTATTTCAGAGGCTGCTTCAGAATCTCAAATGCTGATCAGTCTGAGGTGACCACTAGAAGACAAGGGCTGGGGAAAAAATTAAATACAGACAAAGGAAAGAAGGCAGCAATTCCTAAGTGGATAGTTATAAAAACATTCTCCAAATAACTCTGACAGGGTAGGCTTCAAAGTATTAAGATTTTCTTATGTAACAGTTGCTGAATAATTCTGCAAAAAGGAAAAATGGCAACTCATCAATTTTAAACATAAAATGGCAGATTTGTTAGGGTTTTTTATGTTTCTCAGAAATTCTTACTGATTGTCATCACTGAAATAATATAACAGCATTTGTGAGGACATACACCAACTTCATATTTGTATGTTTCCTATGGCACAGGACTATATATTTCCTATGCCATATATATGCAGTCAAAGTGTTACTTATTAAAGTTGAACAAATAAAGTACTCATAGACTTACATTATTTTATTGTACAGTTTATGTCTGGTGTGCAAACTTTCACTTACTTTCTTCCTGCTATTTGTTTTTGTACACTTATTCGTTTAAATAGGCTCTCCTGAAATGCAGAAGAAATTAAATATTCTATCCTCATTCATGTAAATGAATTCATTCTGGTTAATGTTACTCAAATGAATACAAAACTAATTAATCATCATTAGAAAGATATTGAAATGTGTTACCCTGACTTTTTAAGCTTTAATATACTGCTAGGCTGCATGACATTAGATATGAACCCACAGCTAAACCTAGATGCAAGATTTGGGGAGTATTGGGTGAAGTCTATGTATGGAAGTAGACTGAGAATTTTGCTTGCATCTCTCTTTGAAAGTGATACTTATTATGTATGCTCTTTTGAGTTCTTAATTTGTTTGTAATTGGTATATTTTCTAGTAGCTTTTAGCCACTCCCTTGAGTCAGAGGGCAGAAAGGAGTTATATGTCTGCATAAGCTTTTTTGGATATGTATGAGCTAATGAGCTAATGAGTATTAAACTTCAAAAAATTACACAGTGGGGAAGAGAAGAGTGGGGTTAGTGGAGATGTGGATAATGCGTGCTTCTTTGACTTATTCTTCCTTCCATAAGTAAAATACAGAAGCTTATCAGTAATATTTCATAATGTCTCCACAGGTTTTCCATCTAGTGATCAATGCAAGTTAATGCTATTTCCTAACTTCTTGGCCGAAGTATCTTTGCTGATTGTAGGATAGTCAAAAATAAGTTTCTAGCACTTCAAATGTCTGTAGAATTGTTTTCATAATAAATTGTATATAGCTCTGCATTTATTTCCTTCTATTTTATCACTGCTACACCTCCGCCCCTCTCCCTCCAGCTATTCCCTGACATCTGAGTATCAGCTAACATTGTAGCATGCTGAAACTATATAATCACAGTAGCACAGAATGAGAAAGGCTGGGAAGGACCTAAGTAAGTCCTGTCAAAGCTAGGCAAACTGTGAGGTCAGATCAATTTACTCAGCATTTAAGTAAGAAGAAAGGTTTTTCCTTATATTCACTTGTCCCACTGCAAAGAGACTGACTCAGACTTCTTGATAAGTATTGTCAGGCTGCTGTTAGGTGCCATGTAACACTTTTTCTTCCTCAAGCTGAACAAACCTAATTTATCCACCTATACTTTTTCTTTATTACCATGCTTTCACCAATTTACCCCTCAGTTACTGCTGTTGGCCATTAAACTTGCTGGCTTAAGGAAAACTGGATGAATATCTCCAAGCATGGATTCCATCCTGGAGAATAAAGACAATTTGTGACTGGGTTTGAACCTGTGCAGTAGTTTGCCTAGTCCTGCTCTGCTGATATTCTCATCTAGATTGAGTTACCTCTAAATAGAAAGCACAGACTTTTATAAATGAATAATAGGGAAGTGAGTGCTTATACACTACCATATTTCTCAACACACAAACTGACTGTTCCTTCTTTTGGAAACACTGTTGAAAAGAAAAAGAATAGCCATCGGTAGATGTGTGGGCAGAGTGACTAATTGCAACAAATGCATGAGAAGGCAAGGCCATTTGAGACAGAGGCTTTAACAGACCTTTTAGTGAACTGTTTGGCTGCCCATCTTGTGAAGATAGTCTTGCCACCTGCTCTTATCCAGTTCAATTTTCCTGGAAGGGAATGTGTAAATCTGTCCTACCAGAAAAGGTAATTCTTTGGGTTTCAAGCTCCAATAAAATAGTTAATGTCTTGACCCCAGATTCAGAGTTTCATTGTAGCTCTTCCGAACTTCATAGTTCTGGCTGAGAACTATAATTCTATTGTGAATTATAATTCTCTGATAGAATTACAGAATTATATTATAATGTAAAGTTGAATAGATGAGTCAAAGTTGTCACTTCAGGCTGATGAAAGATGAATATCTGAGAAGAGTAACTGCCATATGATCATAAGAAAACTGAAGAATATTCTCCAGCATTTTCAGCAAACTGTTGCTTATTTTGGAAACAAGATGAAAAGGAGAGCTGTAATACCAGCAAACCTGAAATTTCTCTGCATGATCTCATCTGCAATAATTGTGAACAGTCACAATAGTGACAAGACAGTAAGTTTGCACTTTTCTTATGTAGTTTTAATAAGGACCTTTGGGTCTCCTAGGCCTTGCTTACTCACCACAAAATAAGAAATGAGAATATTGCTTTGAACTTCAGTTCTAGTATCTACTTAAATGTTTTGTCATATAAGAATGTCCCAACAAAAAGAGCCTTCAATGTGTGATCTGATCTGTGTAGCACCATCATCATGAGAAATGGTTGCATACTGATTTGTCTGCAGCTTTGCTGAAAGGTTTATAGCACAGTGAGTGGTAATCACATTAGCTGCCTTTATCACTTGGACTGTAGGTTACATTAACATAATACAATTTTATAGCTTTAAGAAATATTAAACAGAATGAAGGCAAGCAGTGCTTCACTAATGGATTTACAACATCTCTTATCCCTGCTCAGCTACAGTGTCTATAATCAGAACATTACTTGCACTTTTTTTAGAAAGAGCTTTTCATTTCAAACACTGTGTTATTCTGCTAAATATTTATCATCTAATCAGTTTGTTGAGAGATGCAGAAACTTCTTTTGTCCTTAATCCTGATTTTAAGTTATTATATTATTTTTTCTCAAATATACCTATAATAGATATATATGTATATATACAATTCTGTAAGAGACAGATGAAAAAGTGTCTTAACTATGAGCATACCACTGAAATTCAGTGTAAGTTTATAACTAATTTGCCTTAGGTCTTTTAAAAATCTCTGATTTTCCTCTAGGTATTTTTAGTAGCTTTGGTTTTTCTGGTTGGGAAAATAAATAAATTAAATAAATAGCAAAAGGAATCTAATTCACCTTCTCACCCAAATCCTCTGCCTGCAGTAAGGGGAAAGAACACTGTAAACAAAAACCACTGTTCCTATTCTGAAGGGAATTTGAATGAGTAATATTAAAAACATATTTTCCTTGTGTCCATGATCTGACAGAACCGTGAAACAAGAAAATAAAAATGAAAGGCATTATTGAAATAATCCTCATATGCTTAATCTCTTAATCAATATAACTTTTTTGCCAATCCCAGTAGAAGTAATTTTTAGTACTAGCCAGACTCTGAAATTGCTCTGTGCAAATAGTTCGTAAGAAGATGTATATACTGTAATCATTCCCGTGTAGCCCACTATTTATTTCAGGGCTATCAGTGTTCCTAAGCCTTCATTTACAGTTGTATTCAAGCTTTTTACTTGGTAAAGATCTGATCCACAAATAACTAGCACTGGTGAAAATGGAGAAGGAATCTAGTCGGCTCCAAGTCTCTCACCTTCTTTTAATCATCCTCAATGTTATGCCTTCTTGTTTTGGAACATGGAATGCAGTTGCAGCCACAAGTTCTGACTATTCAGACTAAGCATTTCCAGACTGATTTAGGACCTGGGATAAGGGTCTGACACTAAAGAATTTGCTCACACTGAATTTTCATGCAAGATATCCTTAGAAGTAGCTGTGAGTTGCATGTGAGGTGAAGGTGTAGGAATGGCCTTAAAGCCCTTCTCTATTAGCAACTGTTTTACCATAACTGGCTTCCAGGAAGCAAATGATGATTACACATTTTAAGCCTTACATATATTCTTTTGCCTATGGAATTCACTGTTCTATGGTACTTTTTCATAAATTATTTGCATTTATGACTGATTTACATTTTCCCAAGTTAAAAAATATGTGTGGTGAAGTTATGCTAAGGAAGGGAGAATGGAAAAAAAGTTTTATGATCACTTTACCAAGCTGTTCATGACAATGGTATTGTTCTTTCATGTAATTTAACTTGTTCTGGAGAATTGGCACCTGGGAATCAGCCACACAGGAGTGTATTGAGAAGTTGATATTCCTGCCAACCTTGTGGCTGTCCCAGAGGGTCCACCTGTATTTCCAAAAAGTTACGGAGTCATGTAAAAAGAGTCACAAATGAGTTGGCAACCCCACTGGAATGAAGAAATACGCTTTCTTGTTCAGGGCTTAGTATTTGCTCTCTTTTAACGAAACTATAGGAACTTGTCTCTTCAGCACAGGATTTACAGCTTACTTGGCTACCTGTCTGATTATACTCAGAGGTGTCAGGTATTTTAAGGTATCTCTTGCGTTGAACCTTTTCCTAATGAAGTAAAAATAATTCAACATCTGTCAAGCATGGGCCTTTGTTTATTATTTTATACCACCTAAGCTGGTTGGAATTTTTCTATCAGCTGCTGCCTCTCATCAATATCCTTAAGAGATTACTTATGGTGAGAGAAATGTAACTGTTTTGTAAAAGCCTTCCTAATTGTGGTGCATGGTTATATAAAATTATCCTCATCTTCCCTGTAGGTGAACCAGTGGAGCACACATATTTAGTTGAATTTTCAATTTTTATATGTGTGTGTATATATACGTATATAAGATTTCCTGTATGTATTTAACATTTTTCTGTGTTTTTTTTTTCCTCTGGTGCTTACAGAAAATACATGGTCTCCAGGCTGAAATTTAACCCAAGAATCAGCATTAATTTATTGCCAATTCCAGCTCAGATATTAACCGCAGCAAAAGTGTGTTGCAGTTTTCCTGTACCTCAGATTATCTAATAAGAAAGTAGAGTTGAAAAGTTGTTAAACTTTCCTCTTTGGGGAGTAGAAGAGACTTGTTATCTTCAGCATAGAGGCAACAGGTGCATGCATTATTATTAACATTGGAATAAATCCACTAACTACTTAGATGCAAAGTATATTGGGAAATCTACAATTCAATGAATCCAGTGAAAAAGGAATGCATCCCTTGAAGAATCTCTGCCTGGACTTTGTCAGGAAAATGTGTGGTTAAGTGTTGCAACATCTATAACTTCCTACACCCTAGTGCCAGAAATCTGCAGTTGAAAGATGTGATTCACAGAAAACAACAGTTGATGTGCTATAATGGACTGCCTGCTCTCTTTTAGTCTCTGAAAGGGAGACATGTGGTGTGGCACTGAAGAGTTTGAGGGTTAAAATATGTGATACTTAAGAAACAATTTGGACATTAAAAGGAGTCTTCATGTAGCAGATTTCATTCATCTGTGCAACACAGTAAGCTTTGATTTAGGCAATCAAGATTTTCTTTATATTTAATTGTGTACACTGTTTTTCATTCAGTCAATGAGTTGTCAGCTTTTCATGTATTTTTAAAGTCTCACGAGTAGATGATCTGAAGTGCGGTTAATTATCAATTAAATTTTCTCAGAGTAGATTGTAAAAAGTTCAGATGAACTCAATTAGGAAGAATGCAGCTTCCTTCTGCACCTCTAGGCTCAATTATTTTAAAGTATAAGATAGTACAGGAAAATAATCAAAATTTTCATATGAGTTATAAATGTGCTTCTAAAATGAGATTCTAAAAAAACCAGAAATGAATAATTCAAAAGTTAAATTAATAGAATTACATCATTCTTTGTTTGGCTTTTTACTCCCTGCATGGTCAAATGTTATTTTCATCAAAGAGATGGCCTTGTAGATTTGTAGACCTTTTTTATCTGGGATATTTTGGGTTTAGAAATCCTTCTACTACTAGAGGCTTGCTAGAAATGCTTCATTTCTGTGAGCCAGCTATAATCACTGTAGTATAACTTTGGATACTTATTTTGCTAGTTAAATACTCAGGTCTCCCAGTTTTATAAGAAACTGCAAAGTTTCCACTTCCCATTATGTCTTCTTATTTGCCCCACATGGTCAGTACATTTCCACAGCATCATAAATGTCCACAGCATTACGAATGTGCATGCTGTTTCAGAGAACCTGCTGACCTGACTTTATTATCCCTAAAACATTATGCTACTGAAATAAGACAGTGGAAGTCATTTCAAGGGAAGCTTATCAAGGAGTTTTTAACATATTCTGGCCTAAAAGAAAAAGAAAACAGGTCCTGAATGAAGGTGTTTGAAGCAAGGAAGGATGTGCAGTGATCAGGAAAGTTACGTTGCCCTTGCCAGAAGGCATGAGAGATAAATCTGTTCTGGATTAGATCGGTATTTTGTCTGAAGGCCCAAGAAATGTACAACTTTTAATATGAAAGAATCTCCCCAGCCACTGAGTTTATTTCCTTGTTTGGAAAAAAATTAATGTTACTTTCAATGGTCTTGATTGAAATAGCAACCATCTTATAGCTGGGTTTTGCCCCTGCTAGTTGTAATGAAAGGCTGTTCAAATACCACTCTGACAAGTGAAAGAATTTCAGTGTTCAGACTCAGTGTATTCATGAGCAGTTTGCAGTCATTTTTCCTTTAGCTTTAATAATTCATTTATTTGATATTTCTGTATAATACAATAAGTGTATTTGTATTTACAAATAACATTCTTTTCTTAAGATTTTCATTTCTTTGGTTATCCCAGTAGCACTTACCTTTACCCACGCAGATTACATAATTTTTTTCCTTTTAATATGAGTGTTGTGCAAAGTGATACTAATATTTCTGGTTTTCTACAAGCAACGTTTATCTCTGTGAATTCTAGAATGACACTTACCTTTCTCTCAGCTGTTTTCTGTTGGTGACAGTGTCATCTTCTGATCCACTAATAAGGTCACTTTCCTTTCATTCATTTGCAGCTGATGATCCTTCAGTTTATGACAAATTCTTGCTGTAAACCTTAGTGTTCATCATTGAGGATACTGGACTGTTACATTTGATCCTATTTCCATTACTCCACTCCCCATTGCTTGCATGTTTTCAGGAAGCAGGTTGAGGAAAGGATTCATCAGTTTCTTTGCAGTTCTCATTACCTCTGTTTGTTTCTAGACCTGCATCAGATTTATCTTCTAATGAAAATCATATGTCTTTATCATCTCCCTTGTATTTTGTTCCCAACAGCATACTTCTTATAATCTTCCTGCTCTCCCCTTTTTATTTCATTTTTAATTTAGATTCTTTAGCATAAAACACAAGAGTTGTATTGCTAGAGATACTTTACTTTTGCTGACTGTAACTATTTGGATCAGCTTTCATCTTGATACTTGTACATTACTGTGCACAAGAGACTTTTGCTTATGATAAGAGTATATGTGATAATAGAAACAATTAACAAAAATATGGTGCACATGCATTCAAAAAACTTTTAGCATAACAAGAGGGTATTAAGCCTATTCTATGCACAGTACACTTGTCTCATTCTAAATAAACACATTTAAACAACTTGATTCAGCACAACTAGGAGATATTTTTGTAGATGTTCAAGGCCAGGTTGGATGAGGCCTTGGGTGGCATGGTTTAGTGTGCGGTGTCCCTGCCCATGGCAGGGGGGCTGGAACTAGATGATCTTAAGGTCCTTTCCAACCCTAACTATTCTATGATCCTATGATTCTATGTGTCAATCTTGAGATGCTGAGTATTTTAATGCTCACTACCTACAGTCATAATGTCGAAGAAAACTGGCTTTAGCGAAGTGGTGGCTGATCTCAGCTTTTATGATGAGAAAAATATTCAAGTTTTTCACGTATTTTAAAACCTTTTAAGAGTGATGGTGATTTAGATAGATAGCTTTTCTGTGAGTACGGTTATTTCCATCACTGCAGTGTGGCACTGAAACATACTTGTTCTTCTATGGGGATCACTTTTTACAGGGTAATATCGGCATATATATCTCTGAGTCAGAGTCTAATCCACTTTGAAGTATGAAAATATATCTGAGAGCTTTCTAAGATGAAATTCCTGAGACAAAGAAAATAATAAACCCTTGCAAACTCAGCCTTGCTAGTCCCAAACAAATGACCATAATACTAAAAATATGAGATATCACTTTTTTGTGCTGATAACAATCAGCACCCCCTTTATACACCAAGGGAGGTTAAGACTGCATATTAGGAAAAACTTCTTCAATGAGAAGGTGGTCAAGTATTGGAACAGGCTTCCCAGGAAATCACCATCCCTGGAAGTGTTCACAAACCATGATGAGACCCTCAGTGACATGTTTAGTGGTGGTTTTGGCAGTCCTGGGGTTAAAGGTTGGACTTGATGATCTTAAAGGTCTTTTTCAACCTGCTTGATTCTATGATTCTGTGATAAGTCTGGGTAACATATCTGGGTTTTCATTTCTTCTGGAAATCAAACCCTTTCACCCCTACCCTACTCCTCTCCAGTTTCTTATTATTCAGCCATGAAGCAGCTGCATATTTATGTATGAAGACATGTTTTCAAAAGAAGATATTTACCTTGGAGGTCAGGTTTGCGTGGCTGACCTCAGATACTTTTAGGTTTTAAGGAAGTTAGTATTTTCACACATTTGAAAGGCTGTCTCTTACATGCTATCACACAACAAAACTTTGGTAATTGCTGGAAATGCCTATGCTTTGTTTATTTTTAGGTTCAGTAAACATCTAGATTTTTTATTTTGTCCAACAGTCGCTCAGGTGTCAGTATTTTTTGCATCTATGTGTACACTAAAGAAGCTTGCTCTCTAATATGTATCTCATATCAGCTGACGTCTATCTTTCCTTATCTGTATTACAGAACTCCTTTGAAAATTGCATTGTGAAAACACAACTATTTCTTTCCAAAAGGAGAGCAGGAAACGAAACTGAATTTATCCTTCGTTTTATCAATTAACGGTCAATAGTCTTAGCCAAACTTTAAAAGATCTAGGTTCTTTTTCATACCCTACCCCCTCTGTTACAGCTGTCTGCATTCTTTTTAAGTGACTGTGTTAGTCATCAAGCCGTAGCAAAAGCTACTAGTGCTTTTGAAGGTGCTCTACTTTGCACAGTCTAATTAAATGCTTGCTGAGTAAAAGGGGAAAAAACAAGTAAAGCAACCACTAGGGAGAGAAGTAAGAAGTAAATTTTAGTGTCATTGAGCACCTTACATAATAAGTTTAAATACTAAATACAGCAGGGAAGTTCCTATCCTAGAATATGAACTACCCTGGTATTATTAATATTTGCTTAGAAAATGGAAGAAGTTTCAAATCCCAGAAGGCACTGAAATAAGTGTTGTAACCCCTATGTTACTGCTTCAGAAATTAGGAATATAAGAAAGTAGGTAATATACTTCTTGAGAGCTCTGTGGGAGATGTTCACGAGAAGTGAACAGCTTCTGGAAGTAGCTGAAATTATGGATGGAATTAGTTGAAATTGTGGCACCTTTCTATTCAGGGTCTAAAGTTAGGCAACTGAACACTGTGAGACTGAAAAGATGCTCTTCCACTCACGCTCTCTTTCTGGCTAGCCTGCACATGCCCTTGATATGTATGCTGGTTTCTGCAGATTTCTGTCTGAAATTGCTAAATTTGTACCGTAAATAGAAACTAGATATTAACTTTGGGCTGTCAAAGTCATCAAAACAGCTATATTGTAGTGTAGAACACAACTAAAGTATCAGAGTATTTAGGTGTCTAAAGATGTAAATGGATGCCTAGTGTGATCTCAAAGGTTTTAAGCTTAATGATTTTAGTGGGTGTTTCAAAAAATGATATAACATACTTCAACCTGTAATTACCTATTGTGAAAACCGGCTCACAAAACAAGCAGGACTTTGTGTTCCCAAGTCAGATTATCACTGAGCCTTATTCTCGTAAGTCTGGAATCTCTGATCGCTTGAGATGGCTTGTAGAACTTGGATAGAAAAAGCAGAAACATGATTTTTCACATTGGCTAGAGTTAAACTAGAAGCAAATATATTTATGTTATCTCTTATGTGGATGGTCTTAAATCCTGGTCTGAGTCAGGAAAGAATCAGCAAAAAATTGGTATGCCCTCTTCCAGACAAATTTTGACTAGTTTAACTGAATTGGCTTGTAGAACACATAATTTGTTAAAGCTGATGTGATATTGGGTGTAAATATGAGCCAGCAAAGTGTCCTCCTCATGTTAACTCTGAAAGCAGGGACTTATATGTATCCTAGCTGATCCTTTATGCATGGGAGAGACATAGGGCTACATGTGGTTATGGAGATACTTAGACCCATTTAATAATAACCATATCTTCAGGAACTGCATGTGCAAAACAGAAAAATATTCTGAGAGGCCAGGCTTTATACTTTTTGGATGAAGCTTTTATTATTATTTTCCCAAATGCATGCATGTACCTCTGAGAGACAAAACTTTCTGCTATTCACCTGAGACTGAGGTGTAATTAGTTCATGTACATGACTTAATGGAACTTTGCTGTTTGTTGTATGTTTTCCTGAAACCCTCATTAACCAGCAATGGGAATTATTCATGCATACGAATAAAGAAACAGATAATGCCTTCCTTTTTTTTTTTTTTTTTCCCCATTCTTCAATCTGCATTCACTTCTCATCGTTCAGGAACTGCACTCTGAGAGCATTTGTTCACTCTCTTTCCTATTTTCAAATAGTCAATGAGAGAACAGACTAAGATTTGGAGGAGTTAAATGAAATCACCAAGAAAAAATTAGCTCAGATAGCATGAAAAATGACTGATTTAAGGGAAGGCCTCCCAGAAGAAGCCATAAGAGGTCTTAATCTAGAGGTATGCAAAATTTTATTAAAAGAATTAGCTATAAGAAAGACTGCATTAGGGAACAAGGCAGAGAGCCTCGGCAGGTGACCAGGTTTACAGCAAGCCACTACTGTTACCTTGTAATATACTCCTAACCACAGAGCATCAGAGTTAGCAAGATCATCCATTAAAAAACTTCATTAGAAATGTGGTGGGGGTACAAATATTGATCATCATAATTTATATAAAAGATTACATAATGACCTTGTCCATGAAGTCAGTAAAACTAAGAATTTAAGCCCATATTTCCTAGAATATCTTAATCACCAGCAGGTTCCCTTTGGGTGGGGAAATATTTTTTTAAAGTACAAATAAAAAAATGCTAAATTCATGACCATGGAGAGGAAGAAGGGGACAAAATTCTATAGTCTAGTGGTTTGGAAGACAGTGGGCAGCAGAATCTTAGATTCTGGTCTCCTCAAGTAATGATACTTCTTGAATGACAGCATCTCCTCCATTACTGGTGTGGCACAACTTCAGCGCAGTTCCCTGATGATGGTCAGATGATTCTTTTAGCATGATATACATTCGGCCTCCTTGAGGATGACGGAAAAACAGTGAATCCAACCCTACTGCTTCCTGGATGAGTGCGTCAGTTGGTAACCAGTAATTAAAACAGGAAAAACTTCTGCTCTTCAGACTGTAAAAATGGTTGTAGGAGGACTTTCTAAGGTGTTTAGACTGGGAAGTTTTAGCAGCAGCTGTGGGCTGATGTGGTTTAAAATGAAACACGGCAACAGCCAAAGACAACTGGATTTCTAGGGTTGAACAAAACTCAAGGGATTTGTTTGTTTTGTTATTTTTGCTTAAGTAGCTTTTTTTTTTTTTTTTAATTTTCTTAGACTCTCAGACTCTTATTCTTAAACTACGTGCAGTGTCCCAGTTTTCAGCTTAAGTTCTTTTGTGATAGCATATTCCAAAACTTGCCTCTGTTATAGCACTAACTGTGGGAGAAAGCTATAGGTGGGCTTCATGACTTATTTGACCGTTGGTGCCCTGTGGATAAGTTTGATTTCACTTCTATATATGCTGCATATATCACATTTTGGGTATTTTGCCTGAGAAAACACTTCATTTGTTGTATCATTAAGAGCTGGTGCCAAGTCTAAAAGACCTCAAAGACTGGGTTATTTTCTACCTTCAGAATTCAGAAAGGAAAAAAAAAAACGGGGAAAGTGTAAGACAGTTTATTTGGCCTTTTCGCATACTTCTTTGTATCTTTATATCCCTCTAAGTCTTCATGAATTTAAAGATTTCTAATTTATTTTAACCTAAAGTGACATAACCTAAAGTAATGTAAGCAGTGAAAAGCAGAGCAGGTAATTACCAATTTAACAGCAGGGTTCAAACCTAGATACTTTTCCTACAGTCCGGGAACTAAAGAAACATAGGTATCCACTCCATGCTCTGAAATGCAGCTTCTTGTTAGCCTACCAAAGCAAAATTTCAAAGGTAGCTATTGAATAGAATCCCATCTATATGACTGGTAAAAAGTCATAAAAATTCAGCAGCCTAAAATGTCCAGGGAAGATCTTTATCTTGCCAACTATGCCACATTACAAGTAATATTGCTGAATGTAAAATGAAAGTGAATACTGATTCAATTCTTCTAAAGTAAGACAAGATATTTTTCACGTTACTGCACTCCAATATGCTTCATACCTCTTCTCCAAGAAATTATTATTCCATCAAGCACTTAAAATTTCATGATTGTGTTATAGTTCAAAAGTTCTTAATGCATTTTAGAAATGCTGTTAAGAAGGATAAAAATTAATGTGATTTTGCTTCCTTTTGGTTGTTTGCTTTTTTTTTTCTCCCCAGCTGATACAATATAATTGCCAGAACTACAAACAGCTGGGTTTTAACCATTACTTAGACTGCATCAATGCCATTATGTATATTACCATCATCTCAGAGCTTACTGCTGGGAGTACAGCAAACTATAGGGTTCTTTCTCCACTTTTGTACTTGCTCCTTGATTCATCTGCATCTCCTATAATGACTTTTCCTACAAAGGCTTTCTGGTAGCTAGGTAAACAATGGAAATGTTCAGACTGCCTCCCTAGCTGTTCTGGGTAGGAACATCTTGGGAATGGATTTTATTTTTCCTTTGGTGGAAAGGAGTACAAGGGCAATTTAAGCAGCAGGACTGTGAATCTCTCTGAAGTGGTGAAGTGCTCATACTTCACCATTACAGTGGTAGTGGTGATTTATGTGATCCTCTAAAGTGGAAGGCAGAATTACATAAACATCAGTTAAAGTAATTTTCACTCTGCAGCCTTACTGGAGATGCTCAAAATTGAGAGCTCTTCTTTTAAGACCACTTTGATTCTTATATCACATCAGTGACATTAACTAAGAAATTCTTGAACTTACTTACACTCAGTGAAACTTTGTAATATTTTGATTGCGTAGATCTGTTGTAAAAATATTGTGAGTCTGAAAGAATACAATAGTCCTGATGGCAAAGGTGAGATCTACCATGTTATCAAGGAACTATTTACACTGCCAAATAATGAAAATGGAAAACTGAGTAGCTTTAGTACTAATGCACAGAAAGGACTTTAATGAGACATCTCCAAACAACAGTGACAGACTGTGATGCAAAACTATCTGATTGTGCCTAAACATAGGGAATACTACTCATTTTAGTTTACATATGCCTGATAGAGACACTTGCCACACTTTACCTGATGTTCTTTACTGTGAGGGTGGTGAGGCACTGGAAGAGGTTGTCCAAGGAAGTTGTGAAAGCTCCATCCCTGGCAGTGTTCAAAGTCAGGTTGGACAGAGCCTTGGGTGACATGGTCTAGTGTGAGGTGTCCCTGCCCATAGCAGGCAGGTTAGAACTCGATGATCTTAAGGTCCTTTCCAATAATTCTATGATTCCTGCAAGCTTATTTCCCTGTGAAGTGACCATTTTTTCCTAATAAAGATTATTCTCTCTGCCAGGCTGGACTGTATCTACATCAATTAACTTATTCAAATTTATTATGGAATATGGCTTAGAAGGAATAGTGTGGTACTCAAGTGATACTTTCTTTCATATGTCTTTTATACAATTTGTTCTTTGCTTTGACCTCTGAAGGGTCTCACTGAATGGTAAACTCCACTCACTTTATTAAGACAAGTTCCAGACTACAATGCCTTATCTGTGTGCAGAGCACATTACACAACATGGACACTACTGCAAAACGATTAATCATAATGCTGACAGTTCCAATTTTCTAATGTTTTCCCTATGCTGTGCCAGACTATGCTTATGCCTACACAGAGGCCTTTTTAACCTCAGTAGAACTGACCTAGGTAAGGAAAACAGTGTTTTTTGGGACTTACAATACTGGTGTAAACAAAGAAATAGACTTTTTACACTGAATCAGTTATCAAGTAAGTCTTTCAATCCATTAATATTAATCTCATTAGAGTATATAATAATATCAAATGATAAAAGAACCCCATAGGTTCAACCATGAACAGCTTCATATTCTTTGAGGAGGGACTTCTATACAGAGATCATTAATTTTCTTCAGAACTTGCCTCCAGAAATTTTGTTTCCTCCTGAGCCAAACCGTTTTTAAAGAGGGTAGTTACCAACAGCTTCATTGCTGCAAGCATTCCTTTATAGTGAAGAGCTGCTACAAAACTGTGATGGTATTCTCTAACATTGTATTAGCAATGTAATAATGGTTGACTTACACCTTCTAGAATACATACCTTCTTTCATACAGCACTTGCACTTTCAAATTTCCTTATTTTGATAAAATTAAAAAAATTTAATAATTTTTATTATTTAAAAATAATAAAATTATTTTGTTTACATGCCTAATATTTGATATTACCAATAGGTTTATGTAGGCTGTTATATAATAAGCATCATGGCAAATATAGTTCAGGTTTTGCAACAATATATGCCAGAGTTCAGACCAATCTCTTGTGAGTGTGGGAGAAAGCTTTTTGTGCATGTGCTATTCTTTGCACCGGCTCAAGAGAAAATAACTAGAACCTAAACTGCCAGTATTCCAACACTGTAATTTTGTGGGGTTTTTACTTTCCTTGAAGGAGCTGGCAGAGGAGCTTGCTAAGCCACTGACCATCATCTCTCAGCAGTCCTGGTCTAGTGGGCAGGTCCCAGAGGACTGGAGGTTGGCCAACGTGACATGTCTCTACAAAAAGGGCAGGAAGGAGGACCCTGGGAACTACAGGCCTGACCTCAGTGCCAGGGAAGGTCATGGAGCAGTTGATCCTAAGTGAGATCATAAAGCACGTGCAGGAAAACTGAGGTATCAGGCTCAGTTAGCATGGGTTCATGAAGGGCAGATCCTGCTTGGCCAACCTGATCTCCTTGTACAATAAGGTGACTTGCATGGTTGATGAGGGAAAGGCTAAGTACATTGTCTATTTGGTTTTAAATGGATCATTTGACACTGTCTCCCAAAGTATTTTACTGGAAAACTGGCTGCTCATGGCCTGGATAGGAGGATTCTTTGCTAGCTTGGAAACTGGCTGGCTGGCTGTGCCCAAAGAATGGTGGTAAATGGCATCATATATAGTTGGCAACCAGTTAGTACTGGTGTCCCTCAGGTCTCGGTACTGGGGCCACTGATGTTTAATATCTTCACTGATGATCTGGATGAGGTGATTGAGTGCATCCTCAGTAAATTTGCAGACAACACCAAGTTGTCTGGGAGTGCTGATCTTCTGGAGGGTAAAAAGGCTCAGCAGAGGGATCTGGACAGGCTGGATTGATGGGCAGTGGTCAGTAGTATGAGGCTCAACAAGCCAAAGTGCCGGGTCCTGCATTTGAGCCACAACAGCTCCATGCAACGCTACAGGCTTGGGGACGAGTGGCTGGAAAGCCGCTTAGCGGAAAGGGACCCGGTTGTGCTGATTGACAGAGGTGAACGTGAGCTAGCTTGTGCCCAGGCACCCAAGAAGGCCAACAGCATCCTGGCCTGTATCAAAAATAGTGTAGCCAGCAGAGCCAGGGCAGTGATCATGCCCCATACTTGGCACTGGTGAGGCTGCACATTGAATACTGTGTTCAGTTCTGGGCTCCTCACTACCAGAAAGATACTGAGACTGAGGTGCTGGAGCTGGTCCAGAGAATGGCAATGAAGCTGGTGAAAGGTCTGGAGCACACATCTCATGAGGAACAGCTAATGAAACTGGGGTTGTTTAGTCTGGAGAAGAAAAGGCTCAGGGGGGACCTTATCACTCTCTACAACTACCTGAAAGGAGGTTGTAGTGAGGTGGGGGTCGGTCTCTTCTCCCAAGTAACAAGCGATAAGACAAGAGGTAATAGCCTCAAACTGCTCCAGGGGAGGGTTAGATTGGATATTAGGAAAAATTTCTTCACTGAACGTGTGATCAGGCATTGGAATAGGCTTCCCAGGGAAGTGGTGGAATCACCATCCCTGGAAGTGTTCAAAAACCATGTAGATGAGGCCCTCAGTGACATGGTTTAGTGGTGGTCTTGGCAGCCCTGGGGTTAAAGGTTGGACTTGATGATCTTAAAGGTCTTTTCCAACCTGCTTGATTCTATGGTTCTATAATATGACTCTATGATTCCTAAAATGATTACACATATTTTAAATCTAGCCAGGGAAGAGGAAAAAAAGAGGTGGAATTTGGAATGCAAGTTGTTGGACAGCAGTGTGGCTATTATTTGTAAGACAGCACATGGACTCTACAGGCAGGGCAAGGTAAGGCGATGTGACAGCCTGTGCAGACTTCCTTGTAAGTCTGTACAGCATGGGTGCACACAAAAGAAAGGAGTAGAAAAAAACAATAGATGATAATATGTAATATTAGCACTTACCATCATATCAGATCTATAACCTTAAAGAATATGGGTTGCATGAAACAAATAGTGTCATGCTCGGTTTTTCCAATTTCTATTAAGATGTCTGGAATAATTAAAAAAAATGTAGTAGAAGGTCATGTGCTTACAGTTATGATTTTGACTTCACAGAAATCTTATCACTGACTTTTAGCAAAGCTGAGATTTCCCCCAGAAAATTTTAACGGAGAAGAGGTGACCTACTAATTATAGGCACGTATAGAACAATGGAAAAGATCAAGCCTGGGTACTTGGCTCACACATTATGACTGTCTGTGGAATTGTCCCTTACCTAAAGAATTCACATTTCTAAAATGTATATACTACAGGTCAAACAATAATTTACGCAGAAACTACTGGTAGCACCTTCCTTTGAAGTTTAAAGACAGCCAGGTTCAAGATAAACCATGACTGGACAAAAAGGATCTTTCGATATGAAAGGGTTTCCAATTATACATTTTATCAAACAAAAAAAAAAATTAAAATAATGGCACTAGATAATGCCCTTTAGACATAAAAATCTGGTAATGGGACATGGCCTCGCAGGTGGAAGCCTAGGTGGAATATATTTTGTACTCCTTTTTAGACTAAGAGAGGTCAGGGAGAGGCATGTGTTACATATAAGCAAGTAGAAGTTCAATTTCTAGTTCCACTGAAATCAGTGACAGCTACATAAGTATCTTCTTTCTGCAGATAGAGTAAATCCTCAGACACAATGGATTTAACTGGCTTGACTTTGCATGTCCTTGCCTTGGGTAGCACAAACACTGTATGACACACTGCACCAAGTGAATCAGTGGTCATAATTATTTGTAAAAATTGACCATTACAATAACTTTTTTTTAAAATAAGACTTCTCAGGCAGAAGTGCAGCTTGCAATTGAAGTATTATTCAATTATGCTCAGAAACAATGAAATTAATTATTTACAATTATTATAGTTGGTCTTCCAATACAGTTCTATACAAAGACCAGATGGTAAGTAGCTAGAATGATCCATTTGCTACTTCTCTGAAGTAGCATATGGGAGATGTTAACTTACCCGTAGTTTCAGTTTTCTGAATACTTCTGTAGAAAGTGCATAATTATTTCAAGTGAGCTGGACAGAAAAATTCTGATAAGACAAAGTTGTGTCAAAATTGAAAGTCATTAAGTGTGACATACGGAGGAGAGGGGGGAATATTTTGGCTTTGATATAAAGGAAGATGTGGAGTCCAGGGAAGTGTTCTTTGCTGAAATTATAAGCATATATATACCTATACCTACACACTGGAAACAAATGCTACCTGTTTTCCTGACCACGCTATAGCTCAAAAATCTGTGCTGTATTCTCCTGGGCTAAGTGTGCTTGTTCTGTCTATCAGACAAGACAGACAACCATGTCCATCAAAATTTAGCAAAACAGAACAAATTTGATTTTTACTTTGATTTGTTTCCTTTTATATTAAGCAAGTATATTTTGAGTATGGGCAGAAATGGATGGGCAGTTTGAAAACACACAAAAGTGTATATCTTAAAATAAAAAGGTAAATATTATCCAGCCAGGTAATATGATTTCTTGTAAAACAATTCTTAGAAATAATGGAAACTTGCAAACTCACCTTCATCACATTAAGTAGCTTCTTTTTTTTTCTGTTACAGATGTTGAAAGTGGAAAACACAAATTAGATAATCAGCTTGTCTCATATTAAAGGCAAGATAAATTGGAAAGATGTCATTCCAGAAAAAAACAATATTAGGACTGCATATGCTGTATGCACTCAATGTTTTAACAATATGTATAGAAGCATTCTTAGCGCATACTCAAATTATTTTGAAGGAATAAAATATGAAATGCAGTACAGGAAAACTGGTTAATAGGGGGATACATATTAAAACTGTGCCTGCACGTCCTTTATTGCTGTTGATGTAATAACAATATTTGGAAAAGTTGAAAGTAGTTTTAAGAAGAAAAATCATCAGGTTTTGCTCAGTGATTTTTGTATATACAGTATTTAGGATATACACATCTAAACTGAAATGACATTGTTTTTTAACTGCTTTCAACAAAAAGGCAAGTAATCACATTATTAATTTATTTAAGTAGTTTTTTATTGTGGACAACGCTTTCTGGAGCATGCTTTCCTGTATAAACCAACTAAATTCTTTGGAAGTTTTATCCTTGGTATCTCTATCCAAAGTTAAAACCTACTGGGGAATGCCCATCTATTAACACTGAACTTCGAACACGAGAGGTTGATACAGTGACTAATTTTAAAGTATATATTCTGAACTAGTACCCCCCTTTTTAAGTATTGATGAAAGCAGACTGCAACTTCAACCATAGCAGTTCAATTTAACAAAATAAACCCCCACTGTTGCTAGAAGTGATTGTTTTCTTGCCAGTACTTTCACTAGAACAAAGATTTGCATTTCGCCGGAAGCCAAATTAAATCAAAGCTTTAAAGACCTTTAGTTCCCTTGGACAACGTTTCTATATCTTTTTTTCCTCTAAGAAAAAGCCTTCAGTCTGGGCAAATAAGACTACCATAAATATTTCTGTTAGCTTTTATACTTGTAGAGTCAACCACTGGGGCTGGAATCAGTCACTTCAACTGTTAGTTGTTTCTTCATTAATTCTGGTCACCACTGCACACTAGATTGGCTCTTTCAAAACTGAGATTCTCCACCAAACAACAAGAAGATTGTGTGAACTTTATGATTATCCTATGAATAATATTGATGGACATGCAAATATGCAGATAGCATTAATAGTGATACACCTGCCTGTATGTGGGCAAATTTGGACTACCGGTTCATTGCTGAGTCCTTTTTTATATCCATTTGTGCTTTGTTTAAGCACATGAATTAAAGATTTATTTTTGTACATTTGTATATCGAAATATGGATGTTCAGTTAAAATTGGAATTAGTGCTTTTCATCAGGAGTTCTGCTTGGACATAAAGTAGTCAAACTCTTATAGAAAAAGAGCAGACACCTGAACCCATGGATGCCATGAACCCTACTAGTCCTGCTGATGCTTGGACAAAAAATAATCCAGTTCCTGACTTAAAATTATTCTCAGTGATGACACGTCATTGCTTGTCTTGATGACCTACAATAATGATAAAAATTGATGCATTAGTCACATGCAGTCAAATTGGCTCCCAGTAAGTAATGCAGTCTGATTAGGAACACCCTTCTTTTAAAAATTTCCCCTTCTTTTCACTGTTCAGTGAGCAGTGTCCATTGCTTAGGGGAAAAAAAAAAAAAAAAAATTGAGTTGTGGATGTGAAATTAACAAGACATCTCAAAACCATTTTTTATTAAACAGAATAAACTTCTCTAAAGTTTGCGTTTACTGAGATGGTATAAACCGTCAGTAAAAATACACTTGTTCTTTGCAGCATTATATTCAAAGGTAAAATGGTTTAATTTTTATAAACCTATCTGTATGACATACTTTTGCAGTCTTGTGGTTTTTATAAAATCACACTGTTACTACTTCTTCATTCCTATCCTCCACTTTGCACAGTCTGCAGCTGCTCATGTTTAGATGTGCCCATGCTGTTATACCAAGTTTGATCAGAACATATCAGGGCACTCACTATTTTAGTTCAAATGAAAGAAAAATGCAAACTGAATGAGTTTATACAAATTGGATGCAAATCTTTTAATACTTCTAGCAATACTGGCTTACAGATATGTGTAGAATTAACTCATTCATATAAACAGACATAGAGGCTAGCAAAGAATATTGCTGCTGTTTCCATCAATAATCATGTAAAAAGAGGTTCTCAAATATGGCCTTTTTTTGCTTACATTTTCTGTTTTCAAGCTAAAGAATACTCAAAGTTCCAATGTGAATTTAAAATTAGCATGCACAGTAGAAATTAAAATGTTTCAATGATGTGTGTTATATCCTCTAGGTGAAAGAGGAATAATATATTGTGCCAGGAATAGCTGCTGCCAGGTCAGACTATTACAAAATTTCACTGGGTTTCAAAAAAGTCTGGAACGTGACACATTGCCAAGTGAGCTTTCAGAAGTGAAAGCAAGCAATTAGAGTGGCTTACTTTGTATCAATACAAGAGATTTAAAAATATTGGTTTAATCCTAATCCCCTCCCCACACTAACTGCTCAGATTAAGTAATGGAGAACTCCACTTATTTAGGAAAATACATTTAAAAACTTAATATTGTTTCAAAGATATGAAACCTGATTATCCAGCTTGTTATCATAGTACGTTTAGTGACATGAAGGCTTCTTGAAATACATTGCAGCATTGAATGCAACATCAACAAAGATAAATTAATATAAATAAATTGATAGTATTATGTACCTAGATTATAAACTAGCTAACTAGATTGTAAAATAGTTCCATGTTTGTAGAGCAGTCTATTAGAAATGAAGACTTGAGATCCAGTCTAATACATAAAAGGAAGAGAAATTTTTTTCTCCAAAAGTTTTTTTTTCTTTTCTGTCCTGAAGGTGTGCTTCGATTAACAAGAGAATAGTTCTGGAAGCTTAAAGACACTTACTAGCCCTTTGTTCAACATCAGGAATACTACAACAGGAAGGTGTTGTCCAATTTACACTGGGAGTTTTGAAAACATCCTGCTTTCTTACTTTTTTTCTTAATTTTAAATGATGCTGCAATGTATGTAGTTTCAAATTATGTATTTATTAAATTATAACAAGAACTATATACAAAATTCAGATTTTTCTTGAGTAGTTGCATGCTGCAGTTCTTAGCAACACTGGAAATATGATTTTGTTCTATTTTTAGTCGAATTTGAATGACAAAAAACCAAATTCAGTAATCCCACAGTACCTTTCCTGCAGTATATTGACTGATCAAGCAATAACTAAATGTTGCAAATAAAAGGTCTGAAAAAAGACTGATAAGTAAAAATTTGAGTATAACTGCACTGAGAAGGGAGTGCAGCTAATACAAAAGAACCACAGGAGCATTTTAAGAGAAAAATAACTCTAAAATATAATAAAATGCTTTAGAAAATATTTTTTGTAATTTGCATTTTTCAAAAATAGACAGCTCTGAAACCCTGAGCTATGTTATTGATATGTAGGGCAGAATATAAACTGTGATGGCCACATAATCATATCCTTGGAGTGTTGTAAATTCTTATGATAAGCTTGCCTGCTGGAAATATTTTGCACAAAGGAAGAGAGACACCTCCAGAAGGAACAATAAAGATGATGAATCTGGCAGACAAACTACTGAGTGGTAGGTTTCAACAGTTTCGTGTGACTCTAAAATTGCCTTGTTGATTTAGAACAGTAACTATCTGCTTAGCACATTTCCTTTATCAAGAAAGGATAACAGTTAATACACCACAAACAAAATCAATATTAAGGTATGGTTTAATATACAGAAAGTCATACAAATTATCACTGCTTGAAGTGCCATATAAGGCCACCACCACCAACCACAACTGGATTACATGTTTATTTCCCTCCTCCACCAAATGATAAATGAATTCAGGGCAGTGTGTTAAAATATTCAGAATTTGAAATAGTAAAGCTTTTAAAATAAAATGTGACATGCAACAGAAGCAACAAATATGATTATACTATTCTGTGGAGAAAACATACATTTTCTCCATTTTCGGAGTTAGCCACCAATTGTTTTTTATACCACATTATGCCCTTCTGACACTTGGGGTACTCTTCCTGTATGCACAAGCAGATCTCCTGAAATGCATTACCAAAACAAATACAAAGCAGGGAAACCCAAATTTATCTTCTTCCTTTGCCTGACATTTGTTTCACATATATTGGTGACTATCACGGCAGCTTTTGGTGCCTTGATTAAGTGTCTCATGAGCTACACCACTCATTACTTTGTAATGTAATCATTGTATTTGGAAGATGAATTGCTATACTGTAAATCACGGTCACCAGTTCTCAAAGATGAGCATTGGACAAATCAGTTGCATTGACCCAGAGTACGAGACATTCTTCTGTTTTGCTGTTTT